>NC_134243.1:23248269-23559038 GCF_965152275.1 Natator depressus | reverse complement strand
CATGTTGCGTTTTGGTCAATTTCACGGTCATAGGATTTTAAAAATCCTAAATATCATGATTTAAGATATTTAAATCTGAAATTTCAAGGAGTTGTAACTGTAGGGGCCCTGACCCAAAAGAAGGTAATGGGGGCGTAGGGAGTTGCCAGGTTGTTGTAGGGGGTTTGGGGTATTGCCACCCTTACTTCTGCACTGCTGCTGTTGGTGGCACTGGCTTCACCGCTGGGCAGCCAGACAGCGGCAGCTACTGGCTGGGAGTCCAGGTCGGAACGCAGCACTGCCCCAGGAGCAGTGCAGAAACAAGGATGGCATGGTATAGTATTGCTACCCTTAGTCCTGGGCTGTTGCCTTCAGAGCGGGGCTCTCGTTCAGCAGCCTCCCTCTCCAGCCACCCAGCTTTGAAGGCAGTGCAGAAGTAAGGGTGGCAATACTCTGGCCCCCCCTACAATAATGTTGTAACACCCTGGCCCCGCAACCTCCATTTAGGTCGGGATCCCCAGTTTGAGAAATGCTGGTCTCCCCTGTGACATCTGTATAGTATAGAGTAAAAGTATACAAAAGACCAGATTTCATGGTGGAGACCAAACTTCATGGTCCGTGACGCAGTTTTCACAGCCGTACATTTGGTAGGGCCCTACTTAGGGTAGTATCTAGGTTAGTTATGGTGGTTTTTGTTTTATGTACCATGTTCTGGGTAATAACAAGAGATGATTCCATGTGTAAGGGGACTCTGGTCCCCTTACTAACATTCAGTGGGGGGATTTTAGTTGCTAGCTCCCAGTACTAAAAAGGGGAAAGGGTCGATGGGGAATTAGGACCCTGAGACTGACAGCCCCCAGGTACAATGGGGAGAGGCCAATGCTCCAGGTCGGCCTGAATGACAGGGTGGGCAGGCTAATCAGAGAGTCAGGAGGCCAGGGAGGTCCCGTCCTCCGTGTGAGCTGGATTTGCTTGGGTCAGACGGAGTGGGGCCGAGCTAAGGAGAAAGCAGGGACCCAAGCTGAGCTGGGCAGCAGAGCTGTGCCAGATCCAGAGAGAGCAGACCCTGTCCTGGGAGCAGAGCTGCAGCCCCAAAGCTAGAGGAACAGCCCAGAGAGAGCAGACTTGCCCTGGGAGCAAAGCTGCAGCAACCAGAGCCAGAGGGGCCAGAAAAGCAGCCCAGGAAGCAGGTCAGCGCTGGGAGCAGAGTCACAGAAGCAGCCTGCAGAGCAGACCTGTCCTGGGAGCAGAGCTGCAGCAACCAGAGGCAGAGGAGCCAAAGAAGCAGCCCAAGGATGTGGAGGCAGAGCAGCAGCAGCAGTGCAGAGA
Organism: Natator depressus; assembly: GCF_965152275.1. Taxonomy (NCBI): domain Eukaryota; kingdom Metazoa; phylum Chordata; order Testudines; family Cheloniidae; genus Natator; species Natator depressus. Next base: position 23,557,730 of record NC_134243.1, on the reverse strand, counting down.
CAGAGTGGTGGAGCTGGGGCTGGAGCAGTCCAGAGCTGGGTGTGGTAAGCAGCTGGGGAGAGCGAGGGGGCCCCTGGGCTGCGGGCCCAGCACAGGGAGACGCCTCAGCCAAGAGGCTCTGCAGGCCAGGCTTGGATCGTAACCCCGACAGGGCTGGGGTGACACTGGGAAGAAGGGTCCTACCACTTAGAGCCTGAGAGCGTGTGGCCACCACCAGAGCAAGTGTCCAACCCACAGCATCCCCTACAGCACAGCCAGGGCCTGAGAAGGAGGCCTGGGACTTACAAGGAACAGACTGTGAACTGCCCGGACATTCCAGAGACACTGTTTGTGATGTTCCCTGCCACAGAGCGGGTTGATGTGTTTCCTTTAACCTTTCCCATTTTTCCTTATTCTTTTTAAAATTAATTGTTGATTAAATAATTTGCATTTGCTTTAACTTGTATGTAATGGTCAGTGGGTCAGAGAAGTGCCCAGTGCAGAGAGAGTACCTCGGAGTGGGGACACCCTAGCCCCTGTCCTAGGTGACCACAGCAGGGTTGGGGATCGAGCCCCCCAGGAATCCTGGGCCCAACCTTGTTGGGGTTACGAGGACTCTGCCAGACAGGAGCGTGAAAGGGGAGTCCTCAAGGGCAGGGAGGCCACTGGGTAAAGGGCATGGGAGTGAGGACTCAGATCCTTTCGCTAGCCCACTTCACCGGGGTAGTGCAGAAGCCAGGAAAGTTCCCCACAATAGCAGGACTATTCCCCCGCTTACACATGCTTGTAAAACCAAAATGGTTCTTTACTAAATAAGCTACAGAGATGCTGCAACTGCAGCTAACGTTCTAACCATGTGCACACAGGCTGACTTCCTGGGACCTCCTGCAAACTGTACTCCTCCCTCCAAGTTCTGTACAGTTTTTGATAGAAGCACACGGCTGCTACAGCTGTTCTTCCATCTCTCTGCCCGGCAGCAAGGACCCCATAATTAATACTTTTCTCTAGAGTCACATTGTTGGACTGGAGGTGCTGTGAGTGACAGCTATAGGGCGAATCAAACATACTGCATAATCACATCTGCACAGGCCACACAGCATCCTGTATAGGCAATGAACTGCATTTGCTCCCTTCATAACATGGAAGCCATGGGATTATCTTGTTCTCTTATAGGAAATTGAATGAATGCATGTTTGTTTTTCCCTTCAAGTAATATAAAGTAACAAGTACAGGAAAATCATTTTTCATGCTTAGACTACACTCAAGCTACATGGGGCTTGTGCAATCTGCATTCTTTCAGTAAGCAAACTTTTAAAATTTGAGAAGGGTAAGATGTGACTCTACTTGGGAAGCGTTTCTTTTTATTGTGGCTGCCTTTATAGAGCAGTCATCGCTAGAAACGCTCAAGGAGTTTTGAGAGTTTAATTATACAAGTAAATCGCTTCCATTTTTTCACAGTTTTATGTGTTCAACTATAATTCCCCTTTGAATTAGCACTAAAAGCAATAACTACAAATCACTCCTTATACCATATGGCTTCAGTAAATGCTCAGATGTATTGCTCACACAGGTGAGAATATTCTGAAAGCATCTTATGCACAGTCAAGGAAACTGATTACTGCCGCTGGGCAAAGAACTCCCTCCCTGTTCAGTCACTGAAAAAATATTATTTGAACCTGCCTGTGAACTCACAGTACAAACTTAAGACATGCAGCCATCTTTAAACTTTGACTGCTTATGTTTCTAATAGATATGGTTTAGGCTTATTCCATGTTCCTGGCTAAGGCCTCTCTTTTTTTTTAAACACCGTCATCTAGAACACACACACAAAAATGCCCAAGGGTAATCACCTCCAACGCATGGCAGAAGCTCTATACAAATAGCCTTTGATTACGCATGCTGGCTACACATTGGATTAAATCATTCAAATAATCTAAAATGCATAACCGGATTGGTGGGGAGAATCACCAGATAGTGTTGCACCAGTCCACGTCATTTCTGGAGGACCTCCAAAGGCAGGAGGAAAAAAACAATAAATCCTGAATTGTGTGTTCCAGAAAGAGTCTAACCAGAGATTGGCTTCAGCAGCCGCCCATCATACACCCTTCACTTACAGAAAATAAGCAGAATTTTGTGCTGTGGCATTCCTGAGGGTTTATATAAACTGCTGTTCACTTCCACCTCACCAAGGCTGTGGCTGTGACTGGCTGGATCAATATTACTGGGAACAAGAGCTGCTGAAATCTCACTCATGCTTCATGGTGTGATCAAAATAACCTTACACACAACATATTCTTAAAATATTATACTCAGTCCCCAGCTGTGAATGTCCTTGCTTCTGTGGTTTTTGCTAAGTGCCTAGGAGCTGAATACACTAAGGTACAATCAGGTAATAACAAAGTAGCTGCTGCATTGTGCCGCAGTGTTTTGTAATTTCCTCTGTTTGTTTCATGGTCTGATCTAATGTTTTGGTTGTACATATTTCATGTGTAAGTAATTTCTTGCTAGTTATTTCATTTCCCTGAGTGATTAGTGTAATTACGGTTGACTTCACTATAAGTGTTATGACACGGGAGCACAGTATTTCAAGGTTTAATGATTATATGTAATAATCTTTGACTGAATTCATCCCTGATATAACTCAGAATTTAAATTGATCCAATCAAAGCTGGATGAATTTGGCCCAACATCTTTTCAACTCTATCTATCTTAAGGTTTTATGCTGCTGCTAAGATCTGAATGTTGTCCTCTATGTAAAATCAATTAGCAATAGAAAAGTTCCTAGGAGACTTCATGGTGTCTCTGGCTCCTCTCTTTTCAGGGTCAAAATAACTGCTTGGAGGTAGTGTTTTGGTTTGGTTGATTGGTTGGTTGATCTGTTTTTAGTTCCAGGTCACTGTTTGTCTTCTGTTTTTTTAAGATTTGTTTTGATTTGGGGGGGAACAGGGGCAGAGTCCAGAGGTCCATAAAGAAAGTAAAAGGCAGGTACATTTAAAACAAATAATTATAATACTCCTCTACAAAGTGTATCATCAGCCTATAGAATTCTTTGCCAAGCAGGTCATGCAATCAAATATTTTAGCTGGATTGAAAAGAGGCTTGAATAAGTATGAATAGTAACATTTGTACAGTAGTTGTGCATGCTAAGACGGGGTAATCAAATTTCATACTTTAGAGCATCAGCTGATCAACATGGAGCCTGCCTGAAAGAATTTTTCCCCTCCATGTACAGCATTACACAAGTGATTAGGCACACTGAGTGTGTGGAGGGTGGTGCTGTGGACTTGACAGACCATTGCAAACCTTTCTTTACAAAGCTTCACAATAAAACTAAATGGGCTGAAGTAAACACAGTAAACAATCTTCAGAGTTCAATACCAGAGCAATCTTTGAGCTGTAGGAATGCCAAAAAGTACCTGCAAAATCCTAATAGTTTTATTTATAGATCAGTTATGGAAACTGATTTTTTGCATAGACTAGAAAAGACTGTCAAGTTATAAATAATATATTTAAAAAACAAAATAAGACTCATCTGTATCTTAACATGAGGCTGAGAAATTCTTTGTCTTTACAGGGGAAAAATATTTGTCAACAGGGAAGTTAACTGGGAGAAATATTTATACGGACCACATAATAACTCTTTACATTTTCAAGACTATGACCCCCAGCTCAAACTAATGTTAAATTTTGAAAACATTATTCTAGCTATATTGAATGAGGTACAAAACCTGTATCTCAGTACTTTAACCAAGGAAAACAACCTACTTGAAACAAAACTGTAAGAAAGGTAGTCCTCCAAAAGCATTGTTAATGTGGAAAGAAAGTAAGAAATTTAGTTGATTTAAAACTGTACCACTCTTACTTCATTTTTCAGTTGTTCACTAAACACACACATTAAGAACATAAGAATGGCTATACTGGGTCAGACCAAAGGTCCATCCAGCCCAGTATCCTGTCTTCCAACAGCCAGTGCCAGGTGCCCCAGAGGGAGTGAACCTAACAGGTAATGATCAGGTGATCTCTCTCCTGCCATCCATCTCCACCCTCTGACAAACAGGGGCTAGGGACACCATCCCTTACCCATCCTGGCTAATAGCCATTGATGGACTTAACCTCCATGAATTTATCCAGTTCTCTTTTAAACTCTGTTATAGTCCTAGCCTTCACAACCTCCTCAGGCAAGGAGTTCCACAGGTCGACAGTGCGCTCAGTGAAGAAGAACTTCCTTTTATTTGTTTTAAACCTGCTACCTATTAATTTAATTTGGTGGACCCTAGTTCTTATATTATGGGAACAAGTAAATAACGTTTCCTTCTTCACTTTCTCCACACCACTCATGATTTTATATACCTCTACCATATCCCCCCTTAGTTTCCTCTTTTCCAAGCTGAGAAGTCCTAGCGTCTTTAATCTCTCCTCATATGGGACCCGTTCCAAACCCCTAATAATTTTAGTTGCCCTTCTCTGAACCGTTTCTAATGCCAGTATATCTTTTTTGAGATGAGGGAACCACATCTGTACGCAGTATTCAAGATGTGGGCATACTATGGATTTATATAAGGGCAATAAGGTGCAAAAAGGCAATATATAAGGGCAGTAAGGTACCGTCTTATTCTCTATCCCTTTTTTAATGATTCCTAACATCCCGTTTGCTTTTTTGACTGCCTCTGCACACTGCGTGGACATCTTCAGAGAACTATCCACAATGACTCCAAGATCTTTCTCCTGATTAGCTGTAGCTAAATTAGCCTCCATCATATTGTATAGTTGGGGTTATTTTTTCCAGTGTGCATTACTTTACATTTATCCACATTAAATTTCATTTGCCATTTTGTTGCCCAATCACTTAGTTTTGTGAGATCTTTTTGAAGTTCTTCACAGTCTGCTTTGGTCTTAACTATCTTGAGCAGTTTAGTATCATCTGTCATTAAAGTCATTCATGCTTGGAAATCAGACATTCTTTTCATAAAGTTTTGGAATTTTTGCTCTTGCTAATTTTGAAAAAATATTTCTCAGGCAATCAAACTGGACTGTTAAGAACCAGACTTTAATCTGTGTTACACAAGTACTGTTAATACAATTAGAGAAAAGGTTGCTACTCAACAACTCGTTCAGAAAATTAGTTAGCCAGTCCTCTGTCATCAGTAACCTTAGGCAGAGTTTTGATAATTGTTTCCTTCATATTCTGTTGAATCTGAGATATAAGTAGTAAGATTACTGTGGTTTCTCAGGTGAGGCAATCAATTTGAGATAAGCTTAGGTAGAGAGCTGAAGAAATTTACTTGGATCTTCTAATTTAAGACAGATTATAAAATGTAGGACCATTAGGAAAGACATATGTTAAGTATACTGTCTTCAGTCTCAGGAAAAGGGTTCTTCACAATCATTAACAAAGTTTTAATTTTGAATCTCTTACCTCCAGTTCACTCTGGTTCTAAACTAATGAAGAAGACCATTTCCCCTGTCGGAAAATACTACGTCCCTAAACGTTTCCCTTCTAGGTAACTTACTAAATATGTCCATCACTGTATTTCCTACGATATAGCCCTTGGTAAGAGAAAGGGAAGGTTTTACTGCTGCATATACAGAAGATTGATATTCCCTTGGGCCAAATCCTGGTCCCTGTGCCAAGCCTGTGTAAACTGGTTTGGCACAGATGGGCTCTGCAGTGGTTGCAGGAGGGAGGGATTTTCCCTCCAGCCACTGAGCAGTAGCAGAGCATCAGTAATGCCAGTCACAGATTTCTTGCATAATAATGCCACAGCCGTGTGTGAGAGAGAGATGGTCAATCCAATCTGTCTTCACACATTGGCTTAGCAGAGTCCCTCAATGAGTATGTCTACATGGCAGCTGGGAGTGACCCTCTCAGCCTAAGCAGACAGACTCATGCGAGCAAGGCTCAAGCCCACCCAACCCTCTACGCTTGAGCTGGGGTGGCTAACCCGAATCTCCGCCAGAGCCACGACGCCCACACAACTATATTTAGCCTGTTAGCCCTAAGGCTATGTCTATACTGGAATCCAAGAGGTTATTGCAGCTCTCCTGAACATACCTGCACTAGCATGGCTAAAAATGACAGGATAGACAGAGGGGTTCCGTCTTCAGCAGTGCAGGTCAGTATGCAGGGTCCCTGGCATGCTTGTACAGCCTATGCTGCTGCATTTACACTATTTTTTAGCCGTGCTAGCACTGGTATGTCTGCCTGGGCTGCATTCACACCTCAGAGTGCAGTGTACATATACCCTGAGTGTGAGGAGAGTTCATGTTACATTGCAAATCAAATCACCAAACTGAACAGACCCTTGTAGGCATGGCAATGTCACTCAGTTTGGTCCCTCTGGCCACGCTCCCAACTTCCCCTTTCCCCCATGCTCTGTCATGAAGTACTTTACTATGGTGTACTGCCCCATGGCTTGCTGGGAGGGCAGGGTTCTCCTCCATGGCCTGTCTGTGAACTACTCCCTTCCTTCTGCCCCACACACAGGACCACAGTGGTTCTGCTCACACCAGTGAGGGCAGGAGTAGTTCCTCTGATATCATAAGATTAATCATTCATTCCAGCGAGAGAACCCTGCTCTTTCCCACAGGGTAGCATTCAGGAGAAATGCATGAAGTGACTTACTTTTCACCTCTACATGTTTGTCAGCACAGGCCTAATATGTATCTGTTTCTGGACAAAAATATATATTTCCCCCTTTAAACAGATTTTGCTTGGCAAGTTTGAGCTGATCGTACCAGCTCACACCTTTGCAGTCACTTTTTAGTCAAAGTTCACTAATCATCTGAGACTTTTACTCTTAAACAGGTTCCAATATTAAAGAATAAAATTAACTGTTTGTTCAACTATCAGGAATGGATGTGGAAAGCTGTAAGAGCCTAGATATGAAGGCTGAAAATACCCCCTGTGTGTAACCCAGGGTCAGCGGTGTAACATGTTGTGGGGAAATAGTCTCACACCTGCCCCCTCCACCCCAACTTTTTACTACCCACAGTATGTGCTTTTCAGTGTGACTGCAGGTCCAACACATTTTCACAACCAATTCTTTCCTCCCCCATCAAGTTTTAATATGTCTTTATCTAAGCCTATTGTAAGCTAAGTGCTGAGGTGTCAGACCCTGCCCTTGTTACTAAACTCTTGAGCACTCAGATCAGCCTCAATGGACAGATCTATGGCAGCTGACCTCTGAAAATATTTCAAAGGAGGTAGCCAGATTCTGATTTTTACTACCACCTTACAACTATCATAAAATCTAGAACTAGGAGGGGGCATAAGAATATAAAATGTATTTGTTTTTTCTTTCTAGCCACCATGTAAGCGTGTTCTATTCTTGCTAAGGAAGGAAAAAAGCCCCTCAGCTTTGTCTAAAATTATTCAATCTTGCGGGGTGAGTGATGGAAAATCTTATTTAAATAAGTTGGAGGGGAAATGGCTAGATACAGAGAATCAAACTGAAGTTATGATTTATTAAGCTTGCTTATGTGGCTGACTTTGTGTTTTTGTGTTGTGATAGTTTTTGTTTGACATGAAGGGCCCAGGTGAAACAGTAATGGACACAATCTAAATAAATAGGCTGGAGCCTTTTGACGTCTTCCAAAATACAATCTGTTTACTCTTTTTGAAATTGCCTTTTATTTCTGCTCTCCATTGTTCTCCAAAATGTTGTCCTGACAAAATGTTGTCCTGTTGTCCTGACAAACCAGCACTTGTTTGTTTTTAAATGAAGCCAATTTGGCAGCAGGGAGAAATAAACCAGCTCTTCTAGTTGTAAACTTTTCTGCACTCATAAAAGGTAAAAATGTCGAAATCAAAAAAGCAGTTTACTCTCCAGTATCGAGTTCTGTAGTGTCACTGGTGCACTATGCTATGTTTTACAGTCAGAAAAGGTAGAGAGGACTGTGACCTTTAGTCACAAAAGTTCTCACTGATCTCAAAGGGTCTACTCACATGAGTTACAATTTGTTGTGAGCAGACCAATGAATGGGTGTGGCTGAGACATCAAATCTAGCTTGAATTGGTAGCTTAGGCATGTGGCTTACCAGCTGCAGTTACTTATTTATTTTTTCACAGTTTTACTAATTGTGTCTGATTTTATAATATATTTTATATCCACGTACAGATATAAAGGGTACTGTTGCAGGAAGGGTGGGGCTGTGTTTTACCTTTGGAAATACAAACACTCCTGAAAATGTTAAAAGCATTGCTGACTGAAATACTCAACTGTTTAGGTATGGTATAAAACTGGACTATATAAACATGTCACTTGTGGTCTGTTATGACTGCTTCCCACAGTGACTATAGGAACTTCCCATATGTTTGCATATGCTTCCCATATGCAAACATCCTGCCCAGTTGTTGTTTTCTGGGAGAGTGAAGCCAAGGTAATTATTCATGTTAATGTAGATCTTAGAGAAAAGAGATGCAAGCTTTTTAAGGAAGAACTGGCACTATGATAAGACTTTCCTTTTCTTTCCTGGTGCGAAAGGGTGGATGTATTTTTTTCCCCCTAATTCTAAAATGGGCCTCTCTCCGAATCTTTCACAGTGTCCGTAAGGCTATAACTGGACAGTCTCTGTTCTAATGAGGAATTATGATAATTACATCCCAAGGGTTCTGTACTATATTCCATGGGCTATATTTTCAGTTCACTAGCTTCCAGTTCTGGTCCTGAGGCAGTACACAGCCCAGCTTGAGCTATATGTTCTAAGTGGGCTAAGGGACATAATCTTATTTTTTCTTGGGGGATATCTATGCTGAAAACTGAAAAAAAAGGCCATTTAGACCCCATCTACCTAATTCCTGCAACAGTTGCTAGAGAATCACAGAGGTACTTCAGACTTTAAGGCCAGAAGGGATCATTGTGATCATCTAGTCTGACATCCTGTCTAACCCAGGCCATTGGACTTCCCTTAATTAATTCCTGCTTCCAGTCCAAAAGCTATAGTTGAGCTAGAACACACAGTTTAGAAAAAGATCCAGTCTTGATTTAAAAATTTCCAGGGATGGAGAATCCACCACGAGTTGATCCATTGGTTAACTACTCCCATGGATAAAAATTTGCACCTTATTTCTAGTCTGAATTTGTCTAGCTTCAACTTCCAGGCATTGGATCTTCTTATACCTTTGTCTGCTAGGCTGAAGAGTCTTCTATTATCTAATTTCTGTTCCCCCTGTAGGTGCTTATAGACTGCTCAAGTCACCCCTTAGCATCTTTGTAAAGTGGCCTGTGCCTCTCCCCATTCCCCCACGTGTAAGGAAGGAGCCAGGCTCCTTACCACTGTATCATTTGTAAAATGTCTTAGAACTGTAACAGAAAACCAGGCTCGAGGGGGTCAGGGGACTCTTCTATACAGAAGCTCCACAGTGAACCAGAAGGAAACTCACTGGCTGTCAAGGGACCATTTTTCTTGTCCTAATAGTTTCCTGTTCCATGCTGTAAAAAAGCAACTTAGTGAGTCTGTACTATTTCCCCATGCAAATCAGCTCCTGAAAGACTCCTGTTGGACTGTGGATGTGTTAGGCTCACCTGGCAGCTTCCCCAAAAGAAGTACTGGAAAGGAGCAGTTAGTTAGCACACACTGAAAATCCCATGGATGGGAATCTATGGCCCACTTCCAGAATAAGTCAATGATGAGGGAGAGTCCCAGGTGAAGTAAGGGTAACAGGAAACAGCAGCTGGACAGAAAATGTAAGAATGAAAGCGGACTTACTGACCTACAAGTGTTCTTATGAGACTTCCTTCCCACTGGCTTAGATGTTTGCTCTGAATTTGGATCCTGACCATTTTTAGGGTTCAGACAAATAACCAAGTCTCCAACAGCATAAAGGGTAAGTACAAAGCTGAGCTTTGCTAAGACAAGATGTCTGCAATTTCCTCTCTTGTTCCCCTGACTGAATGCAAATTAGTTCAGTTTTTACAGTCAAAAATGTGGTGGAACAATTGATCTATCCTGTAAAATGAAACAGCATGGATTATTTTAATCCTGTGTGGTGTCTGGTGACCAGAAATTGAAAGCACTTGATCCTGCAGAACTAAAGTAATGCAGCAAAGAGGCAAGGGCTGTGCCAATAGATTTGGTGGGGGGGTTTCCCTCTGTGCTCTTTATATAACCTTATCAAATCCACAAAATCTGTTTTCCAAAACACACGATAATAAGTTCTTAGATGCGTTCCTTGATGTTACAACCTTAAGTATTTTGAAGTTGATTTAAGGTAAACTTTGTGGAGTCCGTTGGGAACAGCGGAGTTTAACTGAGCTACATCTGAATGGAGAGGGCTAGTAGCTACGCTCCCGTGATGTGATCCTACCTGGGTTGATGTCGGTGACAAAACTCCCATTGACTGCCATGGGAGAAGGAGTGCAGTTTTATTCTCCATCTTTTAATTGTACTACATAATCTTTTTCTCATGATCATTTTCATCATTTCCCTAAGAGGGAACATATTGTGTAGAGCACTCATCTTTGATAAGAGACTAGAATGCCTGGTAACGCACCAGCAGTGCTGGTAGGAGACCGAATACTTTCAAATACAGATGAGTTACTGTGTAGTCATTACCCTGAGCCTTGTATAGTTCGTTACCTTATGGATGCCAGAGTTGGAGAAGTTGTCACTGTTGGGCAAGTTCCTGGCAAAACTTTTGGTGTAGTGCTTGACGTAAGAAAAACTGGAGGAAAAAATCTTCATTGCATAGATACATTAAATGTACCTTTAGAGTGTAAGGAAGTAGAGTAAATGAGATCTCATTTGCAATAGTGTGTGCAGGACTGGTCTTCGTAAAAAAGTATATTCTAGAACAGGGAAGCTAAACAGAATACTAGAGGAGCCCAGTTTGTCTCCACACTTTGTATTTTAAAAACACAAACTCAGTATTCTTTTGGAAGGAAACAGAAGGTTCAGTCTGCAGCTGCTGAGTTCAGTAGCAGAACTTCTGTTAACTTTGACAAATCTGCATTACTGTCCCACATTGATGTGTCAGTAGAAGAGGGTTTAGAACAAATTCATGAATTAAACAGTAATAAGTCACCAGATGGTATTCGTCCATACTGCAGAACTCCTAACTGTAGTATGTAACCTATCATTGAAACAAGCCTCTGTACCAGATGACTGAAAGGTAGCTAATGTAATGCCAGTTTTTTAAAAGGGCTCCAGAGGCGATCATGGCAATTACAGGCTGGTAAGACTAACTTCAGTACCAGCAAAATCGGTAAAAACTATAGTAAAAAGCAGAATTATCAGACACATAGATGAACACAATTTGTTGGGGAAGGGTCAACATGGCCTTTGTAATGGGAAGTCATACCTTACCAATCTATTAGAATTCTTTGAGGAGTCAACAAGCATGTGGACAAGGGTGATCCAGGTGATATAATGTAATTTGATTTTTGGAAAGCCTTTGACAAGGTCCCTCACCAAAGGCTCTTAAGGAAATTAAGTAGTCATGGGGTAACATGGAAGGTCCTCTCATCTATCAGTAACTCGTTAATAGGTAGGAAACAAAGAGCAGGAATAAATGGTCAGTTTTCACAATGGAGAGAGGTAAACTTTGGGGTCTCCCAAGGTTCTGTACTGGGACCTGTGCTATTTAACATATTCATTAATGATCTGGAAAAGGGAAGGAATAGTGAAGTGGTATAGTTTTCACATGACATGAAATTATTCAAGATAGGTAAGTCCAAAGCTGACTGCAAAGAATTACTGGGGGATCTCACAAACCTGAGTGACTGGGTAACAAAATCCCCTAACCCCGGCCCTGGCTTTTGTATGCAGAAAAGCAATTGTTGTGGCACTGGTGGGCCATGGAGTTTTTATTGCATGTGAGGGGGGACCTCAGGGGAAAAAAAGGTTGAGAACCCCTGGTCTAGGTAATACTTAGTCCTGCCATGAGTGCAGGGGACTGGCCTAGATGCCCTCTTGAGGTCCCTTCCACTCCTATGATTCTATGAAAATGGCAGATGAAATTCAACATTGATAACGACAAAGTAATGCACATTGGGAAAAAAATAACGCCAACTACACACACACAACAATAGGGTCTAAATTAGCTATTACCGCTCAAGAAAGAGATCTTAGCATATTGTGGATAATTCTCTGAAAACTTCAGAGAAAACTGATAATTCTCTGACTTCAGCTCAATGCACAGCTGTGGTCAAAGAGGCTAGGAGAATGTTAGGACCTATTAGGAAAGTGGTAGATATATACCGTGTATACTCATTCATTAGCCTGTTCGTTTATAAGCCGACCCCCCCAAGATGCATAGGTAAAAATAGTAAAAACTGTATGACCCTTTTATAAGCTGACCCTATATTTCAGGGGTTGGCAAACTTTGGCTCCCGGCCCGTCAGGGTAAGTCGTCAGGACGTTTTGTTTACCTGGAGCATTCACAGACACGGAACCCCTCAGCTGCCAGTGGCCGCGGTTTGCCGTTCCCAGCCAAGGGGAGCTGCGGGAAGTATCGCCACTTCCCGCAGCTTCCATTGGCTGGGAACACCAAACCACGGCCACAGGGAACTGAGGGGCTCCATGCCTGCAGACGCTCCAGGTAAACAAAATGACAATGTATAAGATATTCAATTCAATGATTTCATAGGGTTTTAAATCATCAAATTTTGGTGTAGACCTGTTTATAAGCCGACCCCCGCTCTTTGATGCATCACTTTTTTACCAAAAATATTCGGCTTATGAACAAGTGTATATGGTACTCCTATATAAATCTATGGTGCACCCACACCTTGAATACTGTGTCCAGTTCTGGTTGCCCTATCTCAAAAAGGATATAATGGAACTAGAAAAGGTTCAGAGAAGGGCAACAAAGATAATCAAATGTATGGAATGACTTCCATCCGAGGGGAGACTAAAAAGATTAGGGCTGTTCAGCTTAGAAAAGAGATGATTAAGGGAGGATATGATCGAGATCTATAAAATCTCACAATACAAAAACCAGGTGCCACCCACCTAAATTCATAGCGAGCAGTTTAATACAAACAAGGGAAAGAACTTTTTCACATAACGCACATTTAACATGTGGAACTCCAGTGCTGTGAGATGCTGTGATGGCCAAACGTATAGCAGGGTTAAAAAAACTAGATAAATTCATGGAGGATAGATCCTTCAGTGGCTATTAGTCAAGATGGTAGACAGTGTAACCCCATGCTCAGGGCAACCCTAAAATCTCCGACTGCCAGAAGCTGGGAAAGGAACTCTCTCTAAAATTGCTTTGTTCTGTACACTTCCCTTGAAGCTCTGTTACTAGACAGTGTCTGAGACAGGATACTGTGCTAGATGGATCATTGGTCTGACCCAGTATGGCAGTTCTTATGTTCAATGAGACCAGGAGTAGGCACTCTGGGCCTGAAATGCTGAGCACTGTCAACTTCTAAACGGTGGTGCTTAGGACCTCTTGGGACTGGCTCCTGTCTGGGAAAGGATCTCCACTGAAGTACACAGCGGTTATGAAGGCTATATATGTTATGAGACAGATTGTATCAAGTAAATCAGGGTGCAAACTTTAGCCCTGAAGGATTAGGAGACACAGAATTCAGGTGGTGCCAAATCCTGTGTGGTCTTTAGTTCTTATTCCAGCAAATTTCTGATGACTTCAATGAGTTTTGGCTAAGGAAGGACTTCAGACTTTGTGCTGCATAGGAGAACCTAGCAGAGTCAGAAATAGGAGAGAATAGCAAACACCGTTTTAAAAGAGAGTTTCAGACAATGCTGCCCTTGGTCTCATGCACCCTTCAGCAGCCATGGCTGGGAGAAGAAGAGCACCAAAACCTAGTATAGATGCTGTCTGGGTGTTCGTACACACACAGCCACTGGTTTTGATCTACCTAGCTTTTTACATGGCTTCTCCTCAAAACACCAAGAGACCTGGGTTCACTCTTGTAGGGCAGGGCAATGAAAAGGGGGTGGCTCAGCCAAATAGAAAACCATTGAATGAAAGAAAAAAAGCAAGGGATAAAGAAGCTTTGCAGTTACAACTGTCAACTTAAAACTACAGAACAAACCTACTGATCTTTCTGGCCACTTTACATCTTAAAATAACCTGTTAAGGGATTTACCAGCCTACTTGCATTATAGACGAATTGGCCCTCTCATTCTCCTCTCCAAGTCCTCCTGTCAGGGAGACTCTGCACCTGGCCAAGTGGGGTGTGAGGCTTTGACTCAGTCTTGTGACCTTAAGCATACCTGCCATGCTCCAGCCACTGGCATTGCAGGGAGCTCAGGATGAGACAGGAACTAAACATCACACAGAATCATAGACACTGGAAATAAAGATGTCTTAGAATATCAGTCCATCTCCTGACCAGTGCAGGTTTGTTCCCCTTTGTAATTTTCCTGTGTTTTTGACATTCCGGTATGAAAAACACCTAAAATGCCAGCCTATGCCAAACCACTTAAATGCTTTGGGCCAGATTCCTCCCCACAATCTAGCACTAAGTAAATAGTGCCATACTTGGGGAAGAGTCCTAATACCTCCTCCCTTGTGGAGCATGGTGCTGTCCCGCATAAGTAAGGGTGGCAGAACACAGCCTGTGCACATCTGAAAAGCAATGCTGTAACGCACCATAGCAATGTCTGTGTGCTTTTTTGTAGTTGAGTTCTCTAAGCAGTGGGTTGGGGCAATGACATTCTTCTTGCACGCAAATGCCAGGGATGTACATGGGATGGTGGTTACAAAGCCAGCCTTACCGTGGAACAGGCAGGAGCTGAACAGGTTTTCCACACAGCTCTGCTAATGCACCTCAGTATCCCCCGGTATTATCCCCAGTTTTATGGTCCAAAAGAAAAGAATCATGCCCACTGTAATGTTGTCTTTACTAGAACGCAGAGAGCTTGTATTTAACATTATGTTTATCTAAATGTTACACAATTCTAATAATAGCAACAAAAAGCTGGTGTTGGCTACAACCTGCAGCACAGAGCTCAACCTTCCAAATGGAGGACGATCTTCTGTCACTTCAGTTATTCTCCAGCTAACAATGGCAACCATGCTGCATGCTCACTGAATTGTGAAACAGTGCACAATGCTCTTGTGATGAGGTCATGGGCCAGTTCCACTGATCTAGGAGCAGAAATGGTAACATCTGCACATGTGAAGATGAAGGGTAGTATTTTGCCTTCTCAGTGAAGAGACAAGATATAGAGGCAGGTAGAAAGTGACATGTTGTGGCCATGCAATTTAAATGGAGAAGTGTAATAAGCAAGAGAGACTTTGTACAGGGCAAAAGGAAAATAGGCAGAATTTCCTTGTGGGATTTACTTATTTAGATTAAGCTGGGGGAAAGGTCCAATGGGTGAAATTTCTATAAGTTTTTGTTTTTACCAGTTCAACTGGTATTCCCCATTATATTAGGAATATCAAACAAGTAAAAGCTTTCAGACCAGTAGAATCATTTTGAAGGCAGAAACTGTATGTACTAACCACAGCGCACAACATAGTCACCACTACAGTATCAATTACAGACAGCCCTACGCCAGTGTAATGCATTGATCCAAGATTTTATACGTCTAATTAGATCAGTTTTTACAAGAAGCCTAATTCCAAAGGAAACCAACTAAGTTTTCAGAGGCATTACATGAAGTTCACAGAGTAAGATATAAGCTATTCATCCAGGACTGTGTGTTTAAAACACACCCAGTGGACCAGGGGTTAAGAGATTAAAGATCTTTAGGGGTCTGAATTTTCACTGACTTTTTTTTTTTTACACAAGTGATACAAAACAAAACACAAATGCAGCAATGCATCAGAGGATCAGTTGCATCCCCACACCCATTGTATTGGCCCTTTTAGATATTTTTTGGTCCTTTCCTCTGTCAAGGTAGTGGTTTTAGAAGGAACACTGAGGGACTGGCTGTGTTTGTCTGGAAGAGATTCTGCCACTTTGCAAAGACGAAAAATATCTGGGATTCAGAAATGGGTTCCAGACCTCATTAAATAAATAACTCTTACTGGTTCCAAGATAGCAAACCTTTTCAAAGAACACTCGCTTCCCCAGTTCATAAAGCTAGCCTGCTGAGTTGGGGAAAGAATTTGGCACACAAGCGAAGGGTTTTACTAGTTGTATTCATTTCTCAAGAAATGAATACAAAAACAAACTGAAAGGAGAAAGATTTTTAACATGAAGGGTCTCTGCAACTCATTGTCTAATGACTAGTAGATTTAAACAGAATCATGAATAACTGCTTTTCAGAAGAATCATAGACCAAAGGCAGAACAAAGGCAATGAGGAAGCTTGGTCATAGGTTTTGGCAGCTGTTGCTCAGTGCCCCTTCCCCTTTGTTAGCTTGTCAAATGACTGGCACCTCCTAGGTCCAGTTCTTACGTCATTGTTATCTTTTATGACACATTCTCAGGGTTCGGGAAAAAGGGCATGTCTTCTAGCCTTAGCTACAGCTAAAATATACCAAACTGTTCAGCAGGTAGTTCTTTTTCATCCCTGCTCTCGCTTTCCCTCCTCCTTACATCTACACCCGCACTCTTGAGATAGTGTCATAGCCACCATCCTTAAGGACAAAGAGCATGGACAGAATCCCCACCAAATCCGATCAACCATCTTTAACAAAGGATTTGCTGAGTGACCCCAGACACTTTCTCTTTCCTTAAGTGCTGTCTTTGGAACAATGAACTAGGGTCAGGTATCAAAGCTAGAGTTCTTATATGGCAGTGCAGTGAATTACCTCTAGGCTAGAGATTCTCTGAAGCTCCGGTTTGTTGTCCTGAAATATGTGATGACAAATTGGAAAGATACATTGAAACTGTGAGCGGCTTAACAAAATAAGCATATGAAAATGTCAAGCTAAAGAAAAACAGAAACATAACCTTGAACCTAAACCTGGCACCAACTACCAGTTTTCTTTAACATATCCCAAGCACGTGTTGTACTTTTCTCTTGTATTCTGTTGTAATTACCTTCTGACAACTTGGGAGACTGTGGGATGACTAATCTATTGGTGCTATGTAAACGTTAATTATTAGCACTGTATCTCACCAACTCTTGGTAACGCAGTACTTACACCAGAGGGATTCTTTAAAGAGAGAGAAAACAATGCAATTTTCTAAAGAACTCTGCAGACTTTCCTTTCCAACATGTAACATACAAAATAATAACTTCCTTATGTAAACTGAATGTTACTTTCTTCAGATTTCATATAGCAAGTTACTGAAAAGAACTGTAGTGTTACAGGGACACAAATCACAGTTTTCTAAACTTGATTTTAAAAAAGAACTCCAATTTTAAGTTTTTCATCTAGACTGTAGTGAATGTTTCAGGTATATTTCAAATGTAGGAGATTGTTTGATAATATCCCTATCACCATGTGACAGGTTGCTGATATCATACAAGGCACTTTATATTCCTATGGATACTCTTTACTCTACTTTAATACTAATAATTTCTACAACTTCAGGCAAACAGGATGGCAGGAAAAGCCCTATTGTTTCCAAATGCACATTGAAGCAAACAAGAAAACTTGTCATCTTTGCAAGAGAAAGAAGCTTTTCATGGAGAACCTAGCTAGTCTAACTGAAGTCAGACGAAATGATCCCAGTGAGGGACAATTTAACAAGATTCCAGTCAACATATATCTACCAGTACAGAGACAATATCTCTTGTTGACTTTGTTCTACATGTTTTAGCTAATCAACTAATACTGAAAAGAATTACTGCGAAGCTAACAAAGATGGAACTTAAATACAAAACTGGCTATTTAAATACCATCCAGGGTTTGTATAAGTGTGAAGGAGAGAGGTAAGTCAGAGAGGTAAGTCATGTTTGAAAAGTCAGATTGTCTGATCCACCAAAGAACAGTACACTATTTTTCAGAGCACACCCAAGCTGTAACTTAGGTTAAGGATGTGGGAGAGATATTTATATCAAAGGGGATGGAACAACTTTGAGCATGAATTGCTGAAGACTGTAATGGCATTTTATAATCCTAATAAATCAGAGGGCAGTCTTCAAACAAGAGAAATGTAATATTTTTATTCTCCAAAACCTAGAAACGCCTCAAGCCAGCTTCTGATTTGGGTGAGAAAATTGAGGAAAGTCTCTACCCAGTTTGTTTGGCATATGTGCTGCAAGTTTGTGTTTTTGCAGCTACAATTTACAAACCAATTCAGGCCCCGGGAAAGCTTGACCCTAAACAATAATGCAGATTTTGTTATTGTTGCCAATAAAACAACCAAAAAAGATTCCTGCACAGAAAAATGAAACTTCTCTGCTAGCTATTACATAATCTGTTTTTCCTTTGCAAAAATTCAAGAAGAAGTCTCTTTTAATGAGGATTTATTGCTCACTTAAATTATTAACTTTGTGTGCTAAATTATTAATGAAAGAGTGAAGGATTAAATAATTCAGGTCAATGTAAGAGCTCTGAGAGTCTGGAGCTACATGAGATAGCATGAAGGCCTTGGGGGAGCTTCTGTAAGTCAAGGGTGACTTGACTTGCAGAAGAAAATAAAAATGGGTTGATCTCACAATCATTGTACCTGGCAATTGGAATTATGGGTGCAGAAAGGTCTTCAGGATAAGGAAAGTATGAGGCTAGTGGGCTAACCTTGGTCTGTCATCCATAATCTTCTTCCGCCTGTTTTACTAGTCCCAGTTATAAAATGAAAGAAATCTACAAAGTTAAAAAGCCCACATGGGCACTGGCTTTGCCTGTCCAGAATTCTCAGTTTTCCCTGAACTAGATTAATGAAAATTCATAATTAAAATTTAAAAATACTTAAGTTA
This sequence comes from Natator depressus, assembly GCF_965152275.1. Taxonomy (NCBI): domain Eukaryota; kingdom Metazoa; phylum Chordata; order Testudines; family Cheloniidae; genus Natator; species Natator depressus. The sequence goes on along the minus strand of NC_134243.1, from coordinate 23,539,017 downwards.
AAATAAATGTTGTGTGTGGGCTCTCCCCTTGTTGCTTTAAAATAAATATGCAATATTAAAATCTTCCCCTTCTTCCAAAATTGAGGCATGCTGCTGCTTGTAGGATTTTTGGTACTTTCTATTTGATTTGTCTCCAAGGTTAATGCACCATGAACAAAAAAACAAAGCAAAATATTAATCAAACAAAATCTGTTCAAAAATATGTACTCTGTCAGGGGCCTTGAAATCCTTACGGTCCTAAAATACCTTGCATTTGCTTGCATTTTTTAATTAATGTCAATTAGCAAAAAGAGGCAGTGCTTAAGTCACCTTCTTACTCCTCCTCCTTCCTCTGACATTCCAGCTTCAAGCAGCATCATAGTGTATCTCCTGAGGCACGTTTTGCATTATGGCTTTGTGGTGCAGTAAAATCTTATTTTGCTGCTATGCTAACAGCTCTTCTTATGGCTCTAAATGCAACTTGTGATCCCATTTGGAGAACATTAGTAAAGCTATTTAGTAATGTGCCAACAAAGGTGCTTTTAGTTGAATATTTACCTCACCAATGAAAACTCTGTTTTTTTCTGTCCTGAATCATATATCTTGTAGCTTCCAACCCCTATTACTTCTGCAGTCATTTTCTTACCTTAGCCAGGTGTGTTTGTAGTTTGTTCTTTGTATCAGCTGTTTCAGCAATGCGATTGGTAAAGGCCAAGTTGGTATCAGTAAATTGCTTCCACATTTCCTCAGATACATTCTCCAGTGTGTTTTCTGTTTCTTCACGGAGCTTGATGGAGTTGGCCCGTGCATTCTGAGAGTGCCTAATATTGTCATCACTGAACTTTGCCCATGTCTCAGGAACTGAAACTCTGGAAGAAAACAATTTGAACTGAGAGGAAAAGAATGAAGTCCTCAGCCGAAATGAGGCTTGCATTCAATTACCACAACTGCAAAGCACTAATGAATTAAACACTTAAATGCATGAGCTAACTTGGGGGGCTCATTCCATTATCTTATTGTTCCACACTGGAACCAGTTTGTGCAGGAGGAACAGAAAAATGTTTTCAATTTTGAACAAACTTTCAGAAGAGCTACTGCTTTTACAGTGTTCCTATAGCTTTCTTGGGTTTTGTAGTAGATAGCAGTTAAAAAAAATGCACAGCCATTTTGTAAGATTCTCAAGCCAATGACAGTTATCCATTGTCTGATGTACCTTAGTGCCAAAGAACAATCTTTAGAGATTAATTGTCTTGTAAAAGTATAAATGTGTATGAAAGTGGCTGACATACAAAGGATTTGTATTCATTGAGTGCACCACCAGAGATGTACAAGTTTGAAACAGGTCAGAATAAAGGGAAAGAAGGATGTAAAGCTAGTTCAGGCAGCAGGAGGAGGAGGAATGGAAAATTTATCCAACTTTCAGGAAGTTAAGTGATTTACATTAATCCTACAGACAAATCTTCCTTTTTCCAGTTAACACTTGTAAGACAGGCAATCGAAGGTCTCATTGCATCTGGCTTCATTACCAGGCTAAGTTTCTTTTTGTTTTGCTTTTTAAAGAATGACCTGTTCTTACATGATCTCCTCCATATACTTAAGCACAAAATTACAATTTTTCAACATCAGGCACATCTGTCAACGTTATATGCCTATCCTGCTCTTTAACAAGTGTATAGAGCGATCTGAGTTCATGCCCGGTGTATCTGAGTTGGCACTTGGCATATTTTGTCCAGCACAAAGAATCTGACTTTGTTTCCTCCACCTAACATGCCATTAAAGTATCTCAGACAAAGTATAGGGTCTTTTTCTCCCCTGGTAATTATTTTAGGAGAGACAGATTTGAAGACTACATTTTAGTGAAACAACTAGTTCTGTGACCTTTTGCATTTCAGTCTTTTTTGGACGCCTGTAGGAGGAGTTGGTGGTGTGCATAGGTGAAGTAGCCCCTCCCCTCCCCAAAGCACCAATCTAAGGGTATGTCTACACTACCCGCCAGATCGGCGGGCAGCGATCAATCCAGCGGGGGTCGATTTATCGTGTCTAGTCTAGACACGATAAATCGATCCCCAAGCGCTCTTCCGTCGACTCCTGTACTCCACCGCCATGAGAGGTGCAGGCAGAGTTGATGGGGGAGGGGCAGCAGTTGACTCACCGCAGTGAAGACACCATGGTAAGTCGATCTAAGTGTCTTGACTTCAGCTACGTTATTCATGTAGTTGAAGTTGAGTAACTTAGATCGATCCTCCCCGCCCAGTGTAGACCAGGGCTGAGAGACTTTGCTCCTGGAATAGTGCTGGTTATGCAACAATAGGGTAGCCTCCAACTTCTTCTTCAGTCATGGAGTTTCTGCTGACTTATCCCCTCTTTAACAGTGTTTTTGATCTCTCACCTCAGGTCCCTGAGACCTTGTGCTCACTAGTGCAGCACCACCCTGAAGCACTGCTGCAACTAGTGCAAAGGGTTATAGGTCACGTTTGGATGCAGGAGCCAGGCACTACCTGACTCAGCCTGACATATGATTCAGGGGAATCAATGAGTTGTTGGGAAGGAGAGAGAAGTGAATGATTGTGTGCTTGTATTCCTGTAGGGCATCCTACATGCTTCCAATGCCTGCGCTAGTCTGCAATTGCTATACATAGACTGGAGTTGGAGGAGGAACAAGAGTATTGTGCTTAAGGCCCTGAACTGGGATTCAGAAGAACTGGCTCCAATTCCCACCTCTGCCCCAGTCTTTCTGTGTGGTCTTGGGCAACTCACTTAATTCCCCCTGTGCCTCAATTCCCCATATGTAAAATGGAGATAAAACCTTGGCAACCGTCAATCCAAACTGCATCATGGTATACGTACACGTAAGACTTCTGCTCAGGTGTCTGCAGAATCCACTTCTGGCTGACAAGCCCAATTTGAGAGCACCACTTGCCTAACTCACAAGGGTACTAAGGAGAAATTTGGTAGTATTGGTGAGGCACTTGGATAATACAGTGACAGCCAGAGAAAAGCCGATAAATAGGTTGAGTGGAAGTGTAGATGGGGCTGCTTAGAGCCAATGTTCAGGCACCCATTAACATTCCTTTTGCAGTGTACTGTACTTGCCCAAACCTTAGGGAGGTTTGGTTTCATGTCAAAACTTCACAGCTGGTTTGTATCTTCAGAACAGTATGAACCATAATCCCAAATTAATACATCACCAAACTCTGGCTTTATGTGGATCTGGATCTAAATTGTGCAGTCTCAGCCCTTCCCAAGCTCTGTGTGCTGCAAATAGAGCTATATGGAGGACAGAAGTTCTCTCTCAGAAAGGATATGAGATTTTGAAATTTGATGTCATTCCAAATAGGCACAAAACCTGAAATTTCAAAATTCTCCATGAAGAAAAATTCTCCACAAAAATTAGTTTCAGGTTGATCAAAACCTCATTTCAAAACTATTAAAATGCTTCATTCATTTTTATTTTGTACTAATTATAATACAATACAAAATTTAAAAATGTGAAGTGAAATATTTTAAAATGAAAGACTGAAATGTTTCATTCTGAGACTGTCAATATAGGACATTTCAACACTGTTGGAATTCTTTTTCCCCAGGTTTTCTTCAAAAATTAAATTATGACTAAAATGACCGGCGTTCACAAAATGTTTGTATATCATCAGAACTGCATAATCCAACAGAATACAGTTCCAGCTGAGTTTTTCTGACCAGCTGTAGCTGCAAACGTGTATTTAGAATTCGTGGGAGGTTGTGTCCAGATGATGTGTGTAGATACTGGCATAGCTTCCCGCCAAAAATCATAGGTGTGTGAGGGATAAGTCAAAACAAGATTGTAGGTTGACTTTCAGTATCCAAACCTCCTATACCCTGCAGCTGTGGATTTTCAACAGGCTCACCCCTTCATTTGGATCGTGACCTCCCTATACCCCCATTGTAAATGTGTGTTAGGAGCCATGTCAACCAGTTCTCTCTCCCACACCATTACTTTTCTGATCTCATGTGTTTTCAGCATTAGCTTCTCAGCAAGGGGATTAGTTGCACCTCCTTCCTCTGACTTCTCCTGAAATATGACAATGATTCATTCCCCTTGTCAAATGAAAATTGATAAGAATCCCTTGCAGTTACAGGGTGATTGGAATGATGCAGCTAGATCCTTTTGTGGAAAACCACAGTTAGCTTAATTAAAGAAAATCCAACAAGAAAAATAAGGCACCCACAAGGCATAAAAGCTGGAAAGGTGCAGAGCTAACACTGCTGCACAGACAGTTACAACTCATCCTGCTAACTACTCAGTAAGAGTACAACTGCAAATGTTAAAGGCTGTTATGGAAAGGTAAACACAGAAAGCTAGCCTGGATGTGGCAGCATTACAAAGGACACACCCTACAAAGTGGAACTGCACCACTGCCTTCCTTTGAGTTAGTTAAATTCATTTATTTAATGCTCTCTGGAGCCTACTTGATCTTGTCTCCGTCAAAACAAAAATGCTCAAATTTTACAAAAATGAACAAAGATCTTCATGACTAAACTGAAATGCCAAGTCAAGCTTCTGTTTGAGTTTGGATCTACCTTCCTCTACCCCAAGCTTCCCTCTAAAGACATCTTTGAATCTAACCACTTAAAGAACTGTTCACTATTGCTAGAGTTCCAGTCTTATTTTTTTCTTTAATGTTTTAGCTGAAAACTAGGGCTAAATGTTAACAGCTGAAGGGGGAAAAAAAGACAATCCTGTCAATTTTTGTTTTCTCAATAGATATTTTATGGTTTTCCTTGGGGTTTCTCTCTTTCAGATCTGAAATAATAAATTTACAAAGCCAGGAGACCTGGCAGCTCTTGTCACTGAAAACTAAACCACCCAAATGCCACACTTTTAGGCAGTTGTCCTGAAAAGCTTCTGTCACACAGTATGACATCACAGTATCATGCATAAATCAGCATGCTAGATGCATAAGTTTATAGGTTAAAAACCATGCTTGTTGGAGCCAACCCTGCCTGCAGCTACCGATCTGGATCATCTCTGTGCACTTTGTCTTCTTTTGTGCTCTGATGGAATTATAATAAAAACAATTTTCCTAGAAGGTCTTATTCTTGACGGAATATCTTAATTGGTTCATAACACTATTTCCCCAGCCTATAATTTATCTGGTGGACTGTGCTGAATGGTTCAGGTAGAATACATCTGCTATGCTCCTGAATGGAACAGGTATGCTTGAATGTGATGTAATTTCAATCACATGTTAATGGAAAATGGCATTGCTGTGGATAACATGGGGGCATACGAGGAAAATGGCTATACGGTAACAAGAGTATAAAAAACTTACCCACTGGATGTTTTTACCTCAGTTAGCTAGAATATTCTTGTTCACCTCCAATTCCCAGCATGTGTCATGTTGCTAGAGCCAGTGGAATGATTGCCAAGTTCCACCCCAGAGATGCCTGCATTTCAGTAGTAAGTGTGATCCCTTATGAAAAGCACTATTTAAATAAATAGACTCTCTCACCAACATAAGTTGATCCGGTGCAAGATATTATCTCATCAGTCTTACTTCTTCCCCCATGAGCAGACATCTGCAGGTAGTGCTACCTCTCATTTGTAAGTATGAAGTAGACTCAGCATCACAAGTAATGCTGCATTGCAAAGTGATCTCTACCAGGCAGCTAATATGTCTTTAGCACAACAAACACTGCCCTCTGTTGCATGAAGTTATTTTATTCCTGTAGTTTTTAAGCCAGATGTAGGTCTCTCCATTACATCTAAGGCTACCCTCAGGACAGATTCTCTTCAGTCATCAGTAGTTTTCTCATTAACTGACTAGTACCAGGGTTGGTTTTTTTTAAATTAGCTTTTGAAAATCTAAATCCAGAAAATAAAGGTCGAGCTATGCCGAACTTTCTCAATGCTACCAATTTAATGGAATGGTTTAAAAAAATTTGACAAGTCCAGAGACCTAATTCTCAAGTAACCCTGGGCTATTTTTTGGAACCTTGAAGTACAAAGTTTGGTGTGTGTTTGCATGGTTTTGACCCAAATCACATCACACTTTGCAGTTAGAGAGGAATTTTACTTTGATTTTTGTTTGTTTTTTTAATTGAAGGGTGCAAATATTTATGAATCAAACAGTGGGGGAAAATCTGCATGAATCCATGCGAAGATTCCCATGGCTTTAAAGGACCATTCTAGCTGGAAGATAAAACTCACTACAGGCTAAGTTATGTACAGGCACCAGAGATGACCAACTTCCCACACATCTCCAAGAATAATGTTGACCGGGCTTTCATGACAATTACTTGTTCAAACAATGTTCTTTAAAAAGAAACAAAGAGTTTCAAATATGTGGAGACAGGGTTGAAGGTAAATGGGATTCAGCTCCTCATTGGGCCACCTCTGCTTTCAAAGAGGCCTTGCCAGCAAAACCTGGTGGTGTCGCCGATTATTGGTAAATATTTAATCTTCCCTTCACCAGATGACTGAAGGGTGTTGATAAACTCCAGAGGGAGCTAGATCCAGTTATAGGTGTGGTATCACTACAGAGTTAGGTCAACTCAGCGACGTCACTCAGGGGTGTAAAAACCCCACACCCCTAAGCGGTGTGGTTAAGATGACCTAAATCCCAGTGTAGACAGCACTAGGTCAACAAAAGAATTCTTCCGTTGACCTAGCTACCATTTCTCAGGGAGGTGGATTAACTATACCAACAGGAAAACCCTCCCATCGGTGTAGGTAGCATCTATGCTGAAGTGCTACAGTGTAGACCCTCCCCCCTTGCGGAGTCCAAGAGCCCGGGAACCAGTCCGAGTCCAAGTGTCTACACTGTAATTTAATTGTACTGCAGCCTGAGCCCCATGAGCCTGAGTCAGCTGACACAGGCCAGCTGCCTGTATTTTGTTGTAGCGTAGATCTACCCTGAGGCTTATGAAGGAATAAATAAAAAGCAGGTAATAACTGAGGGTAATGGAAGGTCTCCAAGGCAAAATGTGCAATCTTAAGGAAAAGGCCATTTCTTTTTCTTTCTATATAACTTCTTAAAGAAGAGGAGAGACCCTGATGCACATTAAGGCATGCACAGGAATCTGCCCCAGAGATATGGCATGGTGGCATATAAGGTACAATAAGAGTACAATAGAGTACAATAACTATTCATACTTACGTTCCATCTATTTTTTCCACTCCATGATAGAAGCTGATGCTGTCCGATGTGTTCCTCAGGTTATAACACTTCTCATCAATAAAATGTGCTGAATTTTTGTCAGAAAGATCTCTCTCTAGTGCGTGCTGTGCATCTCTGTTGATACTGCAAAGAGCAAGTTCTTACATTAAAATATAATTCATCTTTAATCAGCACATTTACTTTGGCATTGCTTACAGATTAACTGGTTCCTTTCATTTCAGTCCTGTATAGCCTGACTTCTGCCCACCTGATCCTACAGTCCATTGGCCTCTGCATAGTGGCATGGACAGCATGAGCTTATTGCACTGACAATTGGGTTAGAGAGCATGTTTAGGGAAGTGGTAGTTATGGCATATTCTCTCCCCCATAAGAGCATAAGAATGGCCATAGTGGATCAGACCAATGGTCAATCTAGCCCAGTATACCGTCTTCCGACAGTGGCCAATGCCAGGTGCTTCAGAGGGAATGAACAGAACAGGGCAATTATCAAGTGATCCATCCCCTGTCATCGAGTCTAAGCTCCTGGAAGTCAGAGGCTTAGGGACACCCAGGAAGAACACACGATTGCGTCCCTGACCATCTTTGCTAATAGCCACTGATGGACCTTTCCTCCATGAACTTACTTCTTTGAACCCAGTTATACCTTTGACCTTCACAACATCCCCTAGCAATGAGTACAAGGTTGACTATGCATTGTGTGAAGTACTTCCTTATGTTTGTTTTAAATCTGCTGCCTATTAATTTCACTGGGTGATCCTTGGCTGTTGTGTTATGTGAAGGGGTGAATAACACTTCCTTTTTCACTTTCTCCACACCATTCATGATTTTATAGACCTCCATCATATCCCCCCTTATTCATGTCTTTTCTAAGATGAACAGACCCTGTCTTTTTAATCTTTCCTTGTTTGGAAGCTGTACCATATACCCAATCACTTTTGTTGCCCTTCTCCATATCTTTTCCAGTTCTAATATATTGTGACAGACCCAGACCGGTTGGGTGCAGGAGTCTGGTAGAAGGAAAACGCACCGGACACTGGATGAATAGTTTTCTGTTTCCTGAGTGACCAGGGCAGGGGCTACCACAACAGTCAGGAATCTACCTGATTACAAGAAGAAACCAACCAGTTGCTAGTGAACCAAGCCGCCCAAGATTGAGCTCTTCTTCAAGAGGTAGTGGAACAACTAAAGACCCTCTCCAACCGAATCCAAGGGCCCGGAGGGACACAAACCCTAAGGGCAGCAGGCTATCTACCAAAAATGACAGCCGGGAATGACATAGAGGCGTATCTCCTGTCTTTTGAAAGAATTGCTCTGCATGAGGCGTGGCCACAGCACCAGTGGGCCAGCATTCTTGCCCCTTTTCTGTGTGGAGAGGCCCAGAAGGCCTATTTTGATCTGCCTTCCAAGGACGCAGCTAACTACCCCCGGCTGAGGATGGAAATCGTGGCCCGATCAGGGGTGATGGCAGCCGTACGGGCCCAGAAGTTCTATGATTGGAAGCATCAGGACAGCAAGCCACCGAAGTCTCAGCTCTTCGATCTGATGCACCTTGCTCAGAAGTGGCTATGGCCTGAGGCATTCAGCTCGGAGAAAATTTTGGAGACATTGGTCATAGACCAATTTATGCGGAGACTCCCACCAGACCTTTGTGTGTGGGGTAGGCCAGCACAACCCGTCCACATACAACGAAACAATCGTGCTGGTAGAGAGATGATTGAAGGCCAGGAAATTGACCCATCTACCTAGGGAAGGCCCTGTATGAGGCAGGAGACCAACGCCAACCCCAGGGGTTCAGGTGACCAGACACCCAAGGACCCCTAGGTGGAAGAAGAGGGAAGCCGAAGACCAGATGGGAATCCGGGAGGATGGGAATGGATTGGGTGGGGAAGCCCCGAGGCTAAACCTCCTAACCCACGGGACAGGAGAAGTAATTATAGGTGTTATGGGAGTGGGGACCTAGGTCACATAACGGCCCAGTGCCCCAACCTCGAAGAGCCCACGCAGTGTAATCTCAGGGACTGGAGTGGCCCATGCTCCCTCCTCAACCTTCACAGTCACCCCACACAAATATACAAGGCCGGTAAAAGTGGATGGGGTAGAAACCGTGGCGCTCGCAGATTCCAGGAGTGCTATCACACTGATCTCAGGTAAACTAGTAAAGCGCAGCCAGTTAACACAGGCTAAATGTACAGGGGTAACGTGTCCATGGGACTGTTAGCTACTGTGACGCAGCAGGGAGGGGGGAGTGTTGACCTGGGAATGTGGCAGGGGAGTTTCACTGGGAATGGGAGACCTGAGAGCCTGTAACCTGAGCCAGGAGGGGGAGGAGGAGGTAACACCTCTGCCCGGGAATGTGGACAGAGGCTGTAGGAGAGAACCTGCTGGGGGGGGGGGTTAGTTTCAGTTTGGTGCTGGGTGGGGGAACGCAGGGAACCCCAGGGCTGGGGTCTAAGCTCCCTGCTCCCCCAGAAGGACTTGACTGAGGGGTCCTGGGTGTACCCACAAGCTCTGTTTTAGACTGTGTTCCTGTTGTCCAATAAACCTTCTGTTTTACTGGCTGGCTGAGAGTCACAGTGAATCCCAGGAAGAGGGGTGCAGGCCCCGGACTCCCCCACACTCCGTGACCACTACTACCCCATCATACCAGTAAAGCTAGAAATTCAGGGAAATGTCACTCGGGTGAAAGTAGGGGTGGTCCCACACCTCCCCTATCCCATGCTCATTGGCAGAGATTTTCCTGGGTTTGGAAACTGGGATTGCTCCCACTTGAGGGGTTTGAGGAAGAGGAACTCCCCGAACTGAGGGAGGCCTACACAGCAGAATGTTCTCCCCCAGTGTTCACGGAAGTATCCCAGGAACGATTCCCTGCCCCCGGGGGAGGCTAGAAGACCAAAAGGGAAAGAAGGGCTGCCAAGGCGTTGGGTACCCGAATCCTGCTACAAGGACAAAGGGCCACCTGTGTAGACGGACAGACACGGGCTACTAAAAGGAAGGACCCTGAGATGCAGGAAGGTTCAGAAACTGGTTCCAACACTCCCACCCCCCGCCCATACACACACACACACACACAGAGCCAGCCAAGAGGGTAGAAGAAGATCCCTCTCAGAGTTCCAGCTGATAAGTCCTGGGAGGGTGACTTTTGGATGGGACCAGGTGGAGGACTCAAGGTATGAGAGCGCCAGGAAGGAGGTGGCCAAGATAGATTGGGTACCCGTAGTGGGAAAAACTCGAGGGCCTGGGCCGTACTTCATAATCAAGAAGGACCTCCTGTACCGGGTCGTGCGCATGCAGAAGAAGAGGTACACCATCCCCTAGTATTCTGGAAACACCAGAGGGCAATATTAAACCTTGTCCACAGTCACCTTTTTGGAGGACACCTGGGGGTGGAGAAAACCCAGATGCGAATCTTGCGCAGGTTCTTCTGGCTGGGGGTACATGAGGATGTCCATCGGTACTGCATCTCCTGTCCCAAATGTCAATTGTACAGCCCTCGTCCACATCTAAGACCCCCTTTGGTACTCCTACCGATTATCGAAGTTCCGTTTGAGCGGATCGCCATGGAAGTGTTACATTACTACCTGCTCGGGCATAGATTTGTCCTTGTAACTGATCATGCCCTTCTTCAATGGATGCAGCAAAACATGGAGAAGAACTCCAGGGAAACCAGGTGGTTCTCCCTCCAACCTTTCCAGTTTCACATGCAACACAGAGCAGGGAGCCACCATGGTGATGCCGATGGTTTGTCACGTGTGCACTGTATGGTGTCCAAAGCTGCCCAACCCCTCGGTGTTGAGCCGGGGGGGAGGGATATGTGACAGACCCAGACCAGCTGGAGGCAGGAGTCTGGTAGAAGGAAAACACACTGGATGAATAGTTTTCTGTTTCCTGAGTGACCAGGGCAGAGGCGTCAGGAAGGTGCTAGAAGCAATTAAGTCAGGCAGACTCCATAAGACACCTGAAACCAGTTAAGAATTGATTAGAAGCAATTAAAGGAAACAGGCTAATCAGATCACCTGATGCTCATTTAGAACCGGCTGGGACTAGTTTAAAAGGAAGCCCCCTCAGAGAGGCTGACTGGTAGCAGCTGGGAGTAGGAAGGTGTGTTGTGGGAAGATGGGGTGAAAGAAGGTGCACAGTAAAAGACCTGGGAGAACAAGTGTGGTCAGGTACCTAGGAGGGGCCGTTTGGGGAAGTAGCCCAGGCAAGGGCTATAGCTCCGGAAGTATAGGGAAACTACCTGTTTCTGCTGCCAATTAGTGTCTCTGGGCTGGAACCCGGAGAAGACAGCGTGCTCGGGTTCCCCCCAACTCCTGCACTACACAAATGCTCCATGAGAAGGAAGACAGGGACTAAAGAGGGTTCTTACACCAAACCTGTTGACTGGCCGATGATGAAGGTGACTCAGTAAGCTGTAACCCTTGCCTCTAGGAGGGGAGAGAGGCTACACTGAGGGTCACAACACACCTCTGAGGCAAACCCTAACTGCCTAGAAGTGCAGGACCCCCCGAGGCAAAGCTGGTGCTCTACCACAATATCTTTTTTGAGATGTGACTAGGACTGCACACAATATTCAAGGTATGGGTTTATCCTGGCTTTATACAGTGGCATTATGATATATTATGTACTCTTATCTATCCTTTTCCTAATGGTTCCTAACATTTTTCTAGCTTTTTTGTCTGCTGCTGCACACTGAGTGGATGTTTTCAGAGAACTATCCACAATCACACCAAGATCTTTCTTGAATAAGAACAACTAATTTAGACCCCATCGTTTTGAGTGTGTATATATATATATAGTTAGGATGTTTTCCAATGTGCATTATTTTTCATTTATTAACATTGAATTTCATCTGCCATTTTGTTGCCCAGTCACCCAGTTTTTTGAGATTCCTTTGTAACTCTGCCATCTGCTTGGACTTACCCATCTTGAATCATTTTGTATCATCTGCAGACTTTGCCACCTCACTGTTCACCATTTTTTCCAGATCATTTGTGACTATGTTGAACAGCAAGGGTCAAGTACAGATCATTGAAGGACCCTGCTATTTATCTCTCTCCACTGTTAAACTGACCATTTATTCCTACACTTCATTTACTGTCTTTTAACCACTTACTGATCCATGAGGGATCTTCCCTGCCCCACCACTTAAAACTCTGGTATTGCCATCTGGACAGCTCAACACATTTAAAAATCATCATCATTTTGGTGATGGATGGATGGCCAGAAGGGATAGAGATAAAAATTGGCTGTTTTATGCATTATGCACTTGTAGCGAAGTCCTGTAGCTGGCATGACAAACTAGCTTTTGGAGTTTCTATCCTCCTGTCTTGGAGAGAAAAAGGTAGGAGACTTGGAACAGGAACACCTGAGCCAGCTATGTTGCTACGGGTGGGAGGCAGAATGGAAAGACAAGTACAGTGTTCAGCTCTCCCAACCCTGCAGATTTTGCAGTCAGACTGATCTAAAGCTAGTCAAGTTTTGGGTGGGTAGAAAGCCACACCCTGCCTCTCCAGTGTTACTGCTCATCCTGCCCAGAAGGAGGGGATATGTGGCTCCATCTCTGTTCTCTTAGCCGCATGGAACTTTTGTAATTTCTTTTTTTGCTTCTTCCACAGCAGGGGACACCAGGCCCTTTGACTTCCGTGGGAAAGATATGGATAGAGAAAGATCAAGACCCTATTTCTCTCAGTAGTAAGAGGTTTGCTAGTATCTTGGCATTTAAACTCAGCAATATATCTTCTGTCAATACTTTTCAATGGAAACATTATAATTAGTATCTTTCATTTTGGTCATAAAACTGTATCAAAGTTAACTTAGAAATCACAGCCAATAGAAGTGAGTAGAATTCATGCTGCCAAAATATAAATGTGGCTTTTATTTGATCAGTATTAAATACAAAATTATTTTAGGTGTTGCAATAATGAGTGGCAGACATGCACCTCAGCTTGACACCTATAACAGTACCATTGACAAGAACAGTAATTATAAAACCTATTTATATATGTCTTTCCCATGTGACCTAACCATTAAGTATAATCACCTCCCTTTGATGTATAACTGGAAGCAGGCATACTAATGGCAGTTTTGCACTAGCAGGGAGAGAATAGAAACATGAATCTGTTTGTCCATATCATTACTGAGTAGTTGAAGGAAGTGAATGTAATAAGACTTATCAAATCAGATATTAATTATTCTAGAATAATTTACATTTCCCAAGATAGCTTAATAAACTCTGAAAGAAAATAAACATATTCCATTATAACAATCTTCTTATAAAACCTTTATCCATAAAGAGAATCTAAATCCATTCCACAATATCTCAGTGACTTCTACATATCTGCTGATCTGCTTGGATTCCAGTTTGATTTATCTGGAAGGGCGACTTTTGGATGGGACCACGTGGAGGACTCAAGGTATGAGAGTGCCAGGAAGGAGGTGGCCAAGATAGATGGGGTACCCGTAGCAGGAAAAACTCGAGGGCTAAACTGCCCCTTTCAGTTGAATATTGTAGTAAAAAAAGTACTTCAGTCCTTCAGAATTTTATTCCAGTGTGGCACATAAGCCATGTTTGCATCATTTAGTCATAAGAATTATGATTTTCCTTTTAATTAACAAGGGATTTCAGGTTCAACATGGCATGTGAAAGCTGAGTTACATTTTTCTTCAGAAGCTTCAGCTCACAGCATATGTACCATCCGCATCCTCCAGGACTGAAGCTATTTGTGCTGTATGAGGAACTCCCAATATACAAATGGCTTGCACTCATGCATTCATAACAGTTTCAGGACCAGACCCTCATTTAGCCTTACTAGTGGGATATCTGTTTTTTCCCCACACTTTTTATTAAATAACTGAACAGTTAATACTTGGCTGTTCCCATATATCTGTACAGTCATCTTCACGTAGATGCAAGCAAGGAAATAAAGATCAGTCCTTTACCAGCATTTCTGCATGTTTCACTCGTATTAGATTTAGTTTTTCCTTTAAATTCCTATTACATTAAGACTGGATTTCCAGAGGTATAGTTCCTAATAAGAATTGGATGCCTAACTCCCTTTCATGCCTTTGAAAATCCCAGCATAAAATTGCATATTATACACAAGGCTCTGACAGTGAAACTTGCTATATTCTCAAATGTCTGTTTGTCCCTCTTTTATCCTATTACTACTATAGTGAGCACCATATATTGACTCACTGATATAGGTGGTGACGCTCTGATAGGCCAAAAATCCCTCTAGCTTGATTCTCCTTTACTGTACAGTAAACGACCAGTCATCCAGCAAATACTTATCACATACAGGAAACATACTTTTTAACATTTATGATTTATAATTCAAAATTCACTTCTCCCTGCATGCAGCTATTGTACATGATACAGTAGTTGGAATTATTGTACTGGTTTTCAGTATTCTGTGAAAACTATTGCACACAGCACCAAACTGATGGTAAATCCTCTTATATCAAAGGACTCATCAGATTGTAGGGCTTGACCATGCAAGGTGCTGTGCACTTGACTCTGATTAACAATGGGAATTGGAAGTTGAGGGTACTTAACTGATTTTTCCATTTGATGGCCAAACCAAAAACTCAAAAAATGTGTTTCAAATCAACCAACAATTTTGTTTATTGTTTCAGAAAGAAAAACAAAAACATTATTGAACAAAATGTATTGTCTGAACCAAAATGCAATGTTTTATTTTCTTTTGGGGTCGGTCCCCCCCCCCTTTTTTTTGTTTGTTAGCTAGTTAAATCTAGCTAGAAACATCTAGAAATAAAAAGTTTAAACATTTCATTTCAAGAGTATTGAAATGAAATGTTTCAACTTTTGGGGAAAATTGTTTTACCTTTTTTCCCTCTAGCCAAAACTATTCACCTACTTCTACCTAAATTCACAAACGGTTGTGGTTGACCCCAAACTGTAATTTTCAGCAAATAAACTATTAGCCATAAAAATTTCACCCAGTTCTATTCAGCACATTATTATGTTTTTGCACTTGTCACTCCGCCTTAAAAATATCTTCCAGTACTGGATTCAGTTCCTCTTTCATTTAAATGGGGTTTAAAAGCAAACACTTACCCCAACTGTTGATCAATTCTTTCTGCAAGTTTTCTCATTCTTTCTTGACAAGACTTGAACGAGTCAACCTCCTATAATGAAAAATGTCCAACTGTCATTACATTAATTTGCTTGAGTGTATATAAAATAAACTTAACTATTTTGCAGAATACATACATACACATCATGTATCTAACTGCGTTTAGGGAAGTCGAGAATGTCCTTTGTCAGTACTGAGATATGATATACTGTGCACCAGTCAAAAGAGGGAGCATTTGATTTCCTATTATCTCTTCTTCTGGGCAATAAAGCTGTACCTTAGCACTGACACAACTTGTGTTTATGGCTTATGTAATATCAAGCACATTAGTAGATAGGACTACCCTAACAAATATAGGATCAAATTCTGCTTGACTTAGGCATGCTAGAGACATTTCACACCTGAGGCTTAGACCATTAACCCACACTCCTTAATTTTTCACTCACATTCCTGGAGGGAAAAAATTGTGTTATCTTGGAGTTTAGTTTGAGAAAAATCTCGCTTCAGGGGAAAACTCCTTATGAATACTGATGTAGTTTTCTTCAGAAGGACTAATATTAGCCAAGAGCTTCAAAGCTGAAGTTCACCTGGCTTCCGAAAACCAAACTCAAACAAACCATATTGGAAACCATGTAAAGACCATAATCATGGTCTCCCAAACAAACTTAATTTTGCCTTTGTACTGCCCCACTGCTTCCCTTCTTCAGTCCATTGTATCCTTCATACCTAGCTTGTAAGATATAGTTCTATATACAATAGTTTACAAAACTCTGAATATATTTCCTTAAGTGGTTTAAGAAGTCTTTAAGACACCTTAAATTAAAAAAAGTATTTGTTCAGTGTGGTTTTGGAAGATAGCAACTTCTAGACATGAGCGTCTCTGATATTAAGTAATGAGCCTTTACTACCATATTGCCTTTGCTGCTACCATGCAAGTCCCACAAGTACGTGTTCTGGATTTGGTCTTTAATTATGTGGCCCCTTTAAATCTCTTCTGTGGTTAACTGTAAGTCGTTTAGGAAGAAACCTTCCCTTGATGTTGGGTAGACACTAAGTCTGATCATCTAAACCTGGACATAAGGGTGTAAAAATCATAAATATTGCAAAGCTGGAAATTCAAAATCAAGGTCCCCAGTTTAAAAAAACTATAAAAAATGATGGAAAATAAGAAAATGCACAGGCAGTCACCTGAACAACTTTAACTCTGCCCCAAACCTCTGCCATGACAATGCCTCTACGTTTCTAGGCAATGTGAGCCTCTAAGAACACACACGTTCATGTTCACACACGCTAAAATATCAAGAGCGCCTCTTAGTTGACCTTCTTCTGTCTTACAGTGATCGCACTGGCATAGACTTTGAACAAAATGATAGTTTTATTCACACTGCAAATTCCTAAGGCTGGTTTCTTTAGGTCCAAAGGTTACCAGCAGGTAACTACCTATGGGGCCAGTTTGAATTTAAAAGAGCACAGGACGGTATTCGTAGTAGTAGTGGTATTACTGAAGCACCTAGGAATCCTGGGCATAGACCAGGACCCTATTGTGGTAGGCACTGTACAAACAGGACAAAAAGACTGTCCCTGCTCCAAAGAGCTTAATTAATCTGTATTTCACACTCTCAGATTTAAACATGCCTCCAAATGCTCTTAAAACAATTCCAATACTTTCTTCAGAACCTTTCCCAATAAGATGATTTTTTTTTGTACCCTGAACTCCAGCTCTGACACTGCCCGCTAAAGGTATGTATGCACTGTAATCAGGGAGTCTAATTGCAGCCTCGGTAGACATACCCCGGGTAGATTTAATGTAGCTATCTCGTGTACTGATACAATGAAGCGATAGCAGCCGGGGCTTCAGCGTGGCCACGCCACCAGAGTAATTACCCAGCACTCCAAGAAGGTTCATATACCAAACTGAAGCTCATGCTGCTGTGGCTTCACTGCTATCAATGCCTAAGCTTACCTAGACTGAAGTTAGCTCACATAGGTCTACACATGCTGCAATCATACACTCCATGGTTTATGGAGCTGTACCCTCAGAAGCAGCTAGTTTTTTTTCCAGATGAGTCAGTCAGCCAAGCAAGGAGTGTAAGGGGGCCTGATGGGACTAAGTGCCAAGTAGAACACCTGTGATTGATTGATTGATTGGAGGGCCAGGAAGGGGGGCAGAGCTAGAATAGGATCATTAGACTCCTGGACCTTACAGTCAGGGGGATAGCTACAAGGGAGACCACAATCTTCTGTAGAGAGAAATCCACAGTGTGTGAGTCAGCCCCTAAAGGACAGGAAAAGGGTTAGTTGAGTGGAGAAAAGAAAAGCTGTAAGGACCGAGGGAGAAGCTAGAGGCCTGAGAACCAAAGGGAGGCTGTGTTAAGCACAAGCTGCGGGGAAGCAGCAGAAGGGAGGTTGGAGGTAGGAAGTGGCCCAGGAAAACAGCAGCATGTATGAAGCAGCAGACCTAGCTGCTTAATATAGGGTCCCTGAGTTGGAACCCAGAGTAGAGAGTGAGCCTGGGCTCCCCTGCCGCTCCTGAGGAAGAGGCATGCAAGCTGAGTAGAAGGAATGTTGAATCCAGGTTGGGACTGAAGCCTGACCCTGAAGGACAGGCTGAGGAATAGTCCAAGAGGGGGCTGAAGGCTCTTTTGTATTGGGATGTTTTGTGAACCCTGGAAGATAACAGAACTTTATATGACTTGGCTGGAGGGCCAAGCTATGGAGCTGGTGAGAGGCAGATGGCCTGCAGGAGGTGCTGGAGACAAGGGCCGCTTGCAACATTGCACCCTGACACAAGAGGACATGATGGGTGGTGAATACAGTACCTTACAGGTGGCTACACAGATGAAGCCCAAAGATAGCTTCCCAGATGACTGCTCCAGAGCAGTGATTGGAGGAACCACCAGAATGAAGCTTTCTTTCCTGGCTATTGGGGTAAGGAAGAAGGAGTATTCTTTCATCCTTCCACCCCAGCTTCCCCTCTTCGATGACCCCTGCTGCATTCACATAAACTCACTTACATTAGCTCCCTCCCCTCCTCTCCCTGTCGACTAACTTCCCACAGGATAGATTGACCTGGGTATTCAATTATATGAAGAGACACTAGAAGAGAATTTATGTGGTGTAGTGTCTAAAGCTTTCTGACACCTTACCCATCACGGCCAAAAAGTAACAATCATGTTCATGATTAATTTCTCAAAATTACTAGGGGTTCCTTAACTTGATGTGTTTTTCCCCCTCCTCTTCAGTCTTGCAACTGAATTCCAGAGAGAGTTTGTGTTTTTTGTCCAAATAAAAACTACCCGCTTTGATTTTTAGCTATTTTCTACAGATTAATTCATCAAGTAACAAGTCTCATCATACCTGTATGAGGTTCTTTTCAACGTCATCATGTACTAGGTCAATCCCCATCCGCTTCTCACGGTTATATAAGCATTCCAAGGCTACCTGCAAGCAAACCAGAGGAAAATTTGCATCAAATTCAGTATTGCACTATACAAAGGAACTTCAATTTACTTGTCAAGGGACCGTTGAACGGATTGGTAAGAGGTGGCCTTCTAATAAAGGTGGAACAGAATTGTACTTGATACTTTGGGGTGGTTTCATTGTATATAATGGATGAATGTCTGTGATTCATGCTTATCTCTGTTGGCATTTGCTTTCTAAGGGCAAGCTGCAGTCATAATTTTGTCTAGTAATCAACTGCATAAAAATTAGATGGACCAGAACCAGTCACTATACCTCAACATATCTGAGCTTTGGAGTAATTTGGATCTGAATCCAAGCTTTGTGTCTACAACCTTCTTCTATACTGGGTCATACCAAAACCCCTGAGTCAAACCTACATACTACAGAGAGTGATCTGTACATATGTAGGATATTTAAATAGGAAAATGAGATTAGGATCTAAACCTTTTCCAGGCCCATCTTTACTATACATGTTGCATTCATGTGTCTTGAACAACAGTAGCAAATGGAATCATACTAACCTTCTGTTCATGGGAAGACTTCTGTTAAGAGATATTATAGAGTTATCTGCGGACAGCCTTTCTGAATCTAGTGGGCCTAACTGAATGTGGGTGACTAAAACCCAGATTTTCAAAGGTATTTAGGCTCCTAACTTCCATTGAAATCAAGGAACCTTAAATACCTTAGATCTGGACCTGAGGCCATGATCCTGAATTTTGATTTTTGTATTTGTACTTGCATACAAGTTTCTTTGACGGAAATAATTTCATAGATAATATTCTACAAGCTTTTATAAACTCAACTTTAGACTTCCTATGTTTTTAGTGTTTGCTGACGTCCATTCCTATACAGCAAAACTTAAATCCATGTTAGTGCAGTTTTTCTGTTGGAATTAACTTGCACCTCAGATCTTCAAAATGCAATCTCTAGGGCTCTGTTTTGGTAAAAATAAGAGCGAGGCTTAGACATACTAATACATTCGGTATTAAGCTAGAACTCCATCCCTTTGCTTTGCCTGTGCCCCAAAGCGGTTTAGAGAACAGTAGCTACCTCTGACCCACCTTCAGTGGCCTTTGTGCCTCATCAGCAGCACACTCCAGCCGCCTCTTGGCTGTTTCCAGGGTACGAATCTCCGTCAGCAGACGGTCTAGCTCATAGGTCAGCTCTGACCTCCAAAAATCGATGTCAGACAGTCTCTGTCCTAGGCTTCTTCCAGTGTTGTCCTGTGTCTGGTGGGTCAGCTGGTCTTTGTCTTGCATCAGTCTCAAGGAATCATCATTCAGCCGGCCAGCCCAGTGCCGGCAGGACTCCGATCCTTTGTATTGAACCGTGTTTGCCTGGTACCAGTCGCGGGGGGAGTAGCGAGCATATAAGGCAGACCGCACTGAGGGCAGTATAGTGGGTGGCCGCAAAGGGGCACAGATTCGCATATTCCCCTGCTCATTGGAGTTGGTGGGGACTGCAGATACTCTGTAAAACAGGCTGGGTTTCCATGAGTTGAGGTAGCGGTAACCTGGCAGGTAGTAAGACTGGTAACTGTCCTGAGTTGTGCTGGTGCAGACTGGCTCAGGGAATAAGTAGCTCTTTTTGGGGCTACAGTAGCTGGCTGTCTGAGTGGTTCCAAGGAACTCCATCCTGCTCCTTACCTCATGCACCCACCCTTACTTTGTAGCTCAAACGCTGCAGCCTGTGTAGGTTCAAAGCCCAGACAGGAATGGTTGTATCTCCTGGCCAGTGCTGCTTTTATTGCAGGTACTGCTTTATCCTCTGTGACTCAGTGATGTTGTCATAAAGCCTACTGAGGACATCATTATCCACAAAGGACCCTTAAGCATGCTCAGGTTGGCTTTATTAAACAAACAAACCAACTGCACTCAGGAAGCAGGTTGCTTTGAAAGACTGCAGAGGATTGTTATTAACTGCATAAGCTCCCAGTGCAGACATGTGCTCAGGTTCCTGGGAACATCTGGCTCACACCAGCTATGCTTAGAGGCTTAACACAGCCTTTGGCATAGTCACCCCCAAACAAGTAACTGTATAGTTATCTGTACAATTGACTTAGAGAACCGGCCGAGTGTGTACAAAGTAAAACTGAGTAAAAACCTCAGTCTTTGCCTCTGTTTGTGCTTTTACATGAGGTTTCTTTTGTAAGGTGGAGAGTCCTCTCTCACGCCTCCTTTTAACTATCTTATTCCCTCCCATTTACAAATATTTACTAACATCCCATACTGGAAATACATTTCTCCTCTCTATATTTTGTCCTCTGTCCTACATCTTAGTCTTTCTTAAATCCACTGCTTTGAGACCTCTATGTGGCTCATCCCCATACAAGGAATTTTGCAGAAAAATTAATTGTTTCAATAGAAATAATATTTCACTGTCTTAAACAATACTCCTTAAATTGCTGCAGATTGGTTTCAAAACTGTAGGTGTTCAATTCTGGACAATGACCATCTTAGCTTTTTATCTACAGCATATGAAAGTGTATAATTTTCAGTTTGGGGAAATACATTGTATATGAGCATTAGTTACACTGTGGCACATTCCTGTCTGGGAAAACTAGAGAGACACTGTCAGTTAATTTGGGCTCAAAATTAGGAGGGTTTTTGTTTTTTTTTGTTTTTAAAGATGACTTCTTAATGTAATTTCCCTGCCGTGTTAGGAAACACATTCAGCAGCATTGTGTTAGCATGCTAAACCCAGGGAATGAAGCTACATCAACTTCACTGGATGTTGGTTTGGGCTTTTTAAGCAGAGAGGGCCTGATTCTGCAAAAGCTTGTGCATATAAGTAACTTCACTCCTATGAGTACCCCAATGAACTAACACACTGCAGCTACTCATCGGTGTAAAATTATTCATGTGCATCATTGATTGCAAGATTGCTGTCAGAATTCATCACTTACTTCAATCCCAGCCAAACACTGCAAAACCTATTCCCAGCCAAGATGCACCTGTGAAGTAGCTCATAATGTCCCAAGAGAGGGATGGTTCTGTGGCACACTTCTTCTCTAGGGTTCCGTGGCACATTCTTTTCCTGGTGTTCCCCAGGGGAGAGCCTCTAAATAATCTCCCAGAAGCAGAGAAGATAACCTGGGCCTGCTGATTACTTTTTGAACTGGGCTAAGGCCCTAGTTCAGAAATGTATTTGAGCACACGCCTAACTTGTAAAAAGTTCCACTGAAATCAGTGGAATTAATCACATGTTTGAAGCTCGGCGTGTATTTACATATCTTGCTGAACTGGAGTCTAACATGAAGCCATGTGTTTCATATGGAAAGTAATGCATAAATTCCCAGATATTTAATTCTCCTTTCACTTTGTTTCCACCCCAATATAGACCTTTGAACTTGCCTGAACATTAGATTCACCTTCTTTTCTTTGCTTTTCCATATAAGCAGAACAACCAGCCAGATCATTACATAGCAATAAATGCAGAAAACATGTAATTATCATATGGCAATAAGCATACCCCGATGTAGGTATATTTGAATGGAAAAAAATATAGAAGGGAAAATGTCTATTGATGATAGTGTAGACCCCAAACTCTATTGAAGAAGTCTAATGTTACTATTTTAAGAGGTTTCCTTCTAGTTTGCCTCTTTTTAGCAAATGAAGAGTTATTTAGAAAGCCTATTTATTTTGGTTGAATTGTTTTGGTGGGGTTTTTTTGTTAGTTTGTTTAATCAGCAAATGTTAAGTGGAAAATGCTTGTGTTTGGTAGGAGACAATTTGCAATGTTGTGTTTAATTTTTTTTTTCCTATAAAGACCAATTTGACTCTGAGCTGGAAGACCTAAGCTGCAAACACTGCCAGATGCATACTCTTCTCTATATATAGGTTTGGCAGAACTAGATGTTTATTTTTTTATCATTTTGATGGGTATTGAGATTTATTTTCAAGCATTTTCCTGATTTTTACTGATATTAAACTTTCACAGTTGCAGAAAATTATGGGGAAACCAGACAATAATTGACAGATGCTAAAGCTTTAAAACTGTTAAAACACAAATTGTCAACCTCACATTTCACAGTATATAAAGCAAATATCCTTAAATCAAATTCTTAATTTCTCAAGCAGCATTTTTCTTACTTTCCTATATGTAAATTTTGACTATCAATGGAACTATTTTTCATTGGTCGGAGTGCGTATGGTGAAATAGACATTTACTGATAAAAATATCTAATCCTTCCAAACTTATTTGTGTAACACTTTGCCAGGATCAGACCAGCTGGAAATATTTCCTCCATCCAAAGTGTTAACTAAAATAGTCCTAAAGTCAAATGAACATACTATGGAATTGGCCTGTCAGTCTAGCAGCAGTGCAACAGGCTCCAGTGTAGGGTATCTGAGGGCTTGTCCACGCTTACTGGGGGATCGACAAGTGGCGATCAATGCATCAGCAGTCGATTTAGCGGGTCTAGTGAAGTCCTGCTAAATCGAATGCAGATCTCTCCCACGTTGACTCCTGTACTCCACCGGATCAAGATGAGTAAGGGGAGTCAACGGGAGAGCATCTCCTGTCGACATCGCAGAGTGGGGACAGATCTAAGCTACATCAATTTGAGTTATGCTATTTTAAGACATATGACGCCTTTGAGGAAAAAGAGTATAAAAATCAAGCAAATTAAATTACTGTTGAGGGATTTCTTAATTAACGCTTGAGGAAGCAACACTACTAGACAGAGTAGCCAAAACTTTGCTCCGTGGGCTCGAGTAGGACTGTGAGCCAGAGGGGCTTCCAGGCAGCCAAGGCCTTGCCTTGAGGGAATCTGACACAGGCCAGAGGGCTGAGGAGACCAGACCGGGAGAGAACAAGTTGTCCACAGAATGGGTAACCACCTTCTCTGTTTGCCAAGCAGGAACTGTGTGAGGCTAGCACAGGGCCAATTTGTGTATGTTTGTGAAAGAGAGGCTCACTAAGAGGAATGGATAGCTCTTAATGTATAGTTCTTTAATGTCTAACGTAGGAGTTATGTGCTTAATGTAACCGTTTACCGTTTGTGTGATTTCTTCTCAAATAAACTGCAGTGTACGCAAGTTAATTACGGTGGACCTTTTTCACTCGTATGACAGTAATCTGCTCCCCTGGGAGCCATTAAAGATCCATTCAGGGGGAGTAGCCCCCTGGTGCCAACACTCAAGTGAAGGAGGAATAATATTGAAAATGGGACTTGCCTAATGAAATTCATTGGAAGGCAACCATTATCTGCTAGTCAGAGAGGAGAAAAATGTGTTCAGAACTTCTGTGAACAATAGCAATGCCATTTTCTAGACTGAGTAATACATGATCTCTCATGTATCAAATTTTCTTTTTCAAAGCCAAAAGGTAATAAAAGCTATTTAGTGGGCCAGTATAACAGGACAGATAACCTATATATGTACCCCACCCCTTTATTGGGTAGACTGGCTCAACTATTTGAGTGTGTCACCCTCTAATGACTGGCCTACAGAGTTTAAAAGTTGCACTATTTTTAACTCCTGGGTTCTCTGCTTTGTATGCAGACACAGTGATGGGGTGAAGTGTGTCAGGATTATGGTAGCACTCACTGTTTCTCGTTTCACTGATTACTTTAGTAAGACTCTTTTTAAACAATTTTTTACAGCTAAAAACAAACGCTAGTGACAACTAGTGATGATTCCTATTTAGTTCATCTGCTAGAGACCTATGCTTCCATTTCGTATACTGCATGTGAGTAGTTCAACTGACAATAGTAATGCCTATTGATTTCACTAGGATTATCTATATGGATAGTTGCCCTTGAATGGTCAGAGTGCATCAGTAGGCTAACAAGCCATTCCAATATTCAAAGGCTTTACCTTTCTTCCTTGGAGAGAATTTCACTCAAAGTAACTTTGGAAAAGCATTGTTTTATTTGTAAGTAAGTCCATGCATAGATGTCACAAAGACAGCATAGGAAGTTTCACAGTAAACGAAATAATCTCCCAAAGGTAACATGTTACAGTACAATTCAGAAATAAATCACAGTGTAAAAGTGGTAATGATAGATTAGTAGCAGAATCTCTCCCTACAGATGTGCATTCATGGTTGATCCAGTCTCATCTGGACTAAATGAAGAACCTTTTCCTTGAAATTCCAACACCATCTTCTTAGAACTGAGATTTCATTTGTTTATAGGGTTGCCAAAGACAACCAAATAGAATGTAAGGCATGGCCTCCTCAAATTCCTATTTCCTAATTACTAATAATTGTCACAGATATGTCCTGTGCTCTGAAAAGTCCATTATGGTATCCTACAGTTAGTAAGTAACTAACTAAACTAAAGCTGAAAATCTTTGAACATCCATAGTGAGGAAATGATTTTTTTAGCATTATACAGTAGTGCTATCCAGACTGGTGAAGTAGGAAGTTTGATCACATGACACATTACAAACACTAGTTGCCAAAAGTCAAAGGGTGAGGCAGGTAAAGGAATTTGGAAATAAGTCTTAGATCATTTTAAGTTTCTTACAGTGATCTAAGATCTTAAATTGACTTAACTGGCAACTTTTAAAACAAAAATTGGGGACAAAAATAGATGGGAAGGGCACGTATAGTGGCTTGTTCTTTCTCCAGCTGGGCACTTTATAAAAGGGGGGACAGTCTTAAGTATTGAAATACCTATTTAACTTGATGTGAAAAACACTGCACCATTTCACTTGGATGCAGAAGAAAGTTAGGCAAAATGGCCCAAAGTAACCTTCCGAAGGGGGGACAGGGAGAGAGGAAAAATCAAGATGGCTCTTGAGGAGTTTTTTCTGCATCCTGTTTTGCAAGGGCACTTGCAGCACAGCAGAAAAGGGAGGCAGTGTACCATGCAGATCAGTGGGGTAAATAGAGCATAATTGGATGCCTTTGAATGGCCAATTCATATATGATGATATAAGTGTCCTCCTTTGTAAAGTAGCATGTTTCTCATCCCCCAGCTGGTTGTGCATTATGGTCTCAAGAGAGGGGCAACCTGAACGTATAGCACCTCCAGCAACGTGTAATTTCAAATTTTTTTCAGGTCAGATCGCTCCAGCTGGCAGTGAAATTCACAGAAGGGGGTAAAAGGGAGGAAACTTCCATGAGGATCCACTTGCAGAGTTCCTCCTTGAACGTTCTATTGGGGAGTGGGGTTTGCTCCCCATGGGATCAGAGGTAGGGACCACCCAGAAACCTGGAGGATCCTTGGGAGATCATGGTCATCTGTGTGGTGGTCCTGTGCCCCTGTACTGGGTCAGTACCCCCAGAAGTATAGGCACCGACTCCATGGGTGCTGCAGGGCTGGAGCACCCGTAAGAAAAATTAGTGGGTGCTCAGCACCCACCAGCAGCCAGTTCCCCTTCCCCCCCAGGGCCTCCTATCTACCGGCAGCCCTGACAATCAACTCCTCCCCCTCCCTCCCTTCCAGTGCCTCCCGCCCGCTGCAATCAGCTGTTCCGCGGCATGCAGGAGGTGCTGGGGGGACGGGGAGGAGCAGGGATGGGTGTGTTCAAGGGAGGGGGTGGAAGTGGGTGGTAAGAGGCGGGGCGGGGGTGGGAGCTTGGGGAAGGGATCAGGTGGGCAGGGCCTGGGGCTGAGTGTGGGGTTGAGCACACGTGGGACCCGGAGGAAGCTGGCGCCTGTGCCCAGCAGCATCCTTGCTTATTGGTAGCATGGCTACATCTACCTTTTCGGGATTCTTTGTGGAGCTGGTGGGAGAATGGCATTCTCCTTTGGACTCACCTATGCCTAATGTGGGACCACCTACTTCCTACATACAGCTCACAGAGTCCCTCCCCATTCCCTTCTTGCAGGTCTTAAACTCTTGGAATTCCCTGCAAAGATCATGAAGAGCGATGGTGCTGCAGAGCTGCCTCACCACACTGGCAGGTGGAACTGGGAAGTGATAGTAAATATTAACCTTTTTAGTCCTCTTTTTCTTGTATGTTAAATTCACTTGCTTATTAACTATTCTCTCACAATCTTTATGATATTAGCAAAGAGTGTTTGAATTTTAAGGCCCACAGTGTTGATTCTTAACCTGTACGTGACCTGTATTCAGGAATTTCATGTGATTTAAATAGTGGGCTGTATCTCATTATTGCTGAGGCCCCCAACTCTGTGGGAACCGAGGAGTCCATCGAAAAGGCCCCTCAAACGAATAAGTGTCTATAGCAGTGGTGGACAACCTGTGGCCCATCAGGGTAATCTGCTGGCGGGCCACCAGACAGTTGGTTTACATTTGCACAGCCTCCCACAACTCCCAGTGGCTGTGGTTCGCTGTTCCTGACCAATGGGAGATGTGGGAAGTGGCGGCCAGCAGATCTCTGCAGCCTGCGCCCCTTTCCGCAGCTTCCATTGGCCGGGAACAGTGAACCATGGCTACTGGAAGCTGTGGGCGGCAGTGCAAATGTAAACCAACTGTCTGGCGGCCCGCCAACGGATTACCCTCATGGGCTGCAGGTTGCCCACCACTGGTCTACAGTGTAAACAAAACTTGATAATTGATAAGGGGTACTTGTTATTACAGGTGAGTTCTGTAATGGATGAAATAATGACCCACTGAAAGATGTTTCTAATTCATTTGTCATTTGACTGGATTGATGAATAACAAGGAATCTCTAATCAGATAAACTGAGGACCATAAAAGAAATTCCATTAGTAATTAGGAAAAGAGAACACATGGTAAAATTAATCATGGGAAAGTATTTTTCCTTCCTAAAAGGAGTTTTTGTCTCACCCCCTGTAAAAGAGAGATGGTTCAGGAGTTACTGTGGGGAATACAGACTGCCACCATCCTACCAGAGACAGAGGAGGAAGAAACAGAGGCTGGCTCTTTACTTTATGCTAAGGGTGGTAAAGTATCCATTCTTTCTGTATAGTGCTGTACTAATCTGATTGGTAATCTTTGATTAAATAATTATATCTGAGCCTGTTATTTGACAATCTCAAATTGTTAATTTCAAACACAGAACAGAAGATATGTATGCAGAAGGTACCCCCTATGTGTGAATTTTGGAAACACAATCTGGCCCTTCCTATGTAAGAACCTTCAAGATGTTTGACATTATTTATTATTTCTAACTATTCTGTGGTTGAGATCAGCAATTTCCCTTCTCCCTTTGGGTGTACTTTGGCTAGATATGCTGGCATGAGCTCTCACACTAATGTGAATTTTCATTTCTCATTTAATCAGCCTTCCTCTGTAAAAATATGAGTGAGCAAGTTTTATGTGGCTCAGTATGCACAAGAGGGTATAATTTCTCCAACTCCTATGATTTTAGGGGTTGGTTTTGGTTTTAAATGAGGAGGTTACTGAAAAGCTATTGATTGATTTGGTTAAGGTACAACATAACATTGTCAAATTGTAGTCACTGCTGCAGCCTGTCTCTTTCACATACAGCAATTTGGAGGGCGGGGGGTTTTAATGTTTCAGTTTGTATTATAAGAACTGTCTCCAGGTATAGTTGGGATTGCATTTCCAGATCTCAGTATAAAAACAAGGGACTTGAAAGGAAATAGGTTAAGAGAAACTGAACACCACACATTTTTCCAGCTCATTGGCTAGATTAAAAATCTGTCTATATAATAAGATTCCAGGATTGTCACTCTGAAGCCTATAATATCTGTTGAGGCAGTGTGAAGCAATTGAAACAGCTACAAAAATGGTTGAGAGCTGGTTTTGTTCAGAATATCACCACATTTAATCATCAATGGAATTTGTGGTCTGTTACCAGCCAATTTTTAGGTTCTCAGCCATTTATGAATTACACCTGTGTGGCAGTAAGGCTTGCATTTATGCCATGCCAAGCGTTCTAGACCATTGTGATCTCAGAGGTAACTTAGCCAATCACCACCCTTCCGCTACAGATAACTTTCATGCAACAATTGCATTGGGTGTATGAGGGAGACTGCACAGATGGTGGATTACTTAGATCAGCTGCCGCAGTTCTTACAGCACAGGCTTTCAGCTACTAGTTGTCCATAAAGTGTGGCGCCTAAGCAAATAAACCAGCCAACACATTAAAGTTAGAAGAAAGAAATGCCTGAGAGAAAGCAGGGAATGTTGTTCACCATATGTTTGCTGAATGCATAACCCCATGGGCCCCATATTTGGCCAAAGCTGCTTCTACATACTAATGTAATATAAAAATAAAGTAGTCAAAAGTGGAGGAATGATAATGTATATGCATAGCAGGACTAGCTCCTGCCAAACCAGTACTTTTAAGCAAAGAACGGTGTGCTGTTTCCTTTACCCACCACAGCCAGTTTAGAAGAGCTCCTGCACTGGAGTCTAAATTCATAGGTGACACATGTATACATCACGTCTTTATTAGCCCCTTGAGCATATGACAGCTGGTAGGTAAGACTTTCCTCTGAATTTGGGCTTAGATCCCTAACCCAAGCATGAGCTTGAAAAAGGGAGGCTGTGCCTTCTGTCTACAACGTCACCTTCAATTTGGCCCCTTTGCCTGTCTGAGCCTCAAGCGAGCCCTGGCCCCAGAAACAAACTGACCAGGAAGGAGAGTGTTGGGGACACTGGGGCATGGCTACTAGGTAACTCGAGGGGATGGAAGACCACGAGTGTCAATGAAGCCCCCTCGCACTAGGCCCAAGTGTCCTTGCCCCCCCCCCCCGCCTGGAGGCACTCGCAGCAGCTATGCATACTAGGCCCAAGTGTCCTTGGCCCCCCTGCCTGGAGGCACTCGCAGCAGTTATACTAAGAATCTGCAACAATATGTTGCAGAGTCAGACTGCCTGAAACTAAACAAGGCCAAACAGGGCAGATATGGAAGAACAATGCTGAATAAAGCAGCTTTATGTATAGTTTAACAAATGATACAAAAAACAAGGGAACTAGCTGGTAACTGGATTGGCTGGCTATATGGATACTTAGGGCAGCTTGCTATTGGATAAGTATGCTGAAGAAAGGATGTATAAAAGCCTGTGTAACTTCCTGCTCTGTGTGCAGGATTTGAGATTCTATTCTCCCTGTACCTTGTTTGCAGCTGCAAATAAACTTTTCTGCTTCTCCACCCCGTTGTGATTATTGGGTGACGCACACCGGGTAATGAAGTAGTCAAAAGTGAAGGAATGATGTTGTTTTGCCTCTCAGCACTGGGTGCCGGCAACAGCTTTTGGCGTCCCTGGGTGGGCGACGAGGCTGCTATTTAGCCTTGCCCGGACCCCTCCTGGAGGTCGAGGATTGCGGCAAGAACCGACGCCCAGCGCGCACCGGTGAGTTCATCGGGGGCCTCGGAGGAGACGCGATTTGATCGACCCCGGAGGGCACAACGGTGCAACGCACTCATATAGTGGAGAAGCAGCTGCGGGCGACGGTGAGGAACCGGTCCCTTGGATACGGTAGGAACCTTTTGAAATCCAGATTGTATGCTCTGTTGGAACCTGGGGACGCCCAGAGTTACCCTGTAGGTATGGGACAGGGACAGAGCTCGGGGGTTAGGGCACAGTGTATGCCCCTAGAATGCAGTCTAGCAAATTGGAAGGTATTTGGTGCGGATCCGATGACTAAGAGCCAATTAAAACGATTCTGTACAGTTGACTGGCCTCAATATCAACTAGAGGACCAGGAGTGGTGGCCACCAGGAGGGTCAATTAATTACAACATGATCCTCCAATTAGTTTTGTTTTGTCAGTGAATGGGTAAATGGAATGAACATTTGTATGCACAAGCGTTTATGGCTTTAAGAAACAGAACAGAGCTGTAATTCTGCAGAGCTGTAATCTGACTCCGACTGGTTTGGTAGTAGCTAATGTTAGTCCCCAGACCCCCACCTCCACTGTAATGGCAGAGCCGGTGTCCCCTTCGGCCCCCACACCCCCACCTTATAAGGGTAGGATGCCTTGGGTTACAGAGATTGCCCCCTCGGTGGGACTCTATCCTTTGCTTACCGAGACTGTTGTGGCTTGCCCAGGGGCAGACGGACGTCAGGCTACCACTATGCAAGTTTACACCCATGTGCCATTCAATCCAATAGACCTAGCAGCTTTTAAAACACAGGCTGGGGAATTATCCATGAACCCAAGCCGGTTTATTTCAGTCTTTGAGGGGTGCCTCAGTAGTCACAAGCTGGATTGAGACGACTGTAATATCCTCCTGAGAACCCTGTTGTCTGAGGTAGAGCGGAATCAGGTTACAGCTAAGGCAAGGGGAGCGTCAGCTTTCAAGCGAAAAAAAAAAAGGAAGCTATCTGTCAAGTTCCTACCCCAAGTAATCGTAAGCGGCTCAGGGCATTTCTGGGTATGGCAGGCTTTTGCAGGATATGGATCCCAGAGTTTGGACTGTGGGCTAAACCCCTGTACGACTGTGTAAAAGGAGCAGATAATGACCCCTTCTATTGGACCCCAGAGGCTGACAGGGCATTTAAAATCCTGAAAAGAAAATTGATGGAAGCCCCGGCACTGGGCCTGCCGGATCTCTCTAAGCCGTTTCAGTTGTATCTACATAAACAAAAGGGGGTGGCCCTAGGAGTGCTCACACAGCTGTTAGGAGCATGGAGACATCCCGTGGCTTATTTTTCTAAGCAACTGGATCAGGTTGCAAAGGATTGGCCGGCATGTTTACGAACGGGCGGTCGCAGCTACTGCCGTAGTGCTTGAGGAAGCCGAGAAGCTAACATTGGGAGGGGTTATGCAAATCTATACTCCCCATATGGTCCGAGCCTTATTGGATGCAAAGGGAGGACTTTGGCTCACCCAGGCTCGGATTGCTCGGTACCAGGCTAAGCTGTTAAAGAACTCTGAAGTCACCTTACAGCCTTGCCCCTCCCTTAACCCAGCCACCCTCTTGCCAGAAACAGAGGAACAGAAACATGACTGTTTAGAGATCATAGATGCCCAGTACTCCAGCCGTTCGGATTTAAAGGATGTACCCCTCCCAAATGCAGATTATGAGTGGTACACTGATGGTAGCAGTATTGTAATAGATGGGCAAAGGAAGGCGGGTTATGCTGTTGTGACCCTCCATGACACTGTGGAATCTGAAGGTTTGCCTGCTGGGACCTCTGCCCAGCTTGCCGAACTAATAGCCCTGACCCGTGCACTTGAACTGTCAAAAGGAAAGCAGGTCAACATTTTTACTGATTCAAAGTATGCTTTTGGTGTGCTACATGCTCATGCTGGCCTATGGAAGCAAAGGTGAATGCTGACTGCCCAAGGCTCCCAGTCAAGTACGGGCCCCAAATCCTCTGGCTCCTAGAAGCCATACAACTTCCCTTGGAAGTGGCGGTGGTACACTGTAAAGCCCGTCAAAGGGAAGATCAAGATGTGGCCAGAGGTTATGCTAGGGCAGATAGAGAGGCTAAGCATGCTGCCACCCTGCCATCCCCTCAGACTGAGAACGCCCATATGCATGCCCTTATCCCATCAGTAGGGGAGCTTCCAACCCCTCAGTACTCTGGGGAGGAGAGACAGCTAACTGACAAACTTGGTCTCTGGGAAAAGGAGGGATGGCTCCTTTCCCCAGAAGGGAAGGTCCTCCTACCAAAGGGCTTGATCCGGCCGGTGCTGCAGAAACTACATCAAACCACTCATGCTGGCAGGGAAGCACTTATCCACCTAATGGGAAAATACTTTATCACTTCCGGACTCCGACCCCTGGGTGCCCAGGTACAAGCGGACTGCTTAGTCTGCCAAAAGAATAACCCCCGACCGGGACATCCTGTGCCACCAGCTGCCCTAGAACCCACTCCGTGCCCCAGACAAGGGTGGCAAATAAACTTTACTGAGTTTCCCCGGACCCAAGGGTTCAAATATCTCCTTGTCATAGTGGATCGGTTCAGCGGATGGCCAGAAGCCTTCCCATGCTGTAATTGCACTGCCAGAACAGTGGCCCTCAAGTTTAAGGAGATCATTCCTCGCTTTGGACTCCCCCTGTGGATAGAATCTGACAACGGGACACACTTCACGTCAAAAATTATTCAAAGCATCTCACATGCCTTACAGATCCCCTGGAAACTCCATACGCCCTGGAGACCGCAAGCCAGTGGTGTAGTGGAGCATACCAATCAGACCCTTAAACGGCAACTCTCAAAAGTGTGCCAAGAAGCCTCACTGCGGTGGCCTGATGCTTTGCCCCTCGTCCTACTTCGTATCCGTGTTCTCCCAAAGGGTAGATTAGGGCTTAGTCCCTTTGAAATTATGTTTGGAAGGGCATGGCCTATGAATAGCACCCTAGTTCTGTCAGGGGAATGGGAGTTGGGTAATGGTTTTTTTGTCACAGTATATGTGTTCCCTGTCTGCTGTTCTCTTGTCTCTTCACAGGTATACCAAGGATTTCCAGCCTCTCCCCTTGGACTCTCCCGTCCACTCCTTACAACCCGGTGACTCCGTGCTTGTTCGTATCTGGAAAGACGAGCCTCTCCAGGAAAAGTGGAAAGGACCCTATACCGTCCTGCTGATCTCCCATACAGCGGCAAAGATCGAGGGACACAAGAACTGGATCCATCACTCTTGTCTGAAGGCAGTACTCGTCAGCAGAACAGTGGACCGTCCAACCTGCTGACTCCTCATCTAGTGACGATCTCGGGCTAAAGCTACTGTTTAAAGGACACAATTAGCGGACACCTTAACACCAAAATGGGCCCACCCAGGTACTGGAGACCCTGGGTTGGGAAGACTCTGGTGATAATTAATTGGGTAACATTGTTATTCTCTGTATTGGTATTTCCAAACTGTGCATATCGGGAGCATAACTCCTTTGTTTCGCTTGCGCACCATGTTGCTACTTTAACAAACCAGACTGATTGCTGGGTATGTGCTCCAACTCCCCTGTCCCCCAGAACGGAAATGCCCCTTGACATGCTGCCCCTGACCCTAGCAGAATTAGCCGCCACCAAAGAGCAGAAAAGAACGGACTCGCTGTTCTGAAATAAGACCTCTTTACAGCAAGCCACCTTTCAGGACCAGGAGTATTCAGTTGCGGTACTCACTGAGGGAGTGTTATGTTTTACCCGAAACCAATCTGATCACTAGGGCGTCCTGTGGGAAAGAGCTCCTGTGTTATTACACAGTGGGCTGATGGGTATTGGATAAAGGCCAAAAGGGGAAGCCAGCAGTGTGGGTGTAATGGTTCCTCCCCTTTTAGGGAAACTCTTACAAATAATCTTACCACAAAAGAAAGGTTTGGAAATATAACTTGCCGTCCAGTTAATATCTCCAATGTAGCAAGCCAATGGTGGGTTTGTAGTGGTCCCTATGGCGAGTGTAATTTGAATGGCACAATTAGAAATGCGCCCACTTGTACCCAGTCAGGAGGATGGGATGTCCCCTTAGGGGCATATGAACTGTTTGGAAAAGCAGCCTTAAATATCCCAGGAATCCCCTTAAGAAACAGTCCTTACTGGGCCCTACAGGGTCACTATTTTGTATGTGGCCGAAAGGCTTACAAGGTGCTGCCAGCCAACTGGACAGGTAGCTGTTATATAGCTCATGGAGTTCCTCATCTGTCAATAACTGTCACACTGCCCAAAGGAAAGATTAGAAATGCTCAAGACACCTCTGTTGAGTCACGAGAAAAGACCCTGCGGCGACTGACTAAGGCATTGGAGGGCAATATGAAGAATTCCCTCACAACCGAGAAGCTTGTAGGGTGCTCTGTATTGGGAATAGCGCCACTGTTTACTGGGCCAACCATGGCATGCGTAGGCCGCTATACTGTAAGGCTGCAAATGGTACTTCAGAAAGTGGCCCTAGAATTAGAGGACTCAGTTAGTGATTTAGGGTCAGCAGTAAAAACATTAAATAAAGAGGTACAGCAGCTCAGGACGTTTTCCCTCCAAAACAGGCTGGCTTTGGACTATCTCTTGGCATCCCAAGGAGGGGTTTGTGCCCTCGTCGGGCCCCAGTGTTGTGTATATGTAAATAATAGCAGTTATGAGATCTATGAAAAGGTGGTACAGGCTGAGGCCCATGCCCAAGCCGGAGCACAGGTTGCCTATACTGCCCCAGAGAGCGATTGGTTGCAAACCTTGTTTTCAGGCTGGGGTTTGTCGTCTTGGCTTGGTGGTTTATTTAGCCTGTTATTGAAACTTCTCATTCCTGTATTGCTTGTGTTACTGGTATTATGCTGTGCAGTATCATGTGTCAGGGCCCTTTTGCAAAAGTTAATAAGTCATTCTCTTCAGGGCTATCACAAAGTGCTTATGCAAAGTCCTATTGTAAAGAAATAAGTAGCCCAAGTGAGAAAACTCAGAGCCAAGGCTGTTGAGTGTTCTCAAGGGGGGGAGTTGTTGGGGACACTGGGGCATGGCCACTAGGTAACTCGAGGGGATGGAAGACCACGAGTGTCGATGAAGCCCCCTCGCACTAGGCCCAAGTGTCCTTGCCCCGCCCCTCCCCACTCCCCCCCCCCCCGCCTGGAGGCACTCGCAGCAGCTCTGCATACTAGGCCCAAGTGTCCTTTGCCCCCGCGCCTGGAGGCACTCGCAGCAGTTATACTAAGAATCTGCAACAATATGTTGCAGAGTCAGACTGCCTGAAACTAATCAAGGCCAAACAGGGCAGATATGGAAGAACAATGCTGAATAAAGCAGCTTTATGTATAGTTTAACAAATGATACAAAAAACAAGGGAACTAGCTGGTAACTGGATTGGCTGGCTATATGGATACTTAGGGCAGCTTGCTATTGGATAAGTATGCTGAAGAAAGGATGTATAAAAGCCTGTGTAACTTCCTGCTCTGTGTGCAGGATTTGAGATTCTATTCTCCCTGTACCTTGTTTGCAGCTGCAAATAAACTTTTCTGCTTCTCCACCCCGCTGTGATTATTGGGTGACGCACACCGGGTAACGAACCTTGCTGTTGTTTTGCCTCTCAGCACTGGGTGCCGGCAACAAGAGGAAAACCATGTTAGTAAGGTTTCCATCAACATCCTATCTTTGACTTTCTGATCTCTTAGAGCAGGAGTGGGCAGACTATGGCCCGCAGGCCACATCTGGCCCATCAGACCATTTAGTCTGGCCCTCAGCTCCTGCCAGGGAGCAGGGTCGGGGGCTTGTCCTGCTCCGCACGGCTCCCAGGAAGCAGCCAGCATGTCCCCCATCCGGCTCCAAGGCACAGCCAGACAGCTCTGCGTGCTGCCCTGTCCTCAGGTGCCACCCCTGCAGCTCCCATTGGCCACAATTCCATGCCAATGGGAGCTGCAGGGGTGGCGCCTGTGGACGGGGCAGCATGCAGAGCCACCTGGCTGCACCTCGGAGCCGGAGTGGGGACATACTTCCGGGAGCTGCTTGCGGTAAGCGTTGCCCAGAGCCTGCATCCCTGAGCCCGCCCCATGCCCCAATCCCCTGCCACAGCCCTGATCTCCCTCCTGCCCTCTGAACCCCTTGATCCCAGCCCAGAGCCCCCTCTTGTACCCCAAGACCTTCATCCACAGCCTCACCCCAGAGCCCTCACCCCCTCCCCCTGCACTCGCACCCGGAGCCCCCTCCCGCACCGTGAACCCCTCATCCTGGCCCCATCCCAGAGCCCGCACAGCCGGAGCTCTCACACCCCTCCCCCATACCCCAACCCCCTGCCCCAGCCTTGATCCCCCTCCTGCCCTCCGAACTCCTCAGTCCCAGCCTGGAGCTCCCTCCTATACCCCAAACCCCTCATCCCCAGTCTTACCCCAGAGCCCTTACCCCCACCCCCCACACCCTAACCCAGAGCTCCCTCCCAAACCCTAAACTCCTAATTTCTGGCCCAATTCCAGAGCCCACACCCCCAGCCAGAGCCCTCACCCCCTCCTGCACCCTGACCCCCAATTTTGTAAGCATTCATGGCCTGCCATACAATTTCCATACCCAGACGTGGCCCTCAGGCCAAAAAGTTTACCCACCCCTGTCTTAGAGAGTCTTACCAAGAATGAAGGCTTCATCCTGCCCCCTCAAAGAGATATTGGTACTCAGGGGAATCTCCACTGATTTGGAGATCAACTGGATAACAAATAGTTGTGTTTTAGGTTGGTGGTGACCACATGTCCCGTTTTGGCCGAGACGGTCCTCTTTTTAAGCTAAGTCAAAACTGGCCATTTCGGAAATGCCAGTGGGGGAGGTAGGAAGGGGCAATAGAGCAGTGCCAGTGTGGGGGTTAGTGAGGTTATGTAGCTCCCTGCTCCCTGACAGACGTACTGTCATTATACCAGAAGATGTAAAAACTGTCCCTCACCTTTTTAATGCCTAATTCTGAAGAAGGAAAATGACTTCCCTTTTTGTATGAGGAATTCCCGTTTATCATTACTCCTGGTATAAGAGGAATTGCTGGTGTGTTTAAAATTCTCTTGTAAATAAGATATTTGTCATTCCCTCAAAAACAGCAAGCATTTCAACTGTAGGAACTGGTGTTAGGTTGAAGGAAAACACCCCTGAAATCCCCAAAAGATCAAATGGCTGCCCCCACAGGCGTCTCTTACAGATTCAGTATTTTTGTGCGTAGGCACACACAATCGGGAAGACAGCATAGTCCATATCTAGGTATCTTGTTGAAATAAATACAAATGAGTACAGTCCATCTGCTAACTCTGTCTGTTCTGTCTTTGGTGTCCCATCCTCTTCGCCCCTCCCACACAGATACACACATCACTGACTAGAGATCTTGGAGGTGAAAAGGAAGCTGCTTGCATCTCTGAACGGGCACAGTCTGGCCAGACTTGCCACTGGGCAGGAGGATAGGCAGCAGTTCTGCGGAAAAGGACCTAGGGGTGACAGTGGACGAGAAGCTGGATATGAGTCAACAGTGTGCCCTTGTTGCCAAGAAGGCCAGTGGCATTTTGGGATGTATAAGTAGGGGCATAGCCAGCAGATCGAGGAACGTGATCATTCCCCTCTATTCGACATTGGTGAGGCCTCATCTGGAGTACTGTGTCCAGTTTTGGGCCCCACACTACAAGAAGGATGTGGAAAAATTGGAAAACGTCCAGCGGCAGGCAGCAAAAATGATTAGGGGACTGGAATACATGACTTATGAGGAGAGGCTGAGGGAACTGGGATTATTTAGTCTGCAGAAGAGAAGAATGAGGGGGGATTTGATAGCTGCTTTCAACTACCTGAAAGGGGGTTCCAAAGAGGATGGATCTAGACTGTTCTCAGTGGTAGCTGATGACAGAACAAGGAGTAATGGTCTCAAGTTGCAGTGGGGGAGCTTTAGGTTGGATATTAGGAAAAATGTTTTCACTAGGAGGGTGGTGAAACACGGGAATGCGTTACCTAGGGAAGTGGTGGAATCTCCTTCGTTTGAGGTTTTTTAAGGTCAGGCTTGACAAAGCCCTGGCTGGGATGATTTGATTGGGGATTGGTTCTGCTTTGAGCAGGGGGTTGGACTAGATGACCTCCTGAGGTCCCTTCCAACCCTGATATTCTATGATTCTATGATATGAAGGTGGTGAGAGAAGCTGCCATAAAACGCATTGTGCTGCACACACCTGGTCACTGTGGGGAGCAGGTTAAAGTAGTTCAGGCATGTGGGTGTCTTCCCATGTGCCTGTCTGTCTGTTCTAAGGGGTTCTGTGAGTAAGACGGGGGCTTTATTTTACTCCTATACCTTCCTTCCCACCCCAGAAAAGCGAAAGCTACTAAAATGCATCTTTAAAAAAAAATCTGCCATACACAGTGAAAAACCTTAACATCTTTGGTTATTTCAAGTGCAGTTAAAGATTACCAAAATAACTATAAAAATGGCATGTGCCATTCTTCCCCAGCAGCTTCCTTTATCAAATCTGTTAAGAGTCTTGTGCTGACTTGTAAGCTTAACTGACAACAGACTCAATGTGAAGCCTGGTTTCAAGTTATGTGGTGGACAGTTCTTCTTGGCTTCCTACTTCCTCAGTCACCATAAACAATATTTTCTTAAATATGAGCTTAGCCATTCGTGTTGCTCATATGTGAGGTAGTCTAGAATGTAGCTGACTCTTCTAATGTTGTCTGGATTCTCCAATACCGATAACAGTAAAAAGTTGTCTTTTGTCAGTATGCACAAAGAAAGAAAATTTGGGCAACACATAGAGCAAATAGGTTCATTAACAACACCTTGAACGTGTGTGCTATGTGCTCAGTATGGATAGAATTTTATTTTTATGAACTTTTTTTCTAAAATCTTCTAAAAATTGCAGTAGGCTTGCAATTAATGCTATGAAACCAGCTTCTGTTTTTCAGGAAAGAACTTTCCTTTAATTAATAGCTTTTAAATCCTTTCCCATGCTTGTGAGTTTCCACATGCAATATTACTTCATTCAGAAAGACAAATATTTCACAAACGCTTCATACTGGAGCAGTTCTCATTTCCCTTTACCTTGATGGGCACAACTGAGACCTATATGGAACAGGTTCCTACAGACTATTGTTAGACATATACAATAATCAGTGCTTCAGGCCCGTTAAAGAAATTAAAAAAACTAGAAATAAGTGACTTTATTTTGTGACACACATGGTGATTTGTCTAATGTATAATATGTAACTACTAAGTGAAATGTTTTCTTATGCTGCTTGCCTGTTGGCAAGTG
The DNA here is from genome assembly GCF_965152275.1 of Natator depressus. Lineage (NCBI taxonomy): Eukaryota > Metazoa > Chordata > Testudines > Cheloniidae > Natator > Natator depressus. Next base: position 23,499,859 of record NC_134243.1, on the reverse strand, counting down.
AAATCTGTGACTAAGTGGACACTTTGGCCTTCATACTACTGCATAAATTTGTTCAGTCTGCACTTTCCCAATGTAAATTAAATTACCTGTGTCTGACATTGCCTCCATGCAAGTAGAACTAGGGTTGCTGAGGCCTGACAAGGTGAATCTTCATAAGCAACAGTATAAATTCGGAACGTTGGTCATTTCCACCCTAAGAAAATACACTAAAAGTGATTAGATCTTCGTTTCCACCATACAATGCAGTTGCTTAACATTTTATTTGATTCATATGCTTTCACTATCAGCCATTGACAGTTGCATTCTAATTACATCAGTTTGAAGGTAGTCTGTGCAGTTTGTAGTATTATCCAATAATTTCTGATACTCAGGATTACATGCTTAGGCAGTGCCTTCTAGGTTCTAAATCTTTTTCTAAATCCACCACTCTGTTACTGAGACATTAAATACATACACAAATATAGAAACTGTTTCTATATAATTTATATACCAGTCACCAGAGGGCGCATGAGTTACACCCAGGTCCCGGAGCTGTCTTACCATACATAAAGAAGATCAACAGGATTGCATGAAGATCATGATACACTTGTGCCTCTTAAGAGATATGGGGGGGGGGGGGGGGTGGAGCTGGGCGGGTGGGGGATTTGTTAGATGTAAACGATTAAAACAGACAAAGACAGGGTTTCAAACTTCCGGGAGGATACTACAAATAATTTTGTTATTCAGTGCCTCTTTTAAGGTGGATATATAGCCCCATTGGCTAAACAATGTAGTCTTTGTAGGCAAACAAAGAATAAAACTGAAGGATTCATGCTCAGTCTTAGAAAGAGGCTCTTAGTGAAATTCTTGGATGGTGAAAGTTAAACATAATTGCATATGCAACCTGTTATAGAACATTTGTTGTCAGCTATTCTACAGCTTTACATTCATCTGGGCTATGAAGTTTGTAACTTCCATCACTTGGTTAGAAGGCAGGTATAATGGTGGCATTTGGCGCAAGAACTGAGTGTGCTCAACAGCTAAAAAGCTCTGAGAGCTGGTGGATGCTAGCTCTGTGCCCAAATGCAACTTCATGTCCCTTTAAAGAAAGGGGTTTAAAGAATCAAAATACATGTGCTTAGAATGTCTTTCTGGTTGGTTTGTGAATTTTTCACTGGGTTGCAGGGGGCGTGTCTTTTTGGAGGGAACTATGGCAATAGACTAAACAGTGAGAATGGCTGTTGTCAGAAGTTCCCACTTTATAGGCAGTTAGAGTTGACTATCACATTGAAAAAAAATCTGAATTTGATCAGTGTGGTCCCTGAACTGTAAAAGATATCAAAAAATTCTCTGAAGTTACACAACTGCCACAATTTGTCTCCCTGACTTCATTCCCTGGAGCTCCCTTTGATCCCTTATTGTGTTGAAATAGCAGAGTCTGAGATTCTGTGGCTAGGAGAGAGGTTAGTGGTCATATGAAATTGCAAAATATGTGTGTGAAACAGGATTATGCTAAATGGAGATTCACCACTTGTGATTGCATAGCGGTTAGACTGGCAGTGTTGCAATAGCCTAACAACATGAAGATTGCCTTTCCACTGGATAGGATTTATAATTAAGACTACGTTTTAGTTACAGATATTTTTAGTAAAAGTCACGGACAGGTCACGGGCAGTAAACAAAAATTCACGGCCCATGACCTGTCCATGACTTTTACTATATACCCCTGATTAAAACTGGGCTGGGCCTCAGGGGGATGGCCCGGGGGGCCGCCATGGGTGCTCGGGGGAAGGGGTTTGGGAGGGCTGGGGCAGGCTCCCTGCTCGGTTCCTGAGCTCCACATGCTGCCTCCGCTTCGCCCCAAGCCCCAGTTCTGCAGCTCCCATTGGCTGGGAACCGCGGCCAATGGGAGCTGCGGGGGCGGTGACTGCGGGCGGAGGCAGCACATGGAGCTAGGAGCTGAGGGAGGGGAGTTCCTGTCGCCCTTCCAGGGACACCCCCCAGGTAAGCACCGCCCCAGTCCTGAGCGCCCCCCTCCAGCCAAACTCTTGGTGGGAGGAGGGGGGCAGACTGCCCCCACCGCAGCCAGTGCGACTGGCCATGGGGCTGCCTGAGCTGCTCAGGCAGCTCCCAGGCCAGGCACACCAGCCTCTGCAGAAGTCACGGAGATCACAGAAAGTCACTGAATCAGTGACCTCCATGACAAACACAGAGCCTTATTTATAATTCGCGTAAATCCATGAGGCCATACTAAAGTACTTAATTGTGTACATAATCAGTTTGTGTTTATACTGTGTAGCGCCTTCATTCGAAAGGATCTCAGTACTCGTATAAAACAGGGTATTTAGTTTGTGTGATGAAACCACTAGGACTTTCAGGTAGTTGGGAGCCCCCGAAGCTCTGCTCTTGCAGCATTCGTAAGATCATGCTTCCCACGTGGTACTGCCAAATGTGTTTTCCAAATTCTGTAATAAATAATCCACAAGGCCAGAAAGTTGCACCAACTCTTTGTGAAAGAGACAAGCTTTTGAGCTACACAGAGCACTTTCTTCAGGTCTTAACTTCTTTAATCCAAATCCTCCTCAGAGTTTTATTCTTTTTCTTATGTGTATGGAACAGTTCCAAATAAGCCAGCAGACAGCTGTTTTGGGGGTAGGGAAATGGTTAGAAAGTCATGATATTGGCATACTGACCTGTGAATTGGGAATCATTGCGCACTCACCTTCTGGCAGAGGGTATTATTCGAGTGCTTCCAGAATCCAGGCTGAATAAATCAGTCAAAAGGAAATCTGATTGCCTGATATGCCGTGTGGAGGGCTGCATGTCCCCAAGTGGAGTTGCAGTAGCTATTTCTAAAACACAAGACAACGCATGTTTCTGAGACTAGAATCAATTCTTAAATATGTAGATATGTTGTCTTCGAAGTAAAGGTGGGTTGATGGCATCTATATTGGAAGAAAAGCTACCATAGTGGGGGAAGATGGGAGACAAGATTGACTTGTCAGGCAGTGGTGAGAAGAAAGCAAGAAATACAGTATGATTGCTAGTAGTACTTGCAGTTAACTAATTAGCTTAATAGCTCAGCAATTAGCTTAATAGCTCAGCAATTTAAAATTATGTGACTTAAAATGGTTCAGCTGAGGTAACAGTAACAAGGTAACAGTTGAGAACATTTTTTAAAACCTAGAAAATACCCCAGTGGAATTCTGCACCACTGTGCATGTGCAGAAATCATTTCCCCCCCCCCCCCCCCCCAGCAGGAAATAGATTCTGTGGGAGGTGCCGTAATTACACCTTTTGCCCACAAGCGGCTGCTGTGGTGCCAGTAGAGAGGGCAGCTGGCTCCAGGCGGGAGCAACCAGCTGCCGAGAGAGAGGGAGGGAGCAGTGGCTGCCTTCTCACAGCGCTCTGCCTGCAAGGCCAGGTGACGGGGGACAGAGTGGGGCACATGAGGCTGCTGGGGGGGGTCACCTAGACTAGGGTTCAGAAGGGCTGGGAGTGGACAGACTGGGGTAGGGGCACAGGCTAGTGAGCTGACAGCACTGAGCGAGGGTTGAATGGGAGTGGGAGGGCAGGGGAGAGTTGGGGGGCAGAGGGAAGTGTAGGGGCAGGGGCAGATGTGCCTAAATGACTGGGAGAAGCTAGGGGTCAGCCAGGGTCTGCTTGGGGGTGGCTCCCCAACTCCCTAACAATTCCTCCTCCCCATTATAAAATGATTTTTAAAAAATATTTAAGACAATAATTAGGACTGTTTCACAACTGACATGTTTTCTGCAATCAGCTGTTCCTAAAAAAAAAAAGTGTTTATTCAAAATCAAGTTTTAATCTTATTGCCACTAGTAACCAACATATTTAGAATCTTTATTTTAAAGGTGACTAATCAAATAGAAATACAAACAATGAGTGGCACAGGGAAGGTAGATCAAACTTGTATTTCAGCCTGTCTCATATTACAGGAATAACCTTGCAGTCAGTGAAACTGAAAGGTGAAAAATGCCAAGCTGGTAAAAGGAAATACTTTCCCATGCAACACTCATTTTGGAACTCATTACCACAAGACATTCAGGCCAAGAGCTCAAAAGGCTTCAAAAAAGGGCAGGACATTTACATGGGAAAACAAGAATATTCATAGCTGTTATATCCCATCCAAAATAAAGTGCATCTGTCTGGGAAGGGATATAAACCCTTCAGGCCACAAACAAAACTTTAATTACTGGAGGTTAGGAGGAAACTTTCCCTGGGGCCAGGTTACCCTGCAGTAGGCAATTATGGGATTTCTTGTGCCTTTCTCTGAAGCAGCTGGTACTTACTGGTCAATAGTGGAGGTGAAATACTGGAAGAGATTTACTGCTGATCTGGTCCAGTGTGCCAGTTTTTATATTCCTGTTAAAAGAGGGACAAAAATCTACTAGAAGGGTAATTCCTATTGAAATGAATGGGAAGACTTAAATGTGATTTAGGGATTTTATATGAAACAACATTTAGCAGCTGACAAATAATAGATTTCATTATGCTAATTCCCATACAGGAAACTGCCACAATATTCATTTACTGGGCTTTTTTGCATTACTAACCTAGTAACTGATTTCTCATATAAAATCTCAAAATCTTAGTTTTTGTAAGGATATCTTAAAAACTACATTAAGGTAGTGTCAAAACTAGAAGCAGGGACATGTTTAAAGCTGTCATGGTGTCTTAAAGTTAGCAAAGAGACGCTCTCGTGTTTTATTTTTCACTTCCGGCAGCATAGTAAAGATCCAGAGTAGGTTTGTGTTTCAGAGCTAATATTCATCTCATGGGGATGATAATTTATCAGTAAAAGGAGGGTACTGAGCTGGCTGCTCAGTGCAAATAAACCATCTATTGTGCGAACAAAGAGGGAGCATCTATAGAAATAGGATTATTTCCCTCCTGCATGGAATTAAAGCAGATCACTTGCAAATAGCGACTATGTGACTACTTTAATGTTAACAAGAAGTTGGGCTCTCTATTCATGTTGCAAGCAGTGAGAAGATAGCAGAACAAATTAGGGTCCAGATCTGAAAGCTTGGAGTGAGACATTGTTTTAATTCTTAGTCAAAAGTTTACTTTTCAGCAATGTGTTGCATGTGGACCAATTATCTTTCAATTTACAATTAGTTTAAACAGTTGATTGTGAGGTGGTGTTGAGATGTCTGCTATCCCTGGCAGGAATGGACAAAGCTAATCTTCCGTAGCTCTTTTCCTTTCTTTCAGAAAAATTGTTATGGCGAGTAATTACTCTTCTGATGTGAGGGCTCTTTCATCTGTGCTTCTTTGCTGTTGTCCCTCATATTAAATATGAATGAGGTTGCTGAGGTAGTTAGTAAGGGAATATGGGCTGAAGTGTAACATCGGCATTCTATAAATTCTACTTCATTGCAGAGAGTGCAGTTTAAAATGTGCCCACTTTAGAAGTTTAGGTGCTCAGTGTTACTTAAAAGGAATGGCCCCTAATTCTAAACAAACTAGTAACTGTGCAGTAAACAGCACAGGTTCAAAATACTTGTATTATTCACATTTCCATCGTGCATCTGCCAGCTTGAATTGTCAGTAATTAGCTTCTTGAGCATTCTCAAGTCCGTATCTTAAAATTCAACAAGTTTATTACTTTTAAGGCAGACGGTATTTTATTACAATAGTTTAAAATGCCATTAAATATTTTGTAAGGACATATAGTGACGAAAACAAGCCTTTTTGAACTGCAAAATGCAGAGTATCCTCCACAGAAAGTCAAAGGGCACTTGAGTGAAACTCTAAAAAACTTCATGATTATATTTTAAAAAAATGGCAAAAACCCAGCAGACAGTTGATACTGCTGCACTGGGGACACAGAAGTCTGGTTGCAGCCACTGAAAAAAATCTTATCACTAAACTTGAGGAACCAGGTCTGACTGGCTGACCACTCTGACCATGAACATCTGGAAGTTAGGCTTGTTTTCTTTCAAGGGGTTTTTATCATAAGATTTATATTTTTCTCTGCTGCGTAAGTGGAATTTCTTTCCTAGTTGGAAATATTAATCTATGTATTCTACAGATCTCTTTATCTTGTGTTGGTGTATGTGGCTGGTTCAAAATCACCAGATTAAAAGGGAATTTGAACGTAATCTAAAGGTCATTTAGCCCTTGCCTTGTGTCCTCTTAAAGGGACATGTGATTATCCAACAGTAGAAAGATTAATGCAGCATTCCCCTTAGAACTATTTTTAAAATCAAAGATTTTTTTTTTATTATTCACTCTGGAAAAAGACACTAGAAATGTACTGCAGAGAACTTTCTTGCATTGGAATGATGCAATCCATCTCTGATTCTTTTTTCCCTCCTGTTGGTTATCATGTACTGCCCTCCTAGTCTTTGGCTAGATTTTTTTTCTTTCCCAGACCTGTTGGCAAAAATAGCATCCACATTTTCAGAGACATTCAAATGGGGGGAACCTTTGTATACCTGACGATTGTGAGAGAGTTTCAGCAATTCTTGTGGTTATTTAATTAAAATCTGTTTCTTCCCCCAATGCAAATAAAGGGTCAAATGTTGGACTTGATCACTGATGCAGTTCTTCCTCAGTACCATTCAGCAGACAAGCTATATTTTCCAAGTATTTTTTAATTCTATCTTTAATTCAATTGGCTTCTTCACATTGTACAATGATGCTTTGTAAATCTGAAAGACCACTATATTTAGATGAAAGTTAAAAGTGAGAAAGGATACCTAGTCTCCCAGGGACTTCGGATTCAAAGCCTTGAGCAGTCAACTCAGGTCTTCCTCCTTCTGATGTCACAAGGATACAAAGCAGATTGCTATGCCAGGACTTTGGGAGGAGACCTTGACATTCTGCAAGTGTTGGAGTTTGCTCTGGGTCCTTGGCTGGTATTTCTCCTGTCTGTCTGTACACTGTGTTTTTTTTCTTCTTTGGTTGGCAGAGGGCTGTATGTCCTGGTGATTTTGCCTATATAGTTTGCCCTAAGGCTGATGAAAGGTACGATATAATATTTGAGAAAGAGAGATCATTATGCCTCTGCAGCTTGTGGCTTTTTCTCCTAATACTTAAGAGATATGGAAGAATAATGCTTGGAAACTAAGTGGCATTAGAGGGTTTTTTTAAAGACCTGGACATTTTACCTGCTAGTATCATGTGTTGCTATTACAGAGATATGTATTTCGGGTATTTATAATGGAAGGAATTGTTTCACACTCCTTTTTAATTCAGTTGCTAAGCTTCTAAATATCCCCAGATAAGATAAATCTGCACTCCTTTCACTGTTGCACTCAAGTTATATTAATATCATAGAAATGTAGGGCTGGAAGGGACCTTTAGAAGTCCTATAATACAGTCCCCTGTGCTGAGGTAAGACCAAGAATATCTAGACCATCCCTGACAGGTGCTTGTCTAACCTGTTCTTAAAGAACTTAAATGATGGGGATTCTACAATCTTCCTTGGAAGCCTCGCCCAGAGTTTATCTATCTTTATAGTTAGAAAGTTTTTTCTAATCTCTGACCTTAATCTCCTTTGCTGGAGATTAATCCCTTTCCTTCTTGTCCTACTTTCAGTGGACATGGAGAACAATTGAGCACCGTCCTTGCCAGTGATTTCCCATTTTGTATTTGTGCATCTGATTTTTTATCTAAGTATTTTGCACTTGTCTCTTTTGAATTTCATCTTGTTGATTTCAGACCAATTCTCCAATTTATCAGTCATTTTGATTCTAATCCTGTCCTCCAAGGTGCTTGCAACCCCTTCCATCTTGGTGACACACACCTCTGCCTGGAAGGGACTCCTGCCCGGGAGCATGTGAGCCACTTGCACACACTAGTGTGACCAGAGACAGCTGCCTGTGAGCCTGGAGCCGCTCCCCGTGGGCAGAGGGCAGTACAGCCACACTGGAGGAGCTGCCCAGGCTGGGCACTGACTCCTGAGAGTGGCGGCCCAACATGCGGCTGCTGCTTTCGCCTGGCCTAGGCACTGGCCGTGGCCCTGCTTGTCTCTCTCATTGTCGCTAGAGCCCTGCAGCTCTGCGGATATACACTTTATATCTGTGGATATAAATTTTGTATCCATGCAGGACTCTGCCAATTCCTGCTTGGCTGCTCAGGGAACATTTACCTGCTTTAGTTATAACAACTCAAGGATTGGACAATCCAAGATTGTTCTATGACACTTTAAACAAGCTGTAATAATTATTTTGCCAAAGAAACCTGCTTTGGTTTATAATGTGTAGATTGCATCAGTTTCTAGTGTACACTGTATTTTAAATATATTTAAGTTGTTATTGAACATCAAACTTCTTTTGCTCATTTTTTCTTACTAAAACAGCAGATGTTTCAAAAACATGGTATAACAATGCAATCTCTGAGCTATTTATTCACCTCCATTTTGATACAGCTTTGCATGAGTAGGTGGCAGAGCTGAAAAGAGAAGTCAAGAATCCCATTGCCCTAACCACGAGACTAAACTCTTGCACTATTCTTCAGGCTTTTTAATAGCTGTCAATTCTATTTTTTGCTATAGTGTCATCTGCTTCGAGGTTGTTGTCATGTGTTCTTTCAAATTATGGGGCTGCGAGAAATTAGCTAGATTAGAGGAATGCTTGTCTTTGAATCTGAGCGTGCTGAACATGACTTTAGATCAGTGGTGGGCAACTTGCGGCCCATTAGGGTAATCTGCTGGAGGGCCGCCAGACAGTTTGTTTACATTTGCACGGCCGGCCGCAGCTCCCAGTGCCTGTGGTTCGCCGTTCCCGGCCAATGGGAGCTGCGGGAAGCAGTGGCCAGCACATCCCTGTGGCCCATGCCCACTTCTATCTGGCAGCCTGCCAGCGGATTACCCTGACAGGCCGCAAATTGCCCACCACTGATCTAGATTATGATGGGTACCTTATAAATGCCCTTAATAAATTATCAAACATGTAAAATGGCTTGTACAGTTATGTATCTTCCCAAACTGTAAATAGTAATCCTCTTTGTTTTGGTTTGTGTGTCACAACTTTGCAGAAGTACAACAGTATAATCAGTTTATTAAGAACTCAACTGACCAGCTCCTGAGAAATGGTACATTTCTGTGCTTCTGCTATGCTTGAAAATGCATGCTTACTTTTTAGACATAATATCATACCCTATCCTATAATCTGAATAGGGTGAGTCAGTGTTAGTAGGACGGACAAGCTGATTGCTACTTAAACTGGATGCTTGGAGTCAGGCTTTCCTGATGCAAAATTCAAAGCTTCGTATTCAGCATGCTGACCACTGTTAGAGGTTTTTGTGTCGTGGTCTATTGATACAGTGTTAGAGGTCATCTGATTTTCCCAAAGTAACAAAAAATCAGATACCTTAATAATGTCTATCAAAAGGGCTCTCAGCCCTCTGTGTACGTGCATTATTTTAGACTGTAATAGAATAACCTCTTTTGCTCTGAGTCTGGTGAAGAATGTAGCACAAATTGCATTCCAGAAGCTTTGCCACACGTTAAAGTCACGGAAAGGACTCCTACAAAAGCCATTTATTTTCAAGCCATCCTCCCTGCTGCTCTGAATGGTACACAAATGCCTAATTGCTGAGAGTTGCACATATACTTAAGACTGTTTTTTTGTGTTTTGTTTTAGACTGTTTGAAACGTTGTACTTCACAATGGATTGTAACTACTGAGGTGTTTAAGGTCTGAGTCAAATACTGCTGGTTGAAGAGTAATTAACTCCTAAACTCTTAAGTAACTTTAAGTGAATTTAGCCAATGTTAAAAATGTCTGAGCCTGAAGCATTTTTTCACAGATCCGTGGCTAGGCAGCAGCACAAAGTTCCCCAGCATAGCGCTGGCTGGTTTATGGAGATCCTGACCTGCACAGACCATCCTAAGGGTCTGTCTATGCTACACAGTTAGGCACATCTATATTCCTACAGTGTGTTTTATTGCCAATGTGGTGGATATGAAAACTTGTTTCTTTACACACTTTCTAACCGTGCTAGCAATAGACCTGTTAGAATGGGATGCCCTCTACCCATGGAAAATATCCAGCCGGGCCGTGTCCTTGTAGCATGGATGTACCTGAGGATGAGGGGCTAATTCAGTTCCCATGCTTGGGCAATTCCTGCTGCAACTACCAAGGAAGATACAAATTAACTTCCATTGAGATGGTGAATGACTGCCCATTAGAACTGGGCCTGTTACCAAAAATGTATTTAGTAAAGGCAGTCATGTCTTCAAGCCGACGATCTAATGTCAGAATGCCTCATTTCCCATTCGTAATCTAAACTAAACTCCAAATTTAAACTCATTTTAGTGTTTGCTTCTAATTTATATCATGTGAACAACTCTGTGCAAACTTATTTCCAACTTTTTTTCTTCGATTGCTCTGCTGGACATTTTGGGTCCACAAATATCTATCCCTAATATACTGGGTATACAGGGAGAACAGATATGATTGTTTCTGTTTTAAAAACTGTAAGAGACTTGTCTCAAGTGGCCTAATAGGTTATTTATTGGGAGCTCTACTTGACTCAGTTTGCTTTTTGTGTGTGTGTGTGTGTGTGTGTGTATGTATATATATATATATATATATATATAGGGCTTGTTTAAGAATAACTTCTTGGGGAATATGCGAGGAAATGCTTACATAATAAAAAGCAAGGTGAGCCCCTCCGAATTCAGTACAGCTTGGCTAGCTTGTATAAATGAGTTGAATGCTTCAAGTAAACAGTTAATGCCAGGATAACAGAACATAAAATGAACTTTATTGCTTTTGAAGACTATAATACTGCAGAATCATCACTTTGTACAAATTTCTGAAGTTTTAGTGATATGCAACAAAGCCCGTTGCCAATTGTGTCCACATATCTATTCAGGGGACACCATCATAGGGCCTAATCACATCAGCCACACTATCAGAGGCTCATTCACCTGCACATCCACCAATGTGATATATGCCATCATGTGCCAGCAATGCCCCTCTACCATGTACACTGGTCAAACTGGACAGTCTCTACATAAAACAATAAATGGACACAAATCAGATGTCAAGAATTATAACATTCATAAACCAGTCAGAGAACACTTCAATCTCTCTGGTCACTCGATTAGAGACCTAAAAGTGACAATTCTTCAACAAAAAAAACTTCAAAAACAGACTCCAACTTGAGACTGCTGAATTGGAATTAATTTGCAAACTGGATACAATTAACTTAGGCTTGAATAGAGACTGGGAGTGGATGGGTCATTACACACAGTAAAACTATTCCCCCATGTGTTCCCCCCCCCCCCCAGACGTTCTTGTCAACTGTGGAAATGGCCCACTTTGATTATCACTACAAAAGGTTTTCTCTTCCCCCTCCCTGCCCCCCCTTGTGTTTCTCTGAAGTTGGTTGCCAGTCCCCTTTCTGGTTTTGTTGTATTTTATGACAAAACCTTCTCTACATAGCAAATGTTTAGCAGGTATCCCTATATTTACAGGCAGTGGCTAGCAGCGTCTGACTCTTTCTTTCCTTCAAATATTTCTGTCCTTGAGGGTTAACTTTTCTGCAGCAAGGGTTTGAGGGCTATATTGCAATTGTTAGGCAGCATGTTTGCTGCAACAGCCATTTGATCAACATTGACAGAATTCATTGTTTACTGACTAATTCAGGAACTCTGCCTTTTTGCAGTTTCTTATATGGCCATTTGACTCTTTCAATACAGTTAGCATATTTCTTGGCATCTGGTTTGAAATGTAGCATTACAGTGTAGCTTATATTTTACATGCTTTGTGTATATACTGCATATATGGGTTTTTAAAACTCCTCAGGTTCACCTGAGTGGTTCTGGATGGTCTCCGGTGGTAAGTTAGTGAGGGGTTTCTTTTGTTTTGTTTTGTTTTAAAGAATACAGTTCAGGGGGCCCTATCCCAGAGAGAAACTAGAAGTATTTTCTCTCCCCCCGCCAGTCTTTTCCATATACAGAAGTCCTGCTTCTTAAAGAGGCACTACAGGTTAAAAATCATAGCTTTAAAAAAATTCCTTCTGTTACGAACATCACAGTGGGCTATTATAACCGAATATTTTAAAACAAAGTAAAGTTTTGCTTTTTCAACTGTTTCCTTTTGCACTTATTTTGGTTTGGGCAGCAAAAATAGACAAGTTGGTTTCATTATTTCTGGTTCTCATGTACTTGCACAGTACCTCACTTTCAATTATAACAACACTGCAGATAATTAAATCCCAAGGAATAACAGAGGTGATGTTCTTAACAAAATGCATGGAACTATTTCAGATGTTGTTCAAACTTTGTACATGCCACCACACAACTATTTTTCTGATGCTGAGAGAGAATGGAAAGTCATTTTAGCCACATGCCTTCTCAATAGAGATTCTGTGAAGATTATTGCAGTAATTGGCATTATAAGTTTGTAAAAGGCTCTTTAAAATGTAAATATAGATCAGATTTCTGACTGTTGTACAGAAATCATGTAGCCTTTGACTGATTGAAAAAATGAAGTGTCCTTACTTTTCCTCCAACATCCATTTTCTTAAACAGATTAAAATCTTTTAAGAACTGGCAAGGATGTTATTTTGTCAAGTACATTTCTTTCTGGGATATTTTAATAGTATGCTTCCTCTTTTCTAGTATGTTGAAGAAAACTTAAGGGTCATGTCAGTGGGGTTCTTGCTCAGTGGTCCTGATGATGCTGTTAGTTGGAGAGGCCCCCCCCAAAAATGGTCTGTATCTCAAGTATTTTGTTGTTGATTGTTGCATCAGGGAGCATAAACTATTGCAAGTTAGACAGTGCTTCCTTTTTTCCATATAAAACTTGGTTTGTTGGAAAAGCAGTTATTCTTAGCATTTTTCTTTCACTATAGGATGGTTATCTTATATTGAACTGAGATCTTTAACATAATCAGAATAATTTAGTGAAGACTGGCTAGATGGAAACTAAGCAGTCTATATTTGATAAAATATCATTGCATGTATACCACTGATTAAAATGTATATTTTTATACATTTTTCACACTTGGGCATATATCTATCGTTTATTGCTCCATGTTAACGGGTCTAATGAACTTTCTAATAGGTATGGATATTGATCACATTTTTAAAAAGATTCCTAAATTGATTGCATATCTGAAAGAAATCTCAATATTCAACAACATAATTTCCAAGTTACCTGATGTTCAGTGGGTTTTTTTAATGAATTTAGGTAGCAAAACTGTCTTATTTGGTTAATAATTCAACCTTTTAAATGTATACTGTTTGTTTTAATATCCTTTTGTGCATAAAAGAAAACTGGAAGGAAGTAGACCATTTGATTATGGCAATAGACAATATTCTTTTGAGCCAGTTTTGCTGATGAAATTATGTAATAAAACTGCTTATCCTTTTTTCAGAACTTAATGTGTGATTTCCATGTTAGTGTCGATTTAAAATTACTTTGTTTTAGCCCTTTTGGTCCTACATTCCATTGCTTTCTGCATACATTTTCTGCTAAACTTTCTGAAGTAGAATGTACCTAACTTTTATTGATAAAACGCAATTCTAGTTTGACAGTGCATAAGTTTAAAATATAGAGAAATTTGAGTAGAATGCTCTGTTGGAAGTATAACTTACGGTGCAGATCTTTCTGAACAGTGATTCTGTACTGATATTGTGAAGGTCCAGGATTGTTGTATCCAAAACCTTCTATATTTAAAATGATCAACTGAAAAGATGATGATTTCTAAGTACCTTTTTGTTTGAAGTCAGGCGCTAGGGCTGAGATTAGTGGGAGAAGTCTAGCTAAATCAAAGGTACATTCTTAGTGGGCAATTTGAAGGAGGGGGAGAAGAGGCCAATTGTGCAGAAAGAGGCAGAGTTTTCCAGGAGTAACAAGAAAATGTCCCGAGACACAAGTGGCAGGAAACAAATGGAATACTAAGTAGGGAGTAGTGAGCAGAATGCAAGGTACATGGTAGGAGGAAATAGAAGGAAATAAAGGTCAGGTATGTGTTTGAGAAGGGTAAGGATTAGGGAGTGGTGTTAGAATTGACTTTGGAAAGAGTGAGTAAACCCATTCCTGCACATCTTCCTCAACACCTTCACCAGATTAGTTTTTTGATGTCTTTCTGTAAACCTACAGTAGATGCAAAAGTAATATTTGCATAATCCGTTCTATTTAAAGAATACTTCTCACTGATCCCATGCCAGAATTGTTGGACAGATTTAAAGATGCTGGAAGCTAAGTTGGTTGAATAAAGATCTAAATAGCTTGATAATTTTTGGTCAGCCTCAAGACAGAAGATACCTTAATTGAGTAAACCAGACAATAGATTACATGTTTAATCTGATGGTAGAAAACATGCTCAGAATGCAAAGAGAAGTCAGAGAGAATTCAGTAAGAGCTCTTGTAACAGTTGCTTGAAAGTGCCAGGAAAGTTTGCTTTGCAGGAAAACCCAGTTGGAAAAAGTCCAGTACAGGTGGACTGACAAAATAACACTTGCCTTTGCTAGGTAATATCACTTTAGGATGTTTGAAAGGAGATCAACTTCTGTCATAAGGTGAAACTGCCAATCATAGGTGTTGTTAAAAATATGAATGGCTTTGAATGCCCAAAATGTAAGGTAAGTATCTAAAACTTATTGCTAATATTTTCACTCTTGTCTTAATATACACATTCCAAATGTATGTACGTTTTGTGGTAACCATGACGGAAGTGAAAGGATTTACTTATCAGGGCACAAACTTGCTTGATCTCCTGAATAAAGCCATTCATTAAAAAAATCCTTTTTGGAGTAGTACAGGAAAAAATCCTGTTTCTGTTGGTAGAAACAGTATCAAGCTCCTTTATACAGGTACTGTTGTCCTTAGATCATTATGAAAGGTGCTTTCCTGAGGCCAAAAACTAGTTTTGTAGGTTCTTTTAGGAGTCAGGACATTATATAAAAAGAGCAGTTTTGAAATGGTGGCTTCAGCTACACAGTGGGATGTTACAAGTTAGACATCTATATTTGAATAACAGACCTACTTTAAAAAGAATGAAGAGTACTTGTGGCACCGTAGAGATGGACAAATTTGTTTGCACATAAGCTTTCGTGGGCTAAAACCCACTTTACAAAAGCTTATGCCCAAATAAATTTGTTCATCTCTAAGGAGCCACAAGTACTCCTCGGTTTTTTTGCTAATACAGACTAACACGGCTACCACTCTGAGGCATACTTTAAGATCTGTGTTTAACAACTCTATGTCTTAAATGCTCCTATTAAGAGGAACCACTGGCTGGCATCGCTGAATCGCTGATGTGGGATGTTGCAGCTTCTGTGACGTAGGAAACTTCTGAAGTGCTGTGTGTTCAAGCACTACTGCATCCTCCCTTCTTGTTTAGTTTTGCTTCTAAAAGCTTATGCAACCATTTAGATGTTTCTGCATTACTAAAAATTTCCTTTAGATGCTGAACTCCTGATAACCCTATTACATAAGTGAGCTACACGTGCTGCTTTTGTTTCAGAACTTTTTTGGCATTTTCAACACATGAAAGTAAGAACTGGGAGCATTATGGAATAGGGTTTAGCTACCCTGTGTACCATAATCATTTTCTAAAAACATTCCCATGCCTGATTGTATGTGCCAATCATGATAAACATGGAGTCTGAAGGTTGGGCTAGGAAGGGAACAAGATGACAAATGACATATTACTGACCCAGTTAGAGAAGAACTGAAGGATGGTAATGACCATTCAAACATACAGACTAATGCACTATCAGTTGGTCTTGGGAATGTGGGTCCATGGGTTTCAGGTGAGTTCCTTGGCATCAACCTATTACCCATTTGAACACATCCTCAAAGCAATATGAGTGCTTGAAAAATCAGACATCATTGGCAGTCTCTGCTCAGGAGTCCCAGGTCTTGGAAAGAATTAAAGAATACTGACAGCTTTTGGCTGGCCACACTGTCTGCTTTCACATCTCTCACTCTTGTAAATTTAAATTCTAACCCACAATTTTAAAATTAGGATTCTGTATATATCACAATAAATGTCTTGGAGGAACAGGAACCTAAACTAGAGGAATAAAGGAAAAAAGGTATTAGAAATGGTACTTGTGATTTATATATGCACCTAAAATGCTCTTAATGGGCAGAAATGATCTGTGTGAAAGTTTAGGTCAAAAGTTTTAATTGTGTAGACATCCACTCTATTTAGTGATAGTATGCCAGGAAACTACCGTGCACAGCCTTCAGAAGCCCACAATGTATGGTCCTGTTTTAATTGGGATTTCAATAAGTGATGTTTGGAAAATACCACTAAACAAAACTGAAGAAATGTCGTTCTCAAAATGATCTTTTCTGGAGTTGCCTTGTATTACTTTGTCTTTTTTTTTTTTTTTAACATTACAGACTGAATCTCAAATCTTTCCTCAAACAACTGGAGGAGCAGAGACGATGTGCCAAAATTTAAATATTTCTCTCCTGGGTAAAGTGCCCTAGATCCTCAAATAGGTTATCTTGGCAAATTACATAATAAAAAGCAACAATATGCTTGCCATTACTTTAGGGTTATTTTTGGTATATCAACTATGTGTTAGACTTATTCACTGTGATAAACACAGTGTCAAATAGCTGACTTTTTTAGAATTAAAATTCCTGTAAATATAGTTTGTGGAACTGTGATAATATGGTTTGGTCTGAAATGAGTAAAATGATGAGAGAACTTCCTGCTTAGGTTTAAACAGTAATCATGTCAGCCTTTCACCTTTATTAACATGACTAATTTAGAGTGTGCAATTTTTAAAAAAAACTGCTCATTTACAATTGCAGACTGGATTAAACCATACCACAAAGAAGAACAAAATTTTGTAACATCAAGTTTTGATATGGTTAAAACTACAGCTTCTATAACAACTGAAAAAATGCTAGTTGGATTTTTTTCAGTGGATAATTAGATATACTAAAAGACCTAGTATGTAAAGAACCAAGTTACTAGTAGATAATATACGCCAGTCTACACTGTATCAAGTGTAAAGCAAGACCATCTTGGTGCTACTCTTCCATGGAATTAAGGAACAGCATCCCATGTAGATGGAAGGATGGCATAGACAGGGGATGTACATAGACTTCTAAATCTAGGACCGCAATCTGAAAAACTACATTGTTCTGCTACTTAGTACTAATAGCTGTATATAAGAAAATAGCTACCATGCTTTATTTATGTATTACTGACACAGAAAGAACATAAGCCCTTGGTTCACTGGACTGGTACGGCAATTTTGGGGTGGTAAATTTCAGACAATTTTTTTGTTTTGTTTTCCTGCATCACAAGG
This sequence comes from Natator depressus, assembly GCF_965152275.1. NCBI lineage: Eukaryota > Metazoa > Chordata > Testudines > Cheloniidae > Natator > Natator depressus. Next base: position 23,482,615 of record NC_134243.1, on the reverse strand, counting down.
GTTTTAGCTTTTTTTTTCCCCCTCCCCTTTCTTTTTTAGGGAAAAGTTGTGATAAAGGCCAATCTTTTTTGTCTGAAATACCTGAGTCCCCAGCTACTTCATCTTACAGGAATATCATCCAAAGTAAGTATGTCATGTTAAAAGGCTGATGTGTGAATTACTTGTCTGAGCAATTAACTTCTAAAATATGTTATGAAGCCATCAACAGCATAATTTTGGCAGAATGTACAGTATAAGAATCATGAAATTGCACCACTTGTCTCAGAATTACTTCAGCCACTTATATTTTAAACAATTAAATTCTGTTAAAATGATAGCTATTCAACTCCAGGTAACTAAAATAAGTGTGTCTTCTATGGCTTATTTTGACCTTCACTGAGTTCCAGCAAATACATCATGTACTCTTGCTGACAAAATAAAATAGTTTTGCTAACTTTCTACGAGCAGGCATTTCTTAAATGGAATTTGATAGCTTACCAGTGAATGAAGTTTTGAGTATGTCACTCTTACACTTCTGGAAGAGCAAATGTATAAAATGCAGAAAGTATTCAAATAGCAGAAGAAAAATGGGTCTAAAAGGCATGTTAACAAATTCTTTAAATCATTTCAAATATAAGTTAGGATAGTATGATAGACAAAATTTTGTGATTTATGCCCACAGCAGGCAATAGATCCATACAGTGATCAATACATAAAATAAGTTCACTACTACTTTGTTTTTGCCTCTTTGCAGGGATTCAAGAATATTGTGGCCTAAAGCACTCACAAGAAAAATTATCTAACCAAGGAATGGAATAAATGTGCAGTTAATTATAGGAAAGCATTTTATAGGAAGAATGTAAAGACTTGTACTCCTTTTCTGTATTGCAAATAAATAATTTTTAAGTTAATGTCCTTGCTTTAATTTCCTGTTCTTGTTGTGTGCAATCACCATAATATTTGAACACCAGCTAGTCCACCTGATGTCTCAAAACTTTATTTTAAGTTTCTAGAAATAAGTCACTTAGTGCATCAGAAGTTAAATCTAAATCTAAAGTATTTTGTGATACCTGAAATCTTGCATATGTCGTTAGTGAAATTAATCTCCAAAGATGTTCACATATAGACTTTATTCAGAAACTCTTATACATTAAATACATATTTTCACCGGAACATTTACCTGAGTCTCTTTTTTAAATATTAGTACTTTCAAGCCTCCTTCATTTGAGGATTAATTGTAGTGTGCATTTCCATGCTGTGTTTCATTGGATAAGATCACTTCGACATCTTTTTCTTTGATTAGTAGAGTTCCATATTTAGAGTGCAGTCACTTAAATTTAGGATTGTCTCCTCTTTAGTGATCAGTGTCTGGGAAAAGAAAAATATGTTTCAGCCTACTGGGAACAAATTACTAACCATTTTTTTTACTTAGACAAGTTAACGTTAGTTTCCTTGTTTGTAATACAAGAAATTAGAGGGCAAGTGTCACAGGAAAATTAACTGCATTTGTTTTCAAATTTAAATCAATATAAACTTGACTGTGTAGCTGCATAACAGAATGAGTTGACTTGAAGGAGCTTGCTGCCTACTTGATTTATAGCAAGGAAATAAGTCAGTGTTCAGGTTTAATTTATTTGTAGGAGTTTAATTCACCAAGTAATAAAGTGCTGTGTTGCCAGAAATCCTTCTCAAATGTGCCTTTCCTCTGCTCTCCTCATCTCAATCTCTGATTCCAGACCCCACTCCTTCATGCCAGAAATTAGCCAGAGGGGGGAAAGAAAAAAGGGATGGCTAACTACTCTGCTCTGCACTCACTCAAGAAGGGTATTCTCATCCTGAGTGTTAACAAGTCTTCTGACTTGTCCAATGGTTACACATCCCAAACTCTGAGAAATGAGAAGCATATACTGTAGGAAAATTGCAGTTGTCTTTTTTATTACACTTCTGAAATTATGCTGCCTGATCTATATAGTATGAATATCACAGAACTGAGTATTAGAAACACCCAGAGATCAGGAATCCTCCAGAGGCTTTTGTCTTAATGATTAAAATGACCCCAATCATTAACAAACAAACTCTGTATTAACTTCTCAAACAGAAGCAAGAAATTTTCATGGTAGGATATAAAGCTAGTCTTTGGCCTGTTTAGGAAGGAAAATTTCAATTTTTACTTAAAACACATTGCCTTTTTGTCTTAAGGTGTTAGCTTATAACCGCAACAAAGGAACTCCGTCACTAAAAATCTGAGTTTGACATGTTTTGATCAAGCAATTCTTTACTTTTGTTCAGACAGGGTTGATGCTCTAGAATAGTGTTACTTAATAAATGTTGTTTTATTGCTTATCCATTTTTCTAATATCAGTCCTCAACTTACACAGTCACCTAGTGGTTATGTATTTCCATATCCTTCAGGACATCCATACCCTGAATTTCTTCTTGTCTCTCCTGTAGAATGAACACATGAAAGCTAAAGATGATGTTCTACTAACCTAATGCTGCTCCAGCATTAGTATCTAGAGCAGGGGTCTCAAACACGCTGCTCATGGAGTTATTTCCTGTGGCCCGCCAAGCTCCCCGAACCCCCAGAGTTATTTCCTGCAGCCCGCCAGGCTCCTTCCCCCCCCCCCCCCCCAGCGCACCGCATCCCCACTCCTCTGCCTACCTGCAGGCGCTTCCCGCCGCCAAGGGAGGAGGTGAAGAAGAGGCGGGGCAGGGGCAGGAAGAGGCGGGGGCTCATGGAAGGGGTAGAATGGGGGCGGGGCCGATGGCAGCGTGGGTGCGGGAGGTCAGTGATGCGGCCCTCGGGCCAACGTACTATTCCTCATGTGGCCCTCCTGGTGATTTGAGTTTGAGATCCCTGATCTAGAACATCTACTGCAATCATTTTTGCTGACGCCTCTAAAGTACTTTACAAAATCTTAATCTTAACTACTCCAAGGAGGTAATACAAGAGCACAGAATGGGTTTGTTATAAAACACATTGTCTAATTCTTTTATACCTCACACATGCAAACAAGACAATTTAGAAAAGTTACATGGTCACTTTTTCCACAATGCATTGGAAAAAATGGTGCTTATTTTCTTAAGCTACTCAATTCTGCACCTTTTGGGAAAGCAGAAATTGATTTGTTGGTCGTTGCCATCCACATCCATAAAAGAAAAGAGTGTAGTAGCAGCAGGAAGATATTTTCTTGTACCATACCCCAAACCATGAATAGAACTCAAACAAATACCAGGACAATTTTATAGGCCCTAGTTACAGGCCACTTTTCAACAAACTTCTTCATTTATTGCAAAGCAGTCCTTGTCAATGGATCCTTCTGGCTTCTCTGCTCAGGTCACACTTACTCTTTTGCAGTGCAGCAGTTAGACCGTACAATTCCCAAACTGGTTTTTCAGATTAAACATTAATTTTGCATTTCAGAAAGAGGGACCACTAGTCTGAGACTTTAAAAGTGTTGACAGACTTGTGCACTGATATTATTCGTGCACAGGAAATCTGTAGGTCCACTTAGATGTATATGTGATGAACACAACTCACTATAAAGCACAACCTGGCGTTCCTCAATCATGTTTATCAAAGTGTAAATCAGCATAATGCCCAATTCCTTAAAAGCTGCTGTGGAAAACACATACATGATGCGACTACTGAGAATAATAACGAACCTTAATACTTACCCTCTGAAACATCTGCTGTGACAAAAACCTTGAAGTTACTTTGCTGATGCTTTTTTTCCCTCCTAATTTACAGTGGATGTATCCATATAAGTTAGCAGCTTGAAGAGAGATTCCAGCTATGACAAGAGCCTGCAGAAGTTGGCCCAATAAAAGGTATTACCTCACCCAACTTGTCTCTCTATGAGGCTATAGACAATCAACAGCTTAGTGTGGAAAAATTGATAATGCTGATTAATGTAAGTAGTATCAAAAGGAATTTACCTTCAAATAATAAATTAAAACTTGCATTTTAGGAAGCGTAAATAACCAGTAACACTCCTCCCTACCCACCGACAGAAGAGCCTTTTTTTGGGAAGTCTCACTTTACATTTCAAGGGTGGAAATCATTTTTTCCCCCAGCTCTGGTCTCACTCCTTCCAGCTTGACCCACTTTGTCAGTGCTTTGTGCCTAACTATAATACAAAAGTCTGACTCAAAAGAATAACTCTTTAAACCTACATGAAGTCATGTTCCCTTCATTTTAAGACATTCATAGCCAAATTCTCACTACCCGCTATTTACAAGACCTTTATTTTAATTTAACCTGGAATGCCACAAATTTTACCTACAAAGGAGGTTCTATAATAATTTGCAAATTTATGAAAGACTTAAGAGTACAGTTTAGAAGATGTGCCAACATTTGCAGAAAGCATAATTTTAGTACCACAAAACGATCTGGTAAACATTTTCTAATAGGGCAGCTTTAGCAGCTTTCAGAATCATAGAAATGTAGGACTGCTGGAGGACCTCCAGAGTTTATCAAGTCCAGCCCCCTGCACTGAGACAGAACCAACTATATCTAAACCATCCCTGACAGATGCTTGTCTAACCTGTTCTTAAAAACCTTCAATGATGTGGATTCCCAACCTCTTGGAAGCCTTGTTCAGACCTTAACTATCTCTATAGTCAAAGTTTTTTTCCTAATATTTAATCTAAATCTCCCTTGCTGCAGATTAAGCCCATTATTTCTTGTCCTACCTTCAGTGGACATGGAGAACAATTGATCACTGTCCTCTTTATAACAGCCCTTAACAAATCTGAAGACATAACAGGTTTCCCCCTCTGTCGTCTTCTCTCAAGACTAAACGTGCCCATTTTTTTTTAACCATTCCCCAGGGATCAGGTTTTTCTAAACAATTTAGAAAAGTTACATGGTTACTTTTTCCACAATGCCTGGAAAAAATGGTGCTTATTTGGTGATTAAATGGTGATAGCCAAAAAACGATAAAACCTCTCCTCTGGACTCTCTCCAGTTTGTCCAAGCCTTTCCTAAATTGTGGCGCCAAGTACTGGGCACAGTACTCTAGCTGAGGCCTCACCAGTGCCAAACAGAGTGGGGCAATTGCCTCCTGTGTTTTATATATGACACTCCTGTTAATGCACCCCAGAATATTAATCTTTTTCTCAATTGCATTGCACTGTCAATTCATATTCAACATGTGATCCACTATAACACCCAGTTCCTTCTCACCAGTACTACTACCTTGCCAGTTATTCCCCATTTTGTAGCTGTGAATTTGATTTTTCCTTCCTAAGTATAGTACTTTCCACTTCATCTAATTGTCTAATGAACTTAATAAAATTAATATTATTGGTAGTACTCTCTTCCAAAGAAAGTATCAAACATTTTCTAGAAAACAGTATCTTATTTTGGAACAAGTTTAAAAGGCCTCATTTCAAGCATATGCTATACACCAGTGGTCGGCAATCTGAGGGCCTCATGCGGCCCATCAGGGTAATCTGAATGGTGAACCGCGGCCACTGGGAGCTGCCGAGGGCTGTGCCTGCAGACGGTCAACGTCAGCAAAATGTCTCACGGCCCGCAATCAGATTACCCTGATGGGCTACATGCAGGCTGCAAGTTGCCCACCACCAATGCAAGCGATTTCAATATCTTTAAAATGTTCATCTTTACACGTATGAGTCCTGCTATATGACTTGTTACATTACAGCCCTAGAAAAACGAGTATGGTGGTACTGACAACAAGCAGCAACTGCTTATTTCCAGTAAGGCCTGCCAAAATATTAAATGATGCAGTGTGACAGAGTGGTCTGTTGCAAGTCATGGAGACCAGGAGGCTGGGTGGTGAAAGGATTAGAGGATGTTAGTACAAATATTATCCAAGTCCCAAGAAGACATGCAAAAGTAAAACCCAACTGCAGAATGGTTTCTCCTTTTCTGTTTCTCTGGAACTAATAGTTTTTTAGTTTGGGGTATTGTATAGGTGGAGTTTTCTGAACTGAAGCTGGAGTGGTGCCTGCCAGCAGAAACATTTGACTCAGGAGAAGAGGGCTGATTGACCAGAACCTAGTGAGGGGTGGAGAGTAAGGAATTATAAAGTCTGTGCCAGGCCTAAGGGATTAACTTCAGTTTGGGAACAGAAGCCTGCTCTATAACTTCTTGAAGCTGTCACTGTAATCTTCTAACTTAAATTCTTACTTCCTATGGAATCTAACTTAAAACTGTATTTTTAATAGTCTTGTTTTTCTGCTCCTTTCCCCTTCACTGCACCTATCACCCACAGCTCATATGGAGTTACCCCATGCTTACCAGCCATTTCAACTTCAAGGAAAACAAAGTGCTAAAAAAGAACACTGTCCAAATAACTGGACAGATAATTAGTCCAAGCCAAAAGATTCGAGCTTCAACTTCAGTTGAGCCAGCTATGCTTGCAGATACCTAGAAAGAAAAACATTTAGTTTTAGTTACCAAAATATCCTAACAGTAGTTAAGGATTGAGACATTCCTTTCACAGGTAATTTATATGCATTTATATGTTCCTGTTTCCGTTATGTTTTATATAATATCAGCTGTAGCTTAGCTACTGGAAATAATTTATTTCCTATTGCCTGGCTGTATGCTTCCTTAGACTGGCATTCCCTTAATTGAAATCATTGCAGCATGGGAGAACAATATATAGCTTCTAAATACAGTATTAATTTTATTTACACAGACAAAAATTGGTCATGCCCTGAACTCTACTTAGTACCATAGGTATGCTGGGTAACTAGTTGAACTACCAAGCATTTTAGACATTTATATTCTGCATGAAACAGCCATTAAAATCCAAGTTTATCTTCAACAATATGAAAGGAAACATACTAACTGGTAGAACTCAGTTGATTTTATTTAAATGATACAGAATTATGACGTACCCTAGAATGAGTATGTCCAGCACACTACACTGTTTAACAGGCAGGATAATAATATTTTAGGAGCAAATTGTGACCCGAACTGCCTCTTAATTCTCAAAAATCAGTGTCATTTTGGCTCATATTTAACCTCACCTTGGATTTTGGAAAAAACTAGGAGCACAGATCAGTCTACTCCAATGGTCACCAACCGGTCGATCGCGGTCGACTGGTCAATTCTAGAGACTCTCCCAGTCAATCGCAATCTCTGTGGGGGGCAGTGGGGCTGCCGCTAAGGCAGGCTCCCTGCCTGCCCCGGCTCCCGGAAGCATCTAGCACTGCCCCGTGGGGGACAGGGGTCTCTGCGCGCTGCTCCTGCCTGCAAGTACTGCCCCTGCAGCTCCCATTGGCCACAGTTCCCTGTTCCTGGCCAATGGGAGCTGCGGGGGTGGTGCCTGAAGAGGGGCAGTGTGCAGAGCCACATGCCCCCGCCCCCACCCCCGCTCCTCCCAGGGGCCACAGGCACGCGTTGGCCCCTTTCGGGAGCGGCATGGGGTTGGGGCAGGCAGGGAGCCTGCCTTAACCTCACTGCGCTGCTGACCAGGAGCAGCCTGAGGTAAACGCTGTCCAGCAGAAGGCCGCACCTCAGCCCTGAACCTCCTCCCTGAGCCAGCACCCCATACACCCTCCTGCACCCCGACCCCTCTGTCCCTGTCCTAATTCCCCGCCTCCCAGAGCCAGCACCCCATAACCCCTCCTGTACCCAACACTCTGCCCCAGCCTGGAGCCCCCTCCTGCACTCAAACTCTCTCCCAGAGCGTTTGCACCCCTCACCCCAACCCCCTGTCCCAGGCTCAGCCCGGAACCCCTCCCACACTGTGAACTCCTTGGCCCCAGCCCAGAGCCCACACCCCCTCCCAAACCTCAAACCCCTGCCCCAGCCCGGTGCAAGTGAGTGAGGGTGGGGGAGAGCAAGCAATGGAGGGAGGTGGGGGGGCTTCGGGGAAGGGGCGGGGTAGATCCTGGGTTGCCCTTAAATTCAAAAAGTGATCTTGTGCATAAAAAGGTTGGAGACCACTGGTCTACTCTAGACATACCATATGCTGTGTAAAATGCTCCATTGCAAATGAGCAATGACATAACTATCTGGAAAGCCATCTAGAATAAATTGGCATCCTATATGTTTAAGCTTGCAACATTCTACAATTTAGAAATCATGAAATGCAAGCCACGTCTTCTATTATTAAATTGTGTATAACAATGACAGATTTCACTTTATTTGCACAACTTACTATTAAATGTTTGATACATTTTACAGTGAAGGTCCTGCCTAGCACCACACAGACTTCATTCTCTGTTAAATATGAAGGGAATCCTTCAAGATTACTGTTTAACTTGGTAACGCAGAGCCATGTCTGAGCTGACTCCTGAAGAGGTAACTCAGACACTACCGCTAGTTAAAGTACTAATTTGACTTTAACATGTTCTCGTATGCACAAACAGGATTGTTTTCAATCTACAAAAATGCTGAGTTGTCTTGAGTGAAAGTGGAAACATCCAGAATGTATGAAGAGCTAGAGTGAAGCACAAAAAGGGAGGCAATGGTTTAACTAGAGCAAGCCTTCCACTATTTGCAAAGTAAAGATTCAATGCATAGGTCTTGTAAACAAAGAGTGTGGCTTTTTTATAGAACTTAAATCCAGTATGGTCAGAAAAGTTATAGCATCCAAGTTGGAAACACTGATGAATCTTTACCCCAGGAGCTTGCTAGGAAAATTTATAGCATGTCCTCAGCATATTCCCACTCTGGGGATACACCAGTGGGTGCAGCAGACTGGAACCTTCTCATAGCAGTCTCAGTTAGAACACTCATGCATTCCTTGGCATTCCAGAATGTTTGAAGGCGAGCCTATTGTAAAGGGGGCAGGGTGCCCTCTACCACTTCAGTTTCTTCCAACAGGGCAGTAACCTGACATGAATCTCTCTGGATCCATCACACCCAAATCATTCTCTTAAAAAAAATGCAGTGCCTTAGCTTAGTATAGTGTTAAACTTAGTTTTTTATTCTTTGTTCTTAGTTGAGACTTCAATTCCAGTTCCATGGCAGATCTGAAAACTAAGAGATGTGACTTCATAAGGTGTGCTTTTGTCCAGCACTGTTCCTGGAATATGATGCCTATCGTAGAGCATTTATACTTGGCCTGCAGAGAGGGTCACTCTCCAAAACTACACAAGGGGCACCAGAAGAGGCTGCAAACCTTATTGCTTCAAGCAGCTCTGACTGCAAAACCTCCTGGATCATACTCATCCAAAGGGTCCTGCATCTAAGGTGAAAAGGCCAGTGTCAGCTTCTGACACCTTGGAGAGTGAGAAGATGAAAAATACTATACATAAGGTTCTGATCTCTGCCCCAGGGCAGATCACCTGATCTAAACTTTAAGTGCTCAGACAGTCGATGCTGAACTCTGAAAAATCTTGATATTGGTGTACTTTGGTTCCGAGAAACACAGTGCAAGACAAGGCAACTCCTGTTAGCAGAGCCAAATCCTATTCAGGAGACTCCTCCAATCTCTCGGATCTGGATCAAAACATCGGTTTCTAAATCAAAGACTAAGGTTTCAGGTCAGGGTAAATCCCTGCCTAAGAGTCATCCCCAGTTCTGAAGATCACTTCAGGTCTGAAGATTATTCCAGAGCTGGCAGTTGTTTCTACGCTGTCCATCCGCACCGCAAAAACCTTTACTATGGAAGCCCAAATGCCTCTAAGGTTGGAATAAGAGGAAGGCTCCTGCTAGTTATTCTCAGATCTGTCCACGAGAGAAGAGAAGGTTGGATGAGTTGTTGCAGATATCCCCAGACACTTCTTCCCCCCCGCCACATCAAAACAGCTAAACACTACCACTGGCACCACTTAAGTCTGTTCTTGAATAATTGCTTCAATTAAAGCTTTCAGGTCTTTCTATAGCCTCAAAACTTCACGTAGCAGCTAAAGCTACCCATCAGGCCTAGAAAGATAATTATGAAGAGACTTGCCCAATTGTATCCACCAGTACCAGCATGGGATCCCAATTTAGTCTTTATGCAGCTAATGAAGCCTCCCTGTCAACCTACAGCAGCCTGTTCTCTGTTCCTTCTATATATTAAAATGGCTTTCACAGTAGCCAGATCAGCAGCTAGGCAAATGAATGAACTACGTGCTCTTTCTGGCTGATCTTCCATTCACTCTTTCTCACAAGAATAAGATGATGCTCTGTTCTAATCCTAGATTCATACCCAAGGTGGTATCCAACTTTCACATTTGTCAAACTGAGGAAAGCATCCATTCTATCTCTTGTTGGAGATAGGTTACATACTACTTCCATAACATGCCTTAGCCATGTTCCAATTGCATTTCTGTAAGGCTGCTACTTGGAGCTCTATACATACATTTACAAAACACTGCTATCTGGCCTTGGCTTCAGTTAGCACTCTAAGTCCCACCTTCCCACTTATAAGATAGTTTGGCAAGCAGTACTCCATAAATGGAATAGTAACCTTCATTTCTTTGAGTATCCTCTTACTTACCTGTCCTTTGAGATGGATACTCCCCACCCACTTTCTCCTCTTCCTTGGAATCTTAATAGAATCTTGAGTCTGAGGAAGTGGTGAAAGGAACTGAAGTAGCAAAAGGTACCATATGCCTTTTTATAACCTTGCCCTCGTATATTCAGGAATGCAAGGGGAAGAGGTAGGAGGGATACTTGAGCACTGCTATGAAAAGATTCCACTGTCTGAGCTTCACCCAGGAATGTTAATATGCAGAGTCCATCTCAAAGAACTCTGGTTATAGATAGGTAACCTTCATTTCCAGCACAGTTCTTGAGTTTAAGTACAGAACTGCCATCAGTAACAGGAGTGGGCAAATAGCTATCACATGATGTTCTCTCTCCAGGAAATAGAAATTGTAAATCTACAAGCAATAAGATTATATAAATTATGTCATAAAACCAGGTCCTGTTGTTGTCACCAAGGTCAAAGTGTTGAAACTGTAGCACAACAAAAGTTTAGTGCTATGAAAAAACCCTCAAATGTGCTCTCAATTCCTTTAATATTGCTCTGTAAATTTACCCCAAGAGCTGTAAAATCTGGATAAAAATATCCTTTACACAACATTAAAATTCCAGAATTAACTACACGTAATAGTGTATCATCGCTACTTATCAGCTGTTTATCATTATACATTGTAACATGGATAATGTTTTACTATAGTTCTTACTTTAAAAGTACCTTTTTTGCTTCAAAAACCCAGTGGCTTTTTCCATCTTCATCAATCTGGTTCCACCAACGTAAGCCAACTAAGAGTCTTCCAGTTACATTCTAGAGACATAGTCAGTCAGTTATTTCCATAAATCAACTAGGTAATTTTTTTTTAAATTCACAAACATGACTCTGAAAGACTAGATCCTTTCTGTCAACTGTTAAAGTTTTGAGAGTTATGCCAAATTTTTTAGGGGTATGTGGTGACAGCTCAATGAACTATAGAGCCTTATAATATGGTTCTAATATAAGCATTAATGCAATGCAATTTTATTTCAGTGGAAAAATGTTTCTCCCAAGTCAATTACAAGAGGAGTTATTCAGCTAGTTACGTTCATCTGGGGCACACCCAGTCACATTGTGAATGTGAGGGGGAAAATCCAAAAGGATATGGAACAGACAGGAAACAGGAACATTCATTATAAACAAGCAAGTAACAAAGATTCACAAACAAGTTAGGCTCTAATTTTTACATATGAATCATTACTGTGCAAATGTTTCATTATATCAACATGCATCTATAAACTAACATACCAGTCCTTGTTCCATTTCTCTCCTTTTTCCCTTCATTCTAAGACTATCTTTGAATGCGAGGTTAACATATATATTCAATTGCCCATTTTAATGCATCCAAAGGCCCTCCCCAAAATCAAAATATAATCTAAATTTAGTATAATACAGGAACAATGTTTATTCAGTAACTTTTGAAGTAAAATGGAAAGCCACATATGTAGGTAGGGACATCCACAGGCTTTATAGCTCAAGTAACTTTTTCTCACTTCTAGGCTTCTTTTCTTGCCCAGACCAAAAAAAAAAAAAAAAAAATCCTAGACTTAACATATAGATCAATTTTTATCTCTTTGACCAAAAATTTAAATACATTGGTTTTTTTTTTTAAAGTAGTCCAAAGCTTTCAAAGACATCATGACCAGGCAGAAAAAGATTAAAAGTTTGTTTTTGCCAGTTTGTCTTCATTTTAAAATTGCTTTTCAAATAACTAGTGAGTAGTGACAGATTTTCCCGTCACTATTACTAGACTTTTCTACAAGATGGGGTCAAATTCAGAAGGCCCATCACATTAGTGGCAATATTGCTGTCTTGTGCAGTTCAAACTGTAGGATCAGGACTTCAGTGATCCTTGGTATCTATGCAGAGCCCCACTGGTTTCTGTGGGGGTTCCATGCAGGCACAAGAGTCTACCCACACAGATTTGATTGTAAAATCAGTGCCTTAGTCCTTCTCTCTGATCCTTTGCATTTTCTCCATTATTAACTGGTTTAGAACTGCATTAAAGCTATGGGGTTATATTCTGAAGTTATTACAAATTTATGGTATCTCTTTAAACTTTCAGGGTGCCTAGACTCCAGGCTTTTAAAAAATGTATAAATGAAAAATTATGTTAATGATTTTTCCCCCTCCTACATCAACAGCTTCTCAATTTCAAAGGCCCTGGTATTATAGCTATCATCCTTTTTGGAGCTCATCAATGAATTCTGCTCTTTAAATTGAATGTAAAGATCAATTTTTCCAGATGACTGGAAAAAGGCTAATGTAGTGCCAATCTTTAAAAAAGGGAAGAAGGAGGATCCTGGGAACTACAGGCCAGTCAGCCTCACCTCAGTCCCCGGAAAAATCATGGAGCAGGTCCTCAAGGAATCAATCCTGAAGCACTTACACGAGAGGAAAGTGATCAGGAACAGTCAGCATGGATTCACCAAGGGAAGGTCATGCCTGACTAATCTAATCGCTTTCTATGATGAGATTACTGATTCTGTGGATGAAGGGAAAGCAGTGGATGTATTGTTTCTTGACTTTAGCAAAGCTTTTGACACGGTCTACCACAGTATTCTTGTCAGCAAGTTAAAGAAGTATGGGCTGGATGAATGTACTATAAGGTGGGTAGAAAGTTGGCTAGATTGTCGGGCTCAACGGGTAGTGATCAATGGCTCCATGTCTAGTTGGCAGCCGGTGTCAAGTGGAGTGCCCCAGGGGTCGGTCCTGGGGCCGGTTTTGTTCAATATCTTCATAAACGATCTGGAGGATGGTGTGGATTGCACTCTCAGCAAATTTGCGGACGATACTAAACTGGGAGGAGTGGTAGATACGTTGGAGGGCAGAGATAGGATACAGAGGGACCTAGACAAATTGGAGGATTGGGCCAAAAGAAACCTGATGAGGTTCAATAAGGATAAGTGCAGGGTCCTGCACTTAGGACGGAAGAACCCAATGCACAGCTACAGACTAGGGACCGAATGGCTAGGCAGCAGTTCTGCGGAAAAGGACCTAGGGGTTACAGTGGACGAGAAGCTGGATATGAGTCAGCAGTGTGCCCTTGTTGCCAAGAAGGCCAATGGCATTTTGGGATGTATAAGTAGGGGCATAGCGAGCAGATCGAGGGACGTGATCGTTCCCCTCTATTCGACATTGGTGAGGCCTCATCTGGAGTACTGTGTCCAGTTTGGGGCCCCACACTACAAGAAGGATGTGGATAAATTGGAGAGAGTCCAGCGAAGGGCAACAAAAATGATTAGGGGTCTGGAACACATGACTTATGAGGAGAGGCTGAGGGAACTGGGATTGTTTAGTCTGCAGAAGAGAAGAATGAGGGGGGATTTGATAGCTGCTTTCAACTACCTGAGAGGTGGTTCCAAAGAGGATGGTTCTAGACTATTCTCAGTGGTAGAAGATGACAGGACAAGGAGTAATGGTCTCAAGTTGCAGTGGGGGAGGTTTAGGTTGGATATTAGGAAAAACTTTTTCACTAGGAGGGTGGTGAAACACTGGAATGCGTTACCTAGGGAGGTGGTAGAATCTCCTTCCTTAGAAGTTTTTAAGGTCAGGCTTGACAAAGCCCTGGCTGGGATGATTTAATTGGGGATTGGTCCTGCTTTGAGCAGGGGGTTGGACTAGATGACCTCCTGAGGTCCCTTCCAACCCTGATATTCTATGATTCTATGATCACTAAGGCATAGAATGCTACCTTACCTGATTCCAAAGGCAAAGTATAAACAAGACTACCATAGGTGAGGTAACTTTCTTAATATTTGTACTAAAACATGTAAATGCTGCTTCCATCTACTTAAAACAAAGCTGTTCAGCAAGTTTAATAAAGGAAGAGCAGTACAGGATTATCTGACACTTATTTTTCACTGTATTTGTCATTAAGAAAAATCAAAATCAAGAAATAAACAGACTATTTCTAAACTTCATTATTCGTTCAGAATGTTCTTACCTTAACCGACCAAAAGTCAAAGGACAGAAGGAGAAGAATAATGACAAAACAGGCAACAAAACTTTTGCTGAACCAGTCACAGAGCAAGTAGGTAACAATAGCGCTCACTCGGAAAAACAGGTGAAAAAAAGTAGCCAGGGGATGCCTAGAAAAACAATCCAGAACACTTACTAACTTAAGAGACAAAACATATTACAATATTTACCAATGTTGCAATTTAATGTTCATGAAATGCTATTGAAAAACATGTGATATTTACTTAAATGCATGTGATAGGATGTAGATCCCTTATTCAACAAACCAATCATAATTTTCCCACTAGCTAAGTTTCAGCATAAGACTAAAAGGAAGACTGTGCTGCCTATTACCTATAAACATTCCTTCTTCCCCCAATTTAGAACAAAAAAAATCTAGTTTCTTTATCATTTGTTGTAGGCAGTCCCCTGGCATATTGGTGAGAACAGGGGCACACAGAATCCTGGGAGGGACTAGGGAGACCTTGGTATGGGAAAGAGGGTGCACTTAGCCCCTGGCGGAAGAGGGAGAATGCGGGACCCTGGTACAGGTGGCGGGGTTAATCGGGGACTGAACCCCTGGTGGCGGGGGAGTTTGGAGGACCTGGGAAAGAGGGTTGTACACAGAGACCCAGGAGGGGGGTGGGGGGGAAGGGCACACAAAATCCCTGCTGCGGTGGAGGATGGAGATACATAGCCCCTGGCATGGGGGGGAAGGTGGAAATGGGGGTGGCAGGGAAGAGTTTCAGGGGAACCCTGAAACAGAAGGGGATAGGAGTGTGGCACAGAAGGAGCTTGTGGGAGAGAATGGAGGAATGCAAGGAGCCCCTGGTGTATACAATAAGCTTGGCCTCTACAAGCTATGAAGTGTGTGACCTTGAGCCCAATTTACAGTTCCAATGGTTAGTTGGACCTGTTCAGCTGATATAAGCAAAAACCCAGCCACTTAAACTAATCTTGTCCCTTTGGAAAGAAGGTGAAATTGTATCTGTCCTGTTCAGCACGAATGCTGTTTTATTGAGGAATGTTTTATCTTGCTTACTCAACAGCTTCCATCTGCAAGGTAGCAGACTAATATTTAATTAGCACATATACTGATTTCAGTGTTAGCTTGCCAATTAATTTTGAAGGCATTTCCATTTTAGGACTTCACCTATCACCACCCTGTGCCAGAAAAACACAATTCACCTTCTGAATAAGGCAGCTAATTTGTTACAGTTAATCAATAATTAGTCCAATTTCCCATTTTAATAATTATTGCTATTATGCAAGGTATAGCAAAAATACTGTATAGCAGTGGTTCTCAAAACTTTTGTACTGGTGACTCTTTTCATATAGCAAGCCTCTGAGTGTGACCCCCGCCCCTTATAAATTATATATATTATAATTTTATATATAATAATACAATTATAAATGCTGGAGGCAAAGCAGGGTTTGGGGTGGAAGCTAATAGTTCATGACGCCCCCCCCATGTCATAACCTCCCAACCCCCAGCTTGAGAACCCCTCCTGTATATCTTTACTGATCCTCTAAATAAAGTTATTTTTTTAAATGAATAAGAAATAGCCAACACTTAAATTTGACATGTAGCAGGAAGGGTGAGCAGTAGATCCAGTGGTGGATCTCCAACATAAAATTCACAATGTTGCCTGCATATAAAATGTTGAAATTGTCCCTATAAAGGTGCCATTAATTAGTATAACCAAGTATTTACAAAACGTAAGCAGCAAGACACAGTAATATTAACAGATCAAAATACCTGGCTGGGTGATTTGATATTATCCAGAGGTGAAGATGAACTTATGAAATAAGTCCTGTCCAAAATGATTACTTCCAGAAATGAGCTGATATACTAGAAGTCTTGTAGATGTTAACATTTAAATGAATTAACTCTGACTAAAGTAAAAGATTGCAAAAAAGTAAGTGTAAAGCCTTAATGCAATAGTTTTCATTGAGTTCCAAATGTGATGTTTAAGTTTTAGTTAGGAGTGGGCAAGGATACATTTTTGTAGATAGTAGTATTTTCAAAAGTATATAATTAACATATGTTTATGCCAGAGAGTTACACTCAAATGGCACTATGGTGTGCCATGTTAATTTCCATATCAAATCATTTGACATTTTTTCCCCTATCAGCCCAGCAAACTTGCCATGGAATCTGAAAACTAAGCTTTTCTGGCTCATTAATCCGCACCAGTCAAAGTTCCTGCAGTCAAGACTTAGTTAAGAATTGTTTATGATGTGCTAGCCAGAATAGAATACTTCATTCCTCCAGAACCAACTGGCAATGCAGTGTTCACAGAAGAGAGAAACTCACTTTATTAAAAAAGCAAGAACGACACTGGGAACAAATCCAGGTAAACAGATGAGTTGATATTTAATCACTCTTCTGTTTGTACCCACACTAACCTCAAACTTTCCAAAAACCATCTTCTAGTTTACAACTAAGCACACGAAATTTTAGATTAAAGCTTTCCCCCCCCCCCCCTTCCTCTGAGCAGCTTCTGTGTAAAGACAGGATTACATTGGAAATTGTCAAAACTGGGAGTACTGAATTGCTATTGCAGATCTGTAACGTGTGTCAACTTCACTCCAGTAGGAATAATGAGGAATGTACGTTTCACACTTTCTGATTTTAACAGCAATTCAATATGGGGAAATGTAGGGCGTTTGAGCTATACAGTCATTGCCAGGATGTCTGGGAAGACCTGTGACATTAATTAAATGGCCCAAAAAGGCAAGTGACTGTTACTCTGCTGTGGTAAGTAGCAAGGAGAGCCTCACATAAAAGGTGCATTGTGCTGATAAAGATTAGTGATGGAGCAAAACCAGGCAGACAAGTGGTGGGTAACGGCTGCCAGAATAGACCAGTCGCTGGAATGTATTAGCTGTACTAATGTTGAGGGACATTAGGGTGTTAATAGTGCTACCAGGACTTAGAGATGTTCTGATCCCAGACTTGGATAGGTGTTCACTGGAAGAAGCATCCTTCGAAGCAGCAGAGATGACCACGGCTGGAGATGGGACAAGGAGGGACAGGGCTCTGAGATGACACCAAACATTCTCTCTCAGGTGCTTGGCTGGCTGGTTCTTGCTCACATGCTCATGGTCTAACTGATCCTCCTATGTGGGACTGGGAACGAATTTTCCTGCAGGTCAGACTGGCAGTGACCTTGGGGGATTTTTGCCTTCTTTTGCAGCTGTGGGTGCGGATTACTTGCCAGGATTAGCTAGGTATATCTCACAATCATTCTCCTGCCACTGTGGAGACAATGATGCACTTAGGTTCCTCCAGTTCTCTGCCTGTGGCACATAGTAGTCTAGTCTTCCGTGGGCTGTAATACTTTGATCTAATTCCAGTTGTTGAGTTTTGTGTGCGGGTGCTGAGTCGTGTTGGTAGCTAACATTACATTAGCAGACTAGATCTGATGGTCCCTTCTGGCCTTAAACTCCATGACTCTATATTGAATATACTATTTGTACTGAAAATTCTGGGTCTGGCTTTGGACTAAGGATTTCTACACCATACTCAAAAACTGTTTATGGGAGGCTGATTAGTGTTAATCTAACAAAGGCACCCCTCAAGGAAATGAAACATAAAACTGGGTAAGGCTCTTCAGGTGGCAGTTACTTATTACAAACAAACTAAGTGTTCTTCCTCTTCCAGGGCCAAGCAAAGCAAATCCCTTCAAATGTGGATATATACAAAAAGGGACAAGTATTTAGGCTTCCCTTAGCCTTAGACAGTGCTGTGGTTTGCTTCACTTCCCCAAGCCATTCTCTGTTCCCTTTTAGAAGGGGAGTCACTGATTCTCCATAGCTCAAACAACTGTAGTCCCTTCTAGATTCCTGCAAAGGTCTCAGCAAGCAGCTTTAAGCAACTTTTAAAGAAGCAAGTTAATCGTTGCCTCACTTCCCAGGAGTATAGGTCCCATTACAATTGTTAAAATTAGGAATGTATTTTATTTTTCCACCATATACTGCCATTTGCAGGAGTTTTGGCAAGAAGGCAGTGGATGTTGAGGAGGAAGTGATGCCATGAAATGCTGTCTCCCTACAGATTATGAGACATGCTCTACAGCTTTATGACTTCTTCGCAAATTAATGTGTCCTGTCTCTCTCTTTTTTTTATATATTGGGTGGTTTTCTATATACAACACCTACACTTGGTTTCCTCTTTGTGGGAAGTTCAGAATGTAAAACACAAAGATAAGTGGCATAATTAGTTGAAAGGGCAGTTAGGTTTATTTTTCACCATGGAAGCCTGTGGCTAAAAAAACAGGAAGGTAGGATTACGATAAACGAAAACAAACTGTATATTTGGCTGAGTGATAGCCTTCTGCTTTTTCTGAACGTCCCACCATGGTAACCCTGTCAATCTTGTATTGCCATATCAGACAACGCTGAGCAAAAGTGTAATATTTTATTCAATGACTTCAGCATATTCTTCACTAGCTTATGACTTTGACACCTTTTTCTACTTGGGAAACAGTGACTGAAGTGTGTTTACCCATCTTAGTAGATATATAAGTCATGCTGATAGCAAATACTATTGACTAAGTAGTTGGCCTGTAGCACATGGACCACCTTACAAGGATTTAGTCAGTCAAGAACTTACTCACAGAGCTAGGGTTCCAGGCTCTTCTTCTTTGTGAATGTGTGCATATGTATGTATATTATAACTTGCACCCCATTGTTTAAAATAACCTCTCAGAAGCTTAAAGAATTCCACATTATTGTATTTCAGTGTAGTCCATTTCTGTTTATGCCAAAGGATCTTTAAATTAATCTGGTACAGTAATTTACTTCCTCATTTATGCACCAGAAAAAAAAAAAAAAAACTCTGGGAATAGATTTGTTGACTTGTTCACTCTTCTGCTTCAGAGCTGCAATTGACAGTTTCTAGTTCCTCCTATCTAAATAAGATTTTTAACAGAATATTCCCAAGCAGAAAAGTGTTATAAAGCAGGTAAAACATTAAGCCAGAACTCCTGTGTCCCTTTTGAACAAAGTGAAATATATACCTTTTGAAATCCATTCACAGGTAAATGGTATTTATCTATACTTAATTCAATATCATTTCTGCAATGGGAAACAGCCCTTCCTAAATTCCCTCTAGACATACAAGGACAGTCAGAAGAGGTCAATGTAATTAGTAAACAAAAAAGCCAATTCATATTAATATGCAGTTCAAAGAAACAGCATCATGATTTTTCTAAGGTGATTGCTAGAGTTTGGTATTAGAGGCAGAGAACTAAGTGAGATAGGATGGTTCAGGAGACATTTAAAATGTAATGACCCTTTAGCTCTAGTTCACGCATTCAAAGCCAGTACCAGGCAAAAGTAACCAAAACTTACCATCTCACGCTCTGATCCTGCATTTGTATGGCATACACTGGGCTCCACACGGGCACTAGTCTGCCAGTGAACTACACACTGCAGAATCGGGGACTTATAGCTGAATGATTGATTATAAATTAATTTGGCAATTTCAGTTCAATTCTCAGTGGACAATGGCCATCAAAGAAGGCAGTCTTAGAGCCTGTCTACACTGATTTTTCTACCATTTTACTAAAATGGTAGAAAGATCAATTTAGTTACATTTGGTGCATTTCCCTAGTGTGGACATAGTTATACTGATATAAAGGCGTTTATTGAATTAGCTTTACTGAAAAATTATATACTTATGTTTTACACCTTCATACGGTTTAATTGCATCCATACTAGGCAACTGTACCAATGTAGTTAAATAGGTGTAAAAAGTGAATATAGACAACCCCTTAGTAAATAGTAAGCAGGGATACTTAATTCTCAGGCTCTTGTGATGGGTATTTACTTTTTTTATTTAAGGCAGGGCTCAAAAGGGTTTTGGTGGTTTGTTTTTTTACTTATTTAGAAATTCAGATCCAGTCTTCCAAGAAAAACAGGAAAGACTGCAGTCAAATGAAAAACTAAACTAAAAGTAGGTTGACACCTATGTAGGAAATGAAATCAGATTGAAAAGGGAAATATTTTCTCTTCAGAATGTTAAATTTTCTCTTGTTAAATATCGAATTCAAATACCTTGAAGTTGAAAGCTCTTGTTAAGGATTAACAGAACTACCCCTTAATTTAATGGCTACCGAATGTTCTTGGTCCTCTAATGAAGAACTACAGGAAAACAAGACAGACCTCAGATTCCTTTTATTTCTAAGATGAAACAAGCAGAAAATAACCTCAAATCAAAGGCATTCTTTACAAAGAAGCAAAATTTTCCTTTGCAGGTCACTTCAGAGATGGTATCGTGAGACTAGAATGCATTGATTGGATGGCATGGGGAAACTTACATTGCCTGCTGCTGTATTTGATTTATGAATAAAAGACTTCATTTTCAGAAAATGATTATATAGCATCATTGCTATGTGTTGTTAGGTTTGCATTGCTCTTTGCAGACAATACATTTCCTAGCTCAAATAGCTTACAGTCTAAGGCCCCAATCCTGTGTTTCGGTCTAGGCAGGCAGACCCTTGTATCTACACAGAGCCCCACTGATGGTGATCTGCTCACATAGATCAGAGCATAAGATTGGGACATAAATTTAAAACCTGACATGACAAATGTGGGAGTAAATAGAAAGGAGGATAAAATCATGGAGTTGCTTTGGTTTACACACGATTGTTCTGTTTGTTTTGAGTAATTCTGTTTCCAAACTGAAGTTGTGTAATTCATGCACATCTCTCTGGCATCTGGAATTGGGATGTGGCCGGAGGCGAAATGTAAGTGAGCACAAGAGAATATAGAGGAGAAAACCAGGAGTAAATGTGAAGAGGAGAAGGAACTAGTAAGGGGAAGTAGTTACCTCCATCAACACTGGGAAAAATGTGGGTGCAATGGTGAGACAAGACAGATAAATTTTTTGTCTATTTGGTGTAGCTCCTATGCTATGTGCTTTTTGAACAAAGAAGTCCCTGCACAGTCCCTGCCTGAGGAGTTCATTCTAGGACTAGACAAACAGAAATTGGGGGAGAAGGGTATAACCTATAAGCAGTGGTCAAAAGACATGATTGAATAAATCATGCAAAATGAGGTTTATTTATCAAATTGAAATGGAGACAATGTTAAGTAGAATTAGTGTGTCTGTAAAGAGTCTAAATTGAGATTAACAGTAAAAAAAAAAAAGCTACAGATGTTTAAAGGAGGAAGTGAAATCATTTAATTAAAAACAATGTCAAGGTTGAAAGGCTCAAATCTTGCTCTATTTTTATTTGCCCCTAGTCTTAGAATTGTACAGGAAACCTAACAGACTAATCTACTCCCCTGCCCCTATTCTTTAAATAAAGGAGCTGTTCTATTAAGGAACATTTTGTAAGCATTTAAAGCACTTGTGAGCAACTCACCTTGCTTTAAATGGAGTTAAATAATTTGTTCCCATGAAAATTTCATTTTAAGCTTTCAAGGGATTATTATTTTAAAACCTCTGGAATAAGTAATGATAGACTAGAAAATACAATCTAAGAGCCAATTCTTCTAGATTTTCTTTTATGGTGGGATCCCAACCAACACCCATTTTGAAGCCAGTAGAAGTTGTTCCACTCATTTCAATATGCATTGGATCTGGACTCTACTTCTTTATTTATACATATGATGTGTTTAATCTATTGTTAATCAATTTGCCACAGTTGTTTGTAAGAATATTTTGAGAAAAATACCTTCCTAAAACTTTGCAACATTCAGAGTGGCCATTTACTCATCCTACAAATGCACTTTTTAATGTTAATTATAGCAAAGTCTTGCACAATTGATCTTGTCTGTAGTGGCTAGGCTGCTACCTTTTTTTTTTTTTTTTTAATTGAATAAATTCAGTCCGTTCCATCAAGGTAAGAGCAGGCAAAGCTGATTTTGTGTCTGGTACATTTTCATCAGAAAAAAAAAAAACGCTGGAGTGAGTAGTAAATGTGGTGTAGCAAAAATATCTCAAAAATGAAAGTATCCTTTTGGGCAGTTGTGAGGTATCGTCAAAGTAATTATCTTTTGCCTGTTAATGAAAATCTCAGGATTATATGAAAAGAGTTTTTCCTCAGTCTCCACTCAGCTATCTCATATCTACTGCTGAGGTACTCTGCAGCTGTGCACCCAGCAGAGGAAGCACATGCTAACCATTGGACTATTCCTAGAGCTGTGGTGGTATCTGATGCCATCAAGTAAGCAAACTTGAGCTACCATGACTTGCTCATCTGAGAAAAAGAGAAATTGCTAAACAGAAAAGCAAAAACAAAAAACAAAGCAAACTAACACTTTCCCTGTCCACTAGTCTGCCCTTTCAATTCTCTCCCTTAAAAACTAAAATGTGACCTGTTTAACACTCCACATTTAGTTTTTGAAAGTAGTTGCTGGACTATAAATGAAATGACCATAAGGTGGGTGCACAACTGGATGAAAGACCATATTCGAAGAGTAATCATCAATGGTTCTCTGTCAAACCAGAAGGGTATATCTAGTGGAGTCCTGCAGAGGTCAGTCCTGGATCCAGTACTACTCAATATTTTCATTAATGATTGGATAATGGAGTGGAGAGTATGCCTATACATTACAAATGAGTATGCTTATTTTAACAAATGAACCCAACTGGGAGGGGTTGTAAGCGCTTGGGAAGAGAGGATTCGCATTCAAAATGACCTTGACAAACTGGAGAATTAGTCTGAATTCAACAAAATGAATTTCAATAAAGACAAGTGCAAAGTACTTCATTTAGGAAGGAAAAATCAAATGCACAGCTAGAAAATGGGGAATAACTAGTTAGGTGGTAGTCTTGCTGAAACTGCTCTGAGGGTTATACTGGATCACTAATTGAATATGAAGCAACAATGTGATACAGCTGCAAAAAAGGCTAATATTCTGGGATTTATTAACAGCAGTGTCGTATGTCAGACATGAGAGATAACTGCCCCGCTCTACTCGGCATTAGTGAGGCCTCAGTTGTGTTCCATTCTGGTCAACAATCTTGAGGAAAGATGTGAACAAACTGGACTTCAGAGGAGAGCCACAAAAATGATAAAAGGTTTAGAAAACCTGTGAGCAAAGGTTAAAAAAATGGGTATGTTTCATCTTGAGGAAAGAAAAGACTGAGAGGGATCCTGATAACATTCCTCAAACATGTTAAGGGCTGTTATAAAAAGGATGGTGCTCATCTGTTCTCCATATCCACTGAAGGTAGGACAAGAAGTAGAGGGCTTAATCTGCAGCAAGGGAGATTTAGGTTAGAGATTAGGAAAAACTTTCTAACTATAAGAAACTCTGGCATACTCTTCCAAGGGAAGTTGTGGAATCACCATCATTGGAGGTTTTAAAAACAGGGTTGGTCTAGGTTTATTGCAGTGGTTCTCGACCCGCGGCCTAATCAGCACATGGCTGTGGCCCATGTGACAGCCTCCGGGCCACACAAATAGTATATATATTGTGTGGATGCGGCCCACATAACACACAGAAAGCTGCATTGCAGCTCACAATGGTAAATAGATTGAAAACCACTGGATTGGGTCCTGCCCCATGGCAGTATGCTGGACTTGATGACTTCTCAAGATCCCTTCCAGCCCTACATTTCTAAACTACTGGGGATAGGACAGTTAACTTTGGGGGTATAAGGGAAAGAAAGAAAGAATCTAAAGAGATAGCAAAGAGGAGAGAGAAAGCCTAAGAAAGTGATTAGGTTATGTCTACACTAGCACTTTTGTCGGCATAACTTATGTCACTCAGGGATGTGGGGAAAAAACAGCCCTCTGAATGACATAAGTTTCACCAACACAAGCGCCAGTGTGGACAGCGCTATGTCAGCAGGCAACACTCTCCCACCAACATAGCTACCATGATTGTTGGGGGTGGTTTAATTATGCCAGCAGGAGAGCTCACGCCCGTTGGGACAGAGTGGCTACAAAGGAAATCTTACAGCGGCACAGCTGCATCGGTACAGCTGTGCCGCTGTAAGGTCTCTAGTATAGACATAGCCTTAGTACAGTGGCTACTCTTGCATTCTTCTGGGACACCAATGCCCTTCAGTATTTAAAGGTACTCTATTTCATGGCCCAGCAATGCCTGATACACCATCAGTGAACCAGAAATGCACAGGCTACTATGGATTATTGTTTGTATAAGCACCATTTTGAGTTCAAACTACATGAAGCAGAGATAAAGGGGAAGTTAAATCAAGGAGGAGGCTTGCATACCATTCTGATACTCTGAATCACAACAAACTGAAGTTTGACTAGATCCTTGATGTTTTCCATCCTCTTTCCTTTACACAAAAATAAGCTTCCATGGGAATGGCTTAAGGAATCACATTTCTGTAATTTAAAACAGAATTTTTTGCAAATGAGACGGATTTTTATCGCCATATTGAGAAGAGAGGTTGATCCCTGAGGAAATAATACTAAAGAAAGTAGATGAATTAGGACACATTGATCACTTTGCATCTTTCCCTAATTTCATTCTCCCATTTATGCCAATAAGCAATACCAACACCTGCTGTGTTTGTGGAAAAGAGAGGGGAAGGTAATACAAATCAAAGCACAAGGTTATCATTTCATCAGTACTGTGTATATCTCTATTCCTGTTGGCATAATAAAAACCTTGGCATTGCTCTAGGAGACTGTGAAGTCTCCTAACTAAAGTAATGAAATCTCCATATATTGTGACATCTAAATGAAGAATGGACAAAGCACTAGGATACTGTGGGAAAACAAACCTACTCTGCTCCAAAAGGATGGATCAGATAGTACTGGAAAAGACCTATTGACCTAACAGCTAAACTTACAAGAACAGGTCAAATTACATGACAAAGGAAAGTCTGGTCATCTGGTATGACAAGCTGTTCTCCCCACTAGGTGACAATTGTACTGCAAATGGCATTTTACAACTAGATGAAGAGAAGGTGCCAGTAAATGATGTCTGCCTTCCCTCAGGGCTGGAGCAGTGTCCTGAGTAGGAACCATTTGTTTTCAACAAGATCATTTCATACAAAAAAAATTTATGGAAAAAGAGAATGTTCATTTGAGCTGGATTTTTAAAGGCTAACACACTGTTCAAAGCAAAGAAAGGATGCATATTTTCTGCGTGATACATATAATTTTGAAGAGGCTTAAGAACGGGCAAAGCGATGCTTGAATCCTGACTCAAGGCATGAACAATTCCTGGGGCAGTTTGGTGAGGAGGAAAGGCAGACAGCTAGTTTTCATGCACATTGAGGAGTATCTTCCTGTTCTGCTTGTCTATCAGCATAACCAGTGGCTTTCGCAGAGATTCCTGCTTTAAGATATGGCATTTAAGGGAATAATAATGTAATTTACACTAAATTTCTAAAGTACTTACCTGATTTTTGATTTCCTTAATGCCAATTCCTCTTCATTCCCAAAGTCAAGAGACACATCCTCAGTGTCATCCACTAACGGCTGGAGAGAGAAACCCCCCAACATCCAGACATCAATGGAGAAAGAGACAAGTCCTCACTGACACTCCAATTCCCCGTAGCCTACCACCCCCTTCCCTCTGCCCCCGCAACACCCCCAGCCTACCACCCCCTTCCCTCTGCCCCCGCAACACCCCCAGCCTACCACCCCCTTCCCTCTGCCCCCGCAACACCCCAATTCCCCCAGCCTACCACCCCCTTCCCTCTGACCCCGCAACACCCCAATTGCCCCCAGCCTACCACCCCTTCCCTCTGCCCCCGCAACACCCCAGCCTACCACCCCCTTCCCTCTGCCCCCCAACACCCCAATTCCCCCAGCCTACCATCCCCTTCCCTCTGCCCCGCAACACCCCAATTCCCCCCAGCCTACCACCCCTTCCCTCTGTCCCCGCAACACCCCAATTCCCCCCAGCCTACCACCCCTTCCCTCTGTCCCCGCAACACCCCAATTCCCCCCAGCCTACCACCCCCTTCCCTCTGCCCCCGCAACACCCCCAGCCTACCACCCCTTCCCTCTGCCCCCGCAACACCCCAATTCCCCCAGCCTACCACCCCCTTCCCTCTGCCCCCGCAACACCCCAATTCCCCCCAGCCTACACCCCCTTCCCTCTGACCCCGCAACACCCCAATTCCCCCCAGCCTACCACCCCCTTCCCTCTGCCCCCGCAACACCCCCAGCCTACCACCCCCTTCCCTCTGCCCCCGCAACACCCCAATTCCCCCAGCCTACCACCCCCTTCCCTCTACCCCCGCAACACCCCAATTCCCCCCAGCCTACACCCCCTTCCCTCTGACCCCGCAACACCCCAATTCCCCCCAGCCTACCACCCCCTTCCCTCTGACCCCGCAACACCCCAATTGCCCCCAGCCTACCACCCCTTCCCTCTACCCCCAACACCCCAATTGCCCCCAGCCTACCACCCCCTTCCCTCTGCCCCCGCAACACCCCAGCCTACCACCCCCTTCCCTCTGCCCCCGCAACACCCCAATTCCCCCAGCCTACCACCCCCTTCCCTCTGCCCCGCAGCACCCCAATTCCCCCCAGTCTACCACCCCCTTCCCTCTGCCCCCCAACACCCCAATTCCCCCAGCCTACCATCCCCTTCCCTCTGCCCCGCAACACCCCAATTCCCCCCAGCCTACCACCCCCTTCCCTCTGCCCCGCAACACCCCAATTCCCCCCAGCCTACCACCCCCTTCCCTCTGCCCCCAACACCCCAATTCCCCCCAGCCTACCACCCCTTCCCTCTGTCCCCGCAACACCCCAATTCCCCCCAGCCTACCACCCCCTTCCCTCTGCCCCCGCAACACCCCCAGCCTACCACCCCCTTCCCTCTGCCCCCGCAACACCCCAATTGCCCCCAGCCTACCACCCCTTCCCTCTGCCCCCGCAACACCCCCAGCCTACCACCCCCTTCCCTCTGCCCCCGCAACAACCCCAGCCTACCACCCCCTTCCCTCTGCCCCCGCAACAACCCCAGCCTACCACCCCCTTCCCTCTGACCCCGCAATACCCCAATTCCCCCAGCCTACCACCCCTTCCCTCTGCCCCCAACACCCCAATTCCCCCCAGCCTACCACCCCCTTCCCTCTGCCCCCAACACCCCAATTCCCCCCAGCCTACCACCCCTTCCCTCTGTCCCCGCAACACCCCAATTCCCCCCAGCCTACCACCCCCTTCCCTCTGTCCCCGCAACACCCCAATTCCCCCCAGCCTACCACCCCCTTCCCTCTGCCCCCGCAACACCCCCAGCCTACCACCCCCTTCCCTCTGCCCCCGCAACACCCCAATTGCCCCCAGCCTACCACCCCTTCCCTCTGCCCCCGCAACACCCCCAGCCTACCACCCCCTTCCCTCTGACCCCGCAATACCCCAATTCCCCCAGCCTACCACCCCTTCCCTCTGCCCCCAACACCCCAATTCCCCCCAGCCTACCACCCCCTTCCCTCTGCCCCCCAACACCCCAATTCCCCCCAGCCTATCACTCCCTTCCCTCTGCCCCCAACACCCCAATTCCCCCCAGCCTACCACCCCCTTCCCTCTGACCCCGCAACACCCCAATTCCCCCCAGCCTACCACCCCTTCCCTCTGCCCCCAACACCCCAATTCCTCCCAGCCTACCACCCCTTCCCTCTGCCCCCAACACCCCAATTCCCCCCAGCCTACCACCCCCTTCCCTCTGCCCCCCAACACCCCCAGCCTACCACCCCCTTCCCTCTGCCCCCGCAACACCCCAATTCCCCCAGCCTACCACCCCCTTCCCTCTGCCCCGCAGCACCCCAATTCCCCCCAGTCTACCACCCCCTTCCCTCTGCCCCCCAACACCCCAATTCCCCCAGCCTACCATCCCCTTCCCTCTGCCCCGCAACACCCCAATTCCCCCCAGCCTACCACCCCCTTCCCTCTGCCCCGCAACACCCCAATTCCCCCCAGCCTACCACCCCCTTCCCTCTGCCCCCAACACCCCAATTCCCCCCAGCCTACCACCCCTTCCCTCTGTCCCCGCAACACCCCAATTCCCCCCAGCCTACCACCCCCTTCCCTCTGCCCCCGCAACACCCCCAGCCTACCACCCCCTTCCCTCTGCCCCCGCAACACCCCAATTGCCCCCAGCCTACCACCCCTTCCCTCTGCCCCCGCAACACCCCCAGCCTACCACCCCCTTCCCTCTGCCCCCACAACAACCCCAGCCTACCACCCCCTTCCCTCTGCCCCCGCAACAACCCCAGCCTACCACCCCCTTCCCTCTGACCCCGCAATACCCCAATTCCCCCAGCCTACCACCCCTTCCCTCTGCCCCCAACACCCCAATTCCCCCCAGCCTACCACCCCCTTCCCTCTGCCCCCAACACCCCAATTCCCCCCAGCCTACCACCCCTTCCCTCTGTCCCCGCAACACCCCAATTCCCCCCAGCCTACCACCCCCTTCCCTCTGTCCCCGCAACACCCCAATTCCCCCCAGCCTACCACCCCCTTCCCTCTGCCCCCGCAACACCCCCAGCCTACCACCCCCTTCCCTCTGCCCCCGCAACACCCCAATTGCCCCCAGCCTACCACCCCTTCCCTCTGCCCCCGCAACACCCCCAGCCTACCACCCCCTTCCCTCTGCCCCCACAACAACCCCAGCCTACCACCCCCTTCCCTCTGACCCCGCAATACCCCAATTCCCCCAGCCTACCACCCCTTCCCTCTGCCCCCAACACCCCAATTCCCCCCAGCCTACCACCCCCTTCCCTCTGCCCCCCAACACCCCAATTCCCCCCAGCCTATCACTCCCTTCCCTCTGCCCCCAACACCCCAATTCCCCCCAGCCTACCACCCCCTTCCCTCTGACCCCGCAACACCCCAATTCCCCCCAGCCTACCACCCCTTCCCTCTGCCCCCAACACCCCAATTCCTCCCAGCCTACCACCCCTTCCCTCTGCCCCCAACACCCCAATTCCCCCCAGCCTACCACCCCCTTCCCTCTGCCCCCCAACACCCCCAGCCTACCACCCCTTCCCTCTGCCCCCAACACCTCCCCCCACCCTACCACCACTTCCCATTCACCTACTGACACCGCACCTCCACCCAGGCCCCGCTCGCCTCCCGTTGGCTGAGGCGCCAGGACTGGGCGCCAGGGCCCACCTGCTTCATCCTGCCGTCCGGGCCGAGTAGAGCCGGGTGCTCCGCGGGCCCCACGGACCTACCGGGCGGGGCGGCAGCGGACTCGGGCTCGGCCTCGCTGGCCAGGCGCGACCGGTTGCTAAGGCGCGGGGGGCGTGGGGAGAAGCGGCCGGGTGTCACAGTGAAAAGAGTCCGGCCCGAGGCGGGGGGAGAGGACCAGGCTGCTAGAGTGGGTGGGGGTGGAGGAGGGGTGTTAGTAGGGGGCCAGGCTGTTTGAGGGAACAGGAGCAGGCTGTTGGGGGGACCAGGCTGGGGTTTTCTTTTGGGGGGGGGGGGGGTTGTGAATAGGGTATCAGGCAGTTAAGCGTGGAGAGCGGGAGGGAAAGGGGACCAGGCTGTTAGAGGTGTGGGTCGGGGTCTGGACTAGTTGGTGGAGGATGTGCTGGGAAGGGTGGATGGGATTTTTGGAGGATTAGTTATATTGCAGGGGGACCGTACTGGTGGCGCACTGAACAAGGTGCTGTACAAAATCCAATCCCATAACAGAGGGACTGTCCTCGCCTGCACCACTTACCTACTTGTTTGCTTTCCATTTATCTTCAGTATTTTTTAATTAAGAAACAAAGCAACCTAATTCAGATGAGCCTCTTGCTCTCAAATTTGTTTCTGTTTGCTGTATGCCAGCAAACCCGAACCTCTTCTGCCTTTATTAAACCAAAATACAAAAAAGTTAAGTTGATTACAACAAAAAAAGTTCAAATACCTTTTTATTTTAGTGAGCTCCTTTATTCTCTCACTTTTTGTATATGTGTTTCAAGAAAAGAACCTTTGTTTGAGTCTCAGTGACAACAAACATTGGTTTTGAAAACACATCCAGTCTAGAAAGTAGCTCTTAGGTTCTGTTGCTGAAGACAAAACCCACAAGAGGGGAGTAATAATGAATAATGAAGCTTCTATATTAAAAAACCCTTGTAATCTAAGCCTGGGAGACCATTAAACTGACTTTATGACTTTTGTACTGAGTGCATTCTGTTTCTTTATTACTGGTAGCTGGCAGCTTAGAAAAATTGTATATACTATTGAATTTATATATATGTGTATATATATATATATATATATATATATACACATATATATAAATTCAATAGTATGTATACAAGTGTGTATATATATATATACACACTTGTAAGCATTGTAAAACAATGGGGGTGGGGTTAATTTGAAAATACACTTTTTCATGGCAATGATGTGATCAAAAGTGCTGTTCAGACTACTAAAATGAGATTCCCAACATACTAGGGGAAAGTACACTGTGTGTTTTTGTTTTCTGTAAATCTTGCTCTCTTTCCTCATGTGAATAATCCCATTGAAAACAATTAATTACTTGTATAATTCTATTATTGGCTAAATGCTTGTGTAACTCAAGCAGGATTTATCTGAGGGTTATTTTAATAATCACCTGCCTTTTTGTTTGATATGCTTAAGTACAGTTTATGTAGTGTAGCTCAGCTCAGCTATACTACATAATGAAAGTATGAAATGACACAGCTAAGCTACTCTTAACATTTTAGCAACTTTAATAACTTACTGTTATGAGAAAAAGATAAGGAGGGAAATGTGGCAGAAATTTAGGGGCTTTTTGAGACCAATGGGTAAAATATTTTAATTTTATAACGGTTGAATGAAGAATCAAAAAAGAGTTAATATCTACAGTATCTTAGATATGATTAATTACAGTCACCAGACAAACATGCTAAAGCATAATTTATCACTGTGCACTAAAACATCTAACTGAAATAATAACACGAAAAAATCTGGATTAAATGAAGAAATTACTAAGTAAGTACACCTCCAAAATGTTGCACAGGACCTAACTTTAATCAAGTATTAATACAGCAAGTAAATACATAATACAGTGCAAGCTTTCACCCATTGTCAACTGAATTTTGCAAATAGGCAAATAAATAAACAATTGGAAAGCAAAGATTATTAATAAGAAGATGTATTTTATTACTTTGACAATGATAGCTTGGTTTTAAAAGTTTTAACGTTATAATGTATTAATAATCTTACTGTAATACAGGGCCTGGATGCTAAAAGCTTAGTAGCTATTACTTATAGACAGTCCAATTTACTTCAGTGTGAGTGCTCATGGTACCAAGGATTACTTTTGATTGTGTTTTCAGACTGGGCCAATGTGAAGTGAAAATAATTCTTAGTCATATTAAGCACATTACTGTATCACCTTTTAAATTATTGCTGAGAATTAGGGAAAGATAGTCAATTTTCTGTGCAAACTGAAGAGCATGGTTTAGCACAGGGATTCTCAAACTGGGGGTCGGGACACCTCAGGGGTCGCAAGGTTATTACATGGTGGGTCACGAGCTGTCGACCTCCACCCCAACCCCGCTTTGCCTCCAGCATTTATAATGATGTTAAATATATTTAAAAGCGTTTTTAATTTATAAGGGGGCAGTCGCACTCTGAGGCTTGCTATGTGAAAGGGGTCACCAGTAAAAAAGTTTGAGAACCACTGGTTAGCAAGATTCTATTCTATGTAGCCTATATTTAAGTGAATTTAGTTGGAGTTACTTCTACCCTCATTTTTAGTGATTGTTCCTTTTGAACATACAATGTCACATTTATTTGTTGGGCTTGTGCTGTTTCCAAATTTTAAAACTGAAAACTTCATTGTAAGATTGCAAATCCTTTCATCATAAAAGCAAGATACTTTTTTTATGTCTAATCCAAAATGGCCAAGGTTTGGCAGATCTGCACACTACCTGGCACACTAAGTGGTGTAGACAAAACTGAGCCCATAATTTGTTTTTCTCTAAGAGAATTTCTCTAATAGAATAAACCACCCAACTCCCAACCATATCCAAACAACTTAAACAGTTATTTCAAAATCCACCAGCAAGACATCAGTTCTCTAATCTCCAATATTTTTAAACAAGGAACTGAGTTTCCCCTCCCAGTTCAAATACTGTATAATAAATCTCTTTTCAGGTTCATTGTGACCTCCAGCACTTAGCAAATATTATGCAGATACACACACAGTAGTTGTCATCTAACTGATGATCTATGAACTAGCATTAATGTCAATTAACAGTAACTGAGGTAGAGCAGACTTCTGAAGTTGAAGATGCTCCTGCTTAGCTGAAGATGACTTGTGTGAAGTTCCCATTGACAGAAAGATTACGTTTAGAAGCCTAATTCCTTTTATCCTCATATATTCTCCATTTCATTTATGGTTTATACTCTCATCCCATGTACACTAGTGCAAAGCTGGAGTCAACTCTGGTTCTGAGAGTTTGAACTTGATATCCTTCTCATGTTGCAACACTGTCTGAGCTGAGCTGGTTCTCAGATGGATGATATGACAGAAAAAAGCTGGCTGTAGCTACATTCGGTCTTCTGCAAAAAGAAAAGGAGTACTTGTGGCACCTTAGAGACTAACCAATTTATTTGAGCATAAGCTTTCGTGAGCTACAGCTCACTTCATCGGGTGCATAATTAAAGTGGAAAATACAGTGAGGATGTTTTTATACCCACAGACCATGAAAAAATGGGTGTTTATCACTTCAAAAGGTTTTCTCCCCCCACCCCACTCTCCTGCTGGTAATCAGGAGCCTCCTGATTACCAGCAGGAGAGTGGGGTGGGGGAAGAAAACCTTTTGAAGTGATAAACACCCATTTTTTCATGGTCTGTGTGTATAAAAACATCCTCACTGTATTTTCCACTTTAATTATGCACCCGATGAAGTGAGCTGCAGCTCACGAAAGCTTATGCTCAAATAAATTGGTTAGTCTCTAAGGTGCCACAAGTACTCCTTTTCTTTTTGCGAATACAGACTAACACGGCTGCTACTCCGAAACCATTCTGTCTTCTGCTCCCTTCTGTGGGAGAGATGGGAATTTGGCTGTAACAGCATTTTCTGAATTTTCTAGTTCTGTAATTCACTTACACCCTGGGCTGTCAATTGATTTAACTGGAGTTGGTCTGATATAACTGGAAGGGAATCAGAACCCTGTATTTTACTTGTCAATTTCAATCTTTACAATTAAAAGAATGAATGTTTTTGATTCTCCACACACACACACCCCTCCAATACTGCAGGGATTATCAAAGTTTTCATACTGTGTGTTATAGGGTGACTGGCCTCTTTAAGGAGGGATGGGGCCAGCAATACACCTCATAATCAATTAGCTGCTTCCCACCCTGAAGTTGCAGGACTAAAGATGATGAGGTGATATCTTAATGCAGACTTAGTCCTTATAAAAGGACTGAGTGATATCAGTCTGGCAGTTGGAATCACAGGTAGTAGGTTGCTGTAGATGGAGCTGAGCTGGGGTTGGCAGGTGGCTGGGTACTCTATAGGAACCAGCCTGGGGCTCTGTACTAGAGCAGGGAAGGATGCCAGAAACAGAGCCTAACAGGGGCTGAGAATGGTATGTTGGGGAACCAGCCTTGGAGCTGAGTGCTGTATCCCAGGTTTCAACTCTGATGGCCTGGGGGAAAGGGGGGGTTTCCATGTATTGGATTATTTTCTTTTTCATTTTGCTTTTAAAAAAACTTTCAAAAGAAAACAATGCTGTAAAGTGAAGTACTCAAAATATTAGGAAATGTCCAAATTAATATTTCCTATGCAACCATAATCTGGCTCCTCTGTGCCTATGTATTATGACACAGTATAGGATTATATGATCACATACTATTTTTACAACAGAGCCACTCCTTTATTTAATGTGTAGACTGGACCCTCTGTGGGGATGAAAGAGGGTTGTGTAGTGAAGGAGGCTGTTGTCTGTGGGACCCCGCTTCATGTATATCAGAAGTTGTGTACCTGTCATGAGCCTGGGAGACTTTCCTAGAAGGGAAAGGAGAGTCTCATGGTTAAGACCAGTTCTCTGCCACACTAGAGAGAGGGATTCTTATCCCTGCTTCTGCCACAGAGTTCTTAGGTAAGGCTAAACTTAAATTAAAATAAATGTTTACACTTGGCCACTAAGGGCAGTTCCTCACTTTCGGGGTGCCCAACTTGGGAAAGCAAGGATCTCATTTATAGTAGTTCTAAGCACTCAAAACTGTGTTATAAAATTCTAAGTCCAATGAAAAATCTGGTGTTATATGTGACAAATATTGCTACCCTAGACAGTATTTTAGTCCTCCAGGAACTAAAAGTAGTGGCTGGTGATTGTGAGTCACTGAGACTGTAAACAATGCCTGAGAGGTACCACCCAATAGAGAAGCTACATATACTGATTGAAACTGGGTTTTTCCAGAGATTCAAAAGGGCTTGTGTAAGAAGTTGACCTTGAACTGAAACAGATCTTCCTTTTGATTCAGCAAATGGACAGGACTTTTTGATGCTAGGGGACCCCAATCCTGGAGGGAAAAGGTGAAAGGACTCTAGCCTACCAGGGCCCCATAGGTCTGATAGTTGACTTACAGTAGGTTTATTAAGTATATAGGACCCTTTATTGTTTTTTATATGTTCTCTCTGATGATTTTTGCTTTAAGATTAAATGTATGTAGTGAGTTTGTCAGGTTTTAGAGAGGAGTTGCTTGTAAAGAACAGCGATCCCTTTGCCAGTTGGCATCAATGGCACAAACACCCATTGGACCTTAAAGACATAAAAGCAACAATAACAAAAATACCCTTGTGTATTTAGGGCCACATTGTGCTTTCTGAGGTCCAGAATTAAATCTGCTTCAACTTGATATACATTTCAGACCCTCCCACATCCAAGGATTTTTTTACAGGCCCAGTATGTCCAATACTCTAGATTCCTTTCCTGCCTCCAGATAAACACCAGTAGGAAGAGCTGTAGCTGGTGGGAGGGGCTGGAAATGAGATGGGACTTTATGATTTCATAACATGTATTTGTATACAGCATCCAAAGGTTCAAAAAAGTTATTCTATAAAATCATTATAATTAAAAATGTTGAGTCTTCTCTCACTAACATTGTCTACAGGCTAAAGTATTCCAAAATACTGGACTTTCACTGTAATAAAAAAGAAACTGGCCAACACAGAGTTACTGTAGAGATCCTAAAACATGAAACGCAGCAGCTATTGTTGAAACTCTACCCTACTGCAAATAGGGGCATTTTTCCTTTGAAGTCAAGAGAGCTACTTGTGTGGGTAATAGTTGCTGGATTAGCAGCCAATTTCCAGTAGCAGAGTTTTCTGGTTTGTAATTTAGCATTATCAGAACAAATACCTTATCTCAGTTAGCATGTGTTTTTTTGACAATGGCTTTGAAGTGTCAGCTGTACCCAGTTTTAGCTTTTGATACTCTACAAACAAGTGTTTTTTAGTTCAGCTACTTTACCTTGTAACTCTCCTGCTTTTGTCCAAAGACTTTATACAGTATATGGGATTTCCCAGTTATGTGCATGTGAATTGTTGGACTTGGCAGTTCTCCATAGTCACCCTAGTCAGTGCTAGACATCTAATTTATCAAAAATAGTTGCCCTAATTTGGCCAGGCTCCTTAATGTTGGCACACTTTTAGAGCTAACACCCTTAAAACGGTTTCAGAGTAACAGCCGTGTTAGTCTTTATTCGCAAAAAGAAAAGGAGTACTTGTGGCACCTTAGAGACTAACCAATTTATTTGAGCATGAGCTTTCGTGAGCTACAGCTCACTTCATCGGATGCATCCGATGAAGTGAGCTGTAGCTCACGAAAGCTCATGCTCAAATAAATTGGTTAGTCTCTAAGGTGCCACAAGTACCCTTAAAACGGTATCAGTTTGTCTTATAAGAGGTAGAAGCTATTGGAGTGATAGCAATATCTTCTAATACTTGCTATAAGAATATCTATACAATACTGATGAGGTGGTACTTCGTTATCAAAGGCAATTAACACTTTTGGAAGGTTGTCCCCTGCCCTACAGTCTTTCCAGCCCTATATCATCCTTCCTCCATTATTTCTCCATGAGTGGATTATAGAAAATGCACTGATGCATTGGTGACAAATTCTGCCTATACTTAGTCCTGTGAGGGTAGAAACTGGTTGCACGCTGGTGCTTAATTAGGGAAAAATACCACTCAAGGAACACTTACTTCTCATTGTCTTCAGAGTAAATTCTCAGAATGACTGTCATATTTCAGTCCTATGTGTTGCGTCACATTCCACTTCTTTCTTTCCAAAATTCATGAGCACTCATTTGAAATGTCACCCATGCAGCATAAAAGAATGCTAAGCCTTAGAAACTATTCCAGTACAACTTACTGTACTATGCTCCAAAGAAAATGAAGTATCAGTTGGCTTTAAGTAATTTATGTGAATAAAATGCCTGCCTGCCTTTTTAAAATCTGACAGCCTATCTACTGTAGCAGGATATATAAGTTGGTAGTGTTACTATGAGATCTGTTATGCTTGATATGGATAACCGTGTAGAATACAGGAAACACAATGCCATAGTAAGACTGTTTTTCTCCTGTGTAGCATAGGGTAATGGAGATCATACAGTACCATGTAACAAATCTCTAAAATAGCGGATGCAATATGACTTAGCTAAAAATTAAAACAACGAGGAGTCAGGTGTCACCTTAATGACAAACAGATGTATTTGGGCATAAGTTTTTGTGGATAAAAAACCCCACTTCTTTAGATGCATGGAGTGAAAATTACAGGTGAAGGCATAAATATACTGACACATGAAGAGAAGGGAGTTACAAAGTTTGCAGATTATACTAAACCGCTCAAGATAGTTAAGACCAAAGCAGACTGTGAAGAACTTCAAAAAAAAACTCACAAAACTAAGTGATTGGGCAACTAAATGGCAAATTAAGTTTAATGTAGATAAATGTAAAGTGATGCACACTGGAAAAAATAACCCCAACTATACATACAATATGATGGGGGCTAATTTAGCGACAACTAATCAGAAGAAAGATCTTGGAGTCATCGTGGATAGTTCTCTGAAGACATCCACGCAGTGTGCAGTGGCAGTCAAAAAAGCAAACGGGATGTTAGGAATCATTTTAAAAGGGATAGAGAATAAGACAGAGAATATTGTCCTTATATATATATATATATATATATATTGTCCTTATATAAATCCATGGTACTCCCACATCTTGAATACTGCGTACAGATGTGGTCCCCTCATCTCAGAAAAGATATACTGGCATTAGAAAAGGTTCAGAAAAGGGCAACTAAAATGATTAGGGGTTTGGAACGGGTCCCATATGAGGAGAGATTAAAGAGGCTAGGACTTTTCAGCTTGGAAAAGAGGAGACTAAGGGAGGATATGATAGAGGTATACAAATCATGAGTGGTGTGGAGAAAGTGAAGAAGGAAACGTTATTTACTTGTTCCCATAATATAAGAACGAGGGGCCACCAAATGAAATTAATGGGTAGCAGGTTTAAAACAAATAAAAGGAAGTTCTTCTTCACTCAGCGCAGAGTCAACCTGTGGAACTCCTTGCCTGAGGAGGTTGTGAAGGCTAGGACTATAACAGGGTTTAAAAGAGAACTGGATAAATTCATGGAGGTTAAGTCCATTAATGGCTATTAGCCAGGATGGGTAAGGAATAGTGTCCCTAGCCTCTGTTTGTCAGAGGGTGGAGATCGATGGCAGGAGAGAGATCACTAGATCATTACCTGTTAGGTTCACTCCCTTTGGGGCACCTGGCATTGGCCACTGTCGGTAGACAGGATACTGGGCTGGATGGACCTTTGGTCTGACCCAGTATGGCCATTCTTATGTTCTTACCTTGTAAGTGGAGAACCAGTGTTAACAAGGCCAATTTAGCACCCTGACTGAATTGGCCTTGTTAACACTGGTTCTCCACTTGTAAGCCATTCTCAGACTATAGTCCATACACCAATTGCTAATGTTTACATATCTGGCTTGGTACATGACATAGTCTCTCCTTTTCCCAGCTGCTAAATTTCCTTAAAAGACCACTACAACTTAAGGAAATCTTACTCAATTGTGTATGGCGTGAGGAAGGGATATTCTCTGAGACTATGTCCTCTGAACCAGAAAGTACTGGTTTGGGGCTCCGTCAGGCTATCTTGGCAGCAGGTCAGTGTGGAGGGAGCCAGGGAAGCTGCAGCTGGGACCAGGAAAAGGGACACATGGACAGAGGTGCTGGGAGCCTAGGGCAGAGCAGAAGCTAGGTAGCAGGCTCCCTGGACTGTGTAGCCCCCTTCCAGGCACAGGTAGGGGGTGGTGGGGATGGGACAAGCTCTGGGGGGAGCCACCCCACTGCTCCCCTAGGTCTCCCCCAGCATCCTTTACAACCTCCCAACTCCCTTCTGTTCCTTCCTGGGGCCTTCCCTTGCCCCCCACGTTTCCCACATTCAGAGCAAGCTTCCACCACCTCCCAGGTTCCAGCACTTCCTTTTTCAGGACTCCAACACTGCTTACATAGCACTTTCC
The DNA here is from genome assembly GCF_965152275.1 of Natator depressus. Lineage (NCBI taxonomy): Eukaryota > Metazoa > Chordata > Testudines > Cheloniidae > Natator > Natator depressus. Next base: position 23,443,797 of record NC_134243.1, on the reverse strand, counting down.
ATCAGTAGCTCTCAAAGCACTTTACAAAGCAGGTCAGTATTGTTATCCCCATTTTACAGATGCGGGAAAACAAGCCCAGGAAAGGGAAAGTGACTTGCCCAAGGTCACCCAGCAGGCCAGTGGCAGAGCCCAGTCTTCTGAGTCCCGGTCCAGTGCTTTATCCACTAGCCCACATTCCCTCCCTCCTGTGGTAAAAGGCTCATGGTAGATGATTTTCTAAGTTAAAAATATGATGTAAAGAAAAAACAGGAAAGAGAAATAAGCTGGTGTTGGTAAATTGGTGATGTCATGAAATGAGAAAATTCATCTTGTAGTCCTATGTAAGCAACATTCTTGTGTGCCTAAAGACTGTGGTATCTGGTCCTATACCCATGCCTGGACAAATAGGTATGCTATTCTGTTGATATTACCAGTGTAGTTCTCGACAAGTCCAGTGATTCGTGGTATTCAGCCAAAGACAACTTAAATTGGGAGGGGGTGTAATTTTTTAAACTTTTGTATTGGTGTTGTATAGCATGCTGGTCAGAGCACAGGCCCTGGTCCAGCATATAGTTATGCATGTGCTTAACTTTAATCAAATTATTCACATGTATAACTTGTCACAGGAATGGAGCCTTAGTTTAGAAGCAATTTACAATATTTATGTGAAGACACACCTTCTTCATTCACTAGTCTTTTTAAATCACATTTCTAATTTTCACTAGCTTAATCATGGAGTCAAAATCCAAAAATCCTTTGTTCTTGGAGTATCTGTTAATTAACAGTTGAGATCACTGTTTGCTCTTTATGGTATTCAAAAGATCACAGCACTTCCCATACAGGGGTATTCTCTCTACATCAGTGGTTCTCAAACTTTTGTACTGGTGACCCCTTTCACACAGCAAGCCTCTGAGTGAGACCCCCCACCCCCTTATAAATGTATAACACTTTTTAAATATATTTAACACCATTATAAATGCTGGAGGCAAATCGGGGTTTGGGGTGGAGGCTGACAGCTCGCGACCCCCCGTATAATAACCCCACGACACCCTGAGGGGTCCAGACCCCCAGTTTGAGAACTCGTGTTCTACATCCAGTTCAAATGATGTAGCAATAGATTAACATGAAGTTAACTGTGTCTGGGTGGGTTGGTGTGTGCACACACACGCAACCTTTGTATTTCTAGACCAGTTGTGGTTCCATGAGAGCATGTTCCTGCCTCTTCATTGCCACAACTTCTGACCGTACGACTGGTTAAAACGCATTTTTTGGTTTCCAGGGTGTTCCTTTTTCTTTGTCTCTCTGTGTATTTCTGCCCAGTGTCCCAAGTGCCCTATTGGTACCTTCTCGGAAAGGGTATCTCTGCACTGCTCTCATTGGGTGTGACGTCAGTTTGTGTATATTTGCCCAATTTAGCTTTGATCTAGCTAATGTGGATACTACAGCAGTGAAGCCTTGGCAGGATGCACTTCAGAGCAGGCTAAACAAGCCCACCTAGGAATGCTGCATGCACTGATGCAGCTTCACAGCTACCAGACCAGTACCTGAACTAACTAGATTAAAGTTAACTCAGGTATGTCCATACCTTGTGATTGCAATGCAAACATATCTGCCAACTCTTTCTCCACTAAAGGGGCCCGAGTTCTCATTTCTTTGTTTTCTCTAGTGCTTGCGATTGTTCAAGATCCTACTGCAGTTTTTATAACAGTGGTATGTTCAGTGGTAACAAACAGCGTCATTTCATTTCGGTCTCCCAGCCAAACTCCAACTCGGGTAACTTACATTCTGTCTCCCTAAAATCCTCGTGCACTTTCAGTCTAATCCGGTATTGTTCATTTCCTTCCCTGTAACTGTTAATGTTGCTATGAGCTGTTAAACCACAGAGGGGGATTCCATGCTGTAAAAGGGGGTAGTAGTAGACAAAGTGATGCCTACATACAGTGATGAGCTGCCAAAATCTTAACAACCGGTTCCCTATAAAAAGTTCTGATTTAAGGGATGTGCCACAGTGTGTATTTTTTTGTACCTTTCTCCATAAGAAGTGGCAATGCATTGAGTCATTGGGAATCATACTTAACAATAAAAAAAATAAAAAAAACATTTTTACATGTTTATTACAATAGAAACAAAGTATTGCTTTATTAAACGTATATCAACAAAATGAACGAGGCAAGTGCAACCCCTATTAATAAAATAATAAACAAGTCCGGGGTGGACAAACATTTTGGCCCAAGGGCCACATTGGGGTTGCAAAATTGTATCGGAGGCCGGGTAGGGAAGGCTCTGCCCCCCAAACAGCCTTTCCTGCCCCAATCCGACTCCCACCCACTTCCTGCCCCCGACTGCCCTCCTCAGAACTCGCAACCCATCAACCCCCCCCGCTCCTTGTCCCCTGACCACCCCCTTCTGAGACCCCCCACCCTAACTCCCCCCCAGGATCCCACCCCCTACCCAACTTGCCCGGCTCCCTGGCTGCCCTGACCCCATCCACCACCACACTGACCCCCGGAACTCCCATGCCTACCCCACCCCGTTCCCCGTCCCTGACCGCCCCCCCAGAACCTCTGCCCCCTCCAATTACTCCCTGCCCCTTCTCCAATGCCTCCTCCCAGCCCTGGCCCAGCCCCCTTACCATGCTGCTCAAGGCAGCGTGTATGGATGCCATGTGGCCCGCTGGAGCTCGCAGCCCCACCCCCTTACCATGCCGCTCAAAGTGGCAGGAGCTGCAGAGCTGCCCAGGAGCGGTCCAGAGCGCTGGCACCAGCGGCACAGCACGCTGAGGCTCTGCGAGAGCGGAGAAGGCGGGATAGGGGCCTGGGGAGCCTCCCTGGCCGGGAGCTAAGGGAGCCATAACAATTTTTAAAAACCGGTTCTAAAACTGCTTCAAAATTTAACAACCAGTTTGCATGAACTGGTGCGAACCAGCTCCAGCTCACCATTGCCTGTATACCCCTTACAACTGCACAAGGGTGTGTTGCTGCAAGACTTTCAGTCATTAAAGGCCCTGTAGAAGTGCAAAACCTTATCTGCCATTTGGACGAGACCTCTGAACACAAAACGTTAGGGTCATTTCTTTCACCCAGCCTCTTGCCTGACTTGTCTCACTGACTAAAGTTTTAATGTGAGGTAGAAAAAATGGGGCTGAAAGGTCAGGGTGACTGTTATTTGCTAACAAAATGAAGACTTAATCCTAAAATTTCAGGGACCGCTGGGTAATTATGTAACTTCAGGAAAAAAGCTTTGTGTTGTGTAAGTGAGGGTAAGGATGCCTATAGAACAGGGCAGTTTATCTGTATAATAACATGGGCATTGTGTCTAGTCTGCACTTGAGTAACTAACCAAGTATAGTGAAGGCCAAGTCCTCATTCTAGTGTGAAGTCAAGGAAAGATTAGCCCTTTCTGCACACCATAAAACATGGTAACTGGGGAGTATCATCTCTTGTAAAAGATGTGCTAACTTAACTAACCGGTTCAAACAATGCTGACTCCTCCACCAATAACACAGCCTACTAACACTAATTACTTGGTGGTTAACCCTTTAAATATAAGTTGTACATTTCCTCATAGTTTAAGTTGTGAAAGCTAATTGTCATTGCACCCTGGGATAGCATGCACAGGTCTACTGCTGCCGTAGGTGGAGACCCAGTTCCCTGGCTGCACCCCAGTTGAATCCTTCAGGAGGAGGCCCTGCTGAACAACACAGTGAGCAGGCATTTTTTGGGTTAAAAACCAGCCAAGATTTAGTCAGCTCAGGGAGGCACAGCCCATCTGAGAGCTAATTACAAGCTGTAGAAACCACTTAAACTTCTCTCTGTAAAGAGAGGCTGGGGTCAGGCCAGATTAACCCATAGGCTAATAAGGCTATAGTCTTAGGACCTCCTATTTTTAGCTGTAGGCCCTCCATTCCATATTGAAGTAACAGCTGAGCGACGGTAGCGGGGCCATTGGAATTTTTTTGTCTTTGCACAAATGAATCCATCAAGATTGTGAATTCAATTTATGGTGGTTGTGATTTTCAATTTGTTGGCTAAGTAAGTGTTTGTGGGCCCAAGCAATATTGAACTCTGTACACAGAAGGCCTACACTGGACAATAGAAACCATATCGAAGAAAGGAGGATGGCAGAAATTGAAGGAGGCCAAAGACGGCAAAGACAAGATATAGTGCTGAAAGGTACTCCTTTTCTCCTAACGTTTTTTCCTCCCACTAAGTCCAGTGGTGAGGAAGTCCAGGCGAATACCAGCCCAAGTGAACCTGCTGCACCTGCGCCTGATGAAAAGGAACAGCCTCCTGTGATTTCTCTAGCTGCAGTCTCGCCCCACCCCTCTGAAGACTTTCCCAGTGATAGTAATATAAAAATGTCCTTCTCCAATGACCCAGGCGAGTGGGACATGACTTCTCAAGATCTCATGGCATATTGGACCAAGAAGGGTCCACAGAAATGCCAGAATCTAGATGCTGACTTTTCACTGACAAAGCGAGAGTACACCAATCAGAATTGTTATCTGACCAAATCAATTTTTGAATATGTGAAGCCTAACAAACAGATTGGCAAGCGAGAATGGCTCATCTATTCACCTTCTAAGAAGAAAGTGCACTGTTTTTATTGCCGCCTGTTTTCTGATACCAAAAAAGTGGGGAATGTTCTGCGAAGGCTTCAGTGATTGGAAGAGTACTGCATACATTACCAATCATGCAATGAGTGAGCAGCATGTATTGTCAGTAAGCATCTACCATGCCCAAAAGAAACTTAGTGGCAGAATTGATACCCAAATGGAAAACCAGTTTTTGGAAAAGCGGCAGAGAGTCCTGTGGCACCTTATAGACTAACAGACGTATTGGAGCATGCGCTTTCGTGGGTGAATACCCACTTCGTCGGATGCATGTAGTGGAAATTTCCAGAGGCAGGTATAAATATGCAAGCAAGAATCAGGCTAGGGATAACGAGGTTAGTTCAATCAGGGAGGATGAGGCCCTCTTCTAGCAGTTGAGGTGTGAACACCAAGGGATGAGAAACTGCTTTTGTAGTTGGCTAGCCATTCACAGTCTTTGTTTAATCCTGAGCTGATGGTGTCAAATTTGCAAATGAACTGAAGCTCAGCAGTTTCTCTTTGAAGTCTGGTCCTGAAGCTTTTTTGCTGCAGGATGGCTACCTTTAAATCTGCTATTGTGTGTCCAGCGAGATTGAAGTGTTCTCCTACAGGTTTTTGTATATTGCCATTCCTAATATCTGATTTGTGTCCATTTATCCTTTTACGTAGGGACTGTCCAGTCTGGCCGATGTACATAGCAGAGGGGCATTGCTGGCACATGATGGCGTATATTATATTGGTGGACGTGCAGGTGAATGAACTGGTGATGGTGTGGCTGATCTGGTTAGGTCCTGTGATGGTGTCGCTGTTGTAGATATGTGGGCAGAGTTGGCATCGAGGTTTGTTGCATGGATTGGTTCCTGAGTTAGAGTTACTATGGGGCAGTGAAGTGAGCTGTAGCTCACAAAAGCTTATGCTCAAATAAATTTGTTAGTCTCTAAGGTGCCACAAGTACTCCTTTTCTTTTTGCGGATACAGACTAACACGGCTGCTACTCTGAAATCTGTTATGGTGCGGTGTGTAGTTGCTGGTGAGAATATGCTTCAGATTGGCAGGTTGTCTGTGGGCGAGGATTGGCCTGCCTCCCAAGGCCTGTGAAAGTGAGGGATTGTTGTCCAGGATGGGTTGTAGATCAGTGATGATGTGTTGGAAAGGTTTTAGCTGAGGACTGTATGTGATGGCCAGGGGAGTTCTGTTGGTTTCTTTCTTGGGCTTGTCTTGTAGCAGGAGGCTTCTGGGTACACCTCTGGCTCTGTTGATCTGTTTCCTTATTTCCTTATGTGGGTATCGTAGTTTTGAGAATGCTTGGTGAAGATCTTGTAGGTGTTAGTCTCTGTCTGAGGGGTTGGAGCAAATGCTGTTGTACCTCAGCGCTTGGCTGTAGACAATGGATCGTGTGCTGTGTCCGGGATGGAAGCTGGAGGCATGAAGGTAGGCATAGCGGTCGGTGGGTTTTCGGTATAGGGTAGTGTTAACGTGACCGTCACTTATTTACACCGTGGTGTCTAGGAAGTGGACCTCCCGTGTAGATTGTTCCAGGCTGAGGTTGATGGTGGGGTGGAAGCTCTTGAAATCGTGGTGGAATTCTTCCAGGGTTTCCTTACCATGGGTCCAGATGATGAAAATGTCATCAGTGTAACGTAGGTGGAGAAGGGGTGTGAGTGGACGAGAGCTGAGGAAGCGTTGTTCCAGGTCAGCCATAAAAATGTTGGCATATTGTGGGGCCATGCGGGTGCCCATAGCGGTGCCACTGGTCTGGAGGTACATATTGTCACCAAATTTGAAATAATTGTGTGTGAGGATAAAGTTACAGAGCTCAGCAACCAGTTGTGCTGTGGCATCATCAAGGACACTGTTCCAGACAGCTTGTATTCCGTGTGTGGGATGTTCGTGTAGAGAGCCTCTACATCCATGGTGGCTAGGATGGTGTTTTCTGGAAGATCACCAATGCATTGTAGTTTTCTCAGGAAATCAGTGGTGTCACAGAGATAGCTGGGAGTGCTGGCGGCGTAGGGTCTGAGTAGAGAGTCCAAATATCTGGACAGTCCTTCAGTGAGAGTACCAATACCCGAGATGATGGGGCTTCCAGGGTTTCCGGGTTTGTGGATCTTGGGTAGTAGATAGAATAACCCTGGTCGGGACTCTAAGGGTATGTTGATTTGTTCTGGTGTTAGTGTAGCAAATATTTGGAAGCTTGTGCTTATTCGAAGAACGTTCTCAGACACATAGTTGATACCATAGTTTTTCTTGCTGAGCACGGTCTGCCATTCCGTGACTCAGATGAGACTGTTGGATCGAAACTCAGTGGCAATTACCTTGGTGTTCTAGAGCTAATCACTAAGTTGGACCCTTTCTTAGCTCAGCACATCAATGAACATGCAAATCTTGGAAAAGGCCATACATCATATCTATCAAAGATTATTTGTGATGAATTCATTGCACTGCTGGCAAAGAAGATGCTATCAGCCATTATAGAGGAGATCAAAGATGTGGGATCTTTTTCAGGGTCCGTTGACTCAACACCAGATGTGTCACATGTATATCAGCTGACTGGTCATCTTGTGTTATGTGCTACCCAGCGGCCTAGTTGAGCATTTCATAGAATCATAGAATATCAGGGTTGGAAGGGACTTCAGGAGGTCATCTAGTCCAACTCCCTGCTCAAAGCAGGACCAATCCCCAACTAAATCATCCCAGCCAGGACTTTGTCAAGCCTGACCTTAAAAACCCTGAAGGAAGGAGATTCCACCACCACCCTAGGTAACCCATTCCAGTGCTTCACCACCCTCCTAGAGAAAATGTTTTTCCTAATATCCAACCTAAACCTTCCCCACTGCAACTTGAGACCATTACTCCTTGTTCTGTCATCTGCTACCACTGAGAACAGTCTAGATCCATCCTCTTTGGAACCCCCTTTCAGGTAGTTGAAAGTAGCTATCAAATCCCCCCTCATTCTTCTCTTCTGCAGACTAAATAATCCCAGTCCCTTCAGTCTCTCCTCATAAATCATGTGCTCCAGCCCCCTAATCATTTTTGTTGCCCTCTGCTGTACTCTTTCCAATTTTTCCACTTCCTTCTTGTAGTGTGGAGCTCAAAACTGGACACAGTACTCCAGATGAGGCCTCACCAATGCCGAATAGAGGGGAATTATCATGTCCCTCCATCTGCTGGCAATGCTCCTACTTATACAGCCCAAAATGCCATTCGCCTTCTTGGGGACAAGGGCACACTGTTGACTCATATCCAGCTTCTCGTCCACTGTAACCCCTAGGTCCTTTTCTGCAGAACTGCTGCCTAGCCACTCGGTCTCTAGTCTTTAATGGTGCATGGGATTCTTCCATCCTAAGTGCAGGACTCTGCACTTGTCCTTGTTGAACCTCATCAGATTTCTTTTGGCCCAATCCTCTAATTTGTCTAGGTCCCTCTGTATCCTATCCCTACCCTCCAGCATATCGACCACTCCTCCCAGTTTAGTGTCATCTGCAAACTTGCTAAGGGTGCAACCTACGCCATCCTCCAGATCATTAATGAAGATATTGAACAAAACTGTCCCCAGGACCAACCCTTGGGGCACTCCATTTGATACCGGCTGCCAACAAGACATAGAACCATCGATCACTACCCATCGAGCCTGATGATCTAGCCAGCTTTCTAACCACCTTATAGTCCATTCATCCAGCCCATGCTTCTTTAACTTGCTGGCAAGAATACTGTGGGAGACGGTATCAAAAGCTTTGCTAAAGTCAAGGAATAACATGTCCACTGCTTTCCCCTCATCCACAGAGCCAGTTATCTCGTCATAGAAGGCAATTAGGTTAGTCAGGCATGACTTGTCCTTGGTGAATCCATGCTGACTGTTCCTGATCACTTTCCTCTCCTCTAAGTGCTTCAACATTGATTCCTTGAGGACCTGCTCCATGATTTTTCCAGGGACTGAAAAGTCCCTGAGAGTCTCTGGATTGAGTTTAGAAGTGTGAGCAACAAGGGTGATGTCGTGGTGGGAGTCTGTTATAGACCAAAAGACCAGGGGGATGCGGTGGACGAAAATGATTAGGGGGCTGGAGCACATGATTTATGAGGAGAGACTGAAGGGACTGGGATTATTTAGTCTGCAGAAGAGAAGAATGAGGGGGGATTTGATAGCTACTTTCAACTACCTGAAAGGGGGTTCCAAAGAGGATGGATCTAGACTGTTCTCAGTGGTAGCAGATGACAGAACAAGGAGTAATGGTCTCAAGTTGCAGTGGGGAAGGTTTAGGTTGGATATTAGGAAAAACATTTTCTCTAGGAGGGTGGTGAAGCACTGGAATGGGTTAGTTGCACATCATAATTGCGTGTGCCAGGACTTCCAGTTCTCCCTGCTTGTTTCCCAGGCTTCTTTCATTTGTGTGTAGGCACTTAAGATAACTCACTGATTGTCCTGCTTTCTCAGTATGAGGCAGGAGTCCTCCCCTCTTGCACTCTCCTGCTTGTGCTTCCTCCTGGTATCCCACTTCCCCACTTACCTCAGGGCTTTTATCTCCTTGCCCCGGTGAACCTAGTTTAAAGCCCTCCTCACTAGATTAGCCTGCTTGAGAAGATGCTCTTCCCTCTCCTCGTTAGGTGGAGCCCATCTATTCCTAGCAATCCTTCTTCTTGGAACAGCACCCCATGGTCAAAGAATCCAAAGCCTTCTGTCCAACCCCACCTGGGTAGCCATTCGTTGACTTCCACGATTCAATGGTCTCTACCTGGGCCTTTTCCTTCCACAGGGAGGATGGACGAGAACACCACGATCATGATCTTCATAAACATCTTCATAAAGATCACCAGCCACACAGGGGAGAAACTTGCCTCGTACCTTCTCAATTTCCTAACCAAAAATGGGATTGGCATCAGCCTTTGTCATGGCCAAAGCTATAACAATGCAATTAATAGGAGTGGCAAATATTCAGGGATACCGGCAAAGATAAAAGAGCACAATGCTTTGGTTGATTACATACCATGTGCTGCACACTCACTCAACCTGGTTGGCCAGTCTGCCATGGATAGTTGTGTTGAAGTAGTTTCTTTCTTTGGATTTGTCCAACAATTGTACAATTTTTTTCTCTGCATCAACCAGCCATCAGATGATTCTTAGACATTTACTACCAAAGGGATGCCCAGTGCCCAAATCACTCTCAGGGGCATGGTGGAGTGCCAATGCTGATGCTGTGAATGCAGTTGTTCTGGGATACCCCAACATCCTTGAAGCACTAGAGAGCTTCAAGGATGATGAATCTCAAAAATCAGCAACAAGAAAAGATGCAAAGATCCTGAGTGATGCAATGCACACTTTGGAAAATGGTATTTTGTGTAACGTCTGGAATGATATACATTAGCCATTTGGCAGGTGCAGTCTAAGCTTGCAAATTGCTCAGATGGACCTTTGCACTGCTTTAAACCTAATGAGGAGTCTTGGAACTGTTCTTCAAAAAATGCGGAATAGTTTTGATGAGTATGAAATTCAGGGGGCTGCAAGGACTTCTAACCATGAGTATAAGTCAGCCAAATGCCGCAAAAGACAGAAGACATGAGACAGTGCAACTGCCCACTCATTCAGTGACAAGGAGGCCTTCAGAGTTAATACCTCCACCACAAACATTGACAAACTGAAGAGTTCATTAGAACATCGGATCGAGGCTTACAAAAATATTGACAAAACCTTTAGTGTACTGACAAATTTTTCGCCTAACATTTCAAGTTCCAAAGTCAGTGAAGGTACCAAATATCTGTGTCAGAAGTAGCCAGACGATATCCTAGTAGATTTCACTAAAGAATGTCTTCAATTTGTTGAATTCACATCACTCTCAAATATAGTGAGAAAAGATGACAAAAGCAAATGTATTTGGATGTACCGAGTTATCACTGAATCCAGTGTGATAGAATGTTTCCCAAATATTGTAACTGCCTTGCGGCTGTATTTGTCACTAATGATCATTACCTATAGTGGAAAACGTTCCTTCTCTCTTCTAACAAGGGTCAAAAATATCCTCCGATCCACCAGGACTCGAGCATTTCAGGGCTTTGTCCCTCTTGAGCACTGAGAATGAAATTGTCAGGTCTTTCAATTAGGATGACATCATTCATGACTTTGCCACCACTAAAGCTAGAGGAAAAAATTGTTTGAAGAATTGAGTGTAAAGAGAATAGAATAAACACATAAATAATATGTAAATATGTATGTAGATAAATGATTGATGACTTCATAATTTTTTTGCAATCTGTAATTCATACTTAGGCCCTTCCCTCCCATTAGCCTTAGGCCCCTCATAACCTTAATCTGGCCCTGGCTGGGTTGCTTCTATAGAAGTAGAAAGATATCTACTGAGTTAGAAGCCCGGGGAACCAAATACCTGTTCTGCTTGAGTTTTGGTTTTGAAGCTTTCTGGCTGTGACATTCCATTGACATAATGCAATGCCAATGACTTTTTGCCTTGTTTGCTTAAACTAGAACTGCTGAAATGAATCCAAAGCCTCAGAGAGGCTATTTGTATGACACTCTGATGCTCTTGTTTAGACTCCTCTCACCATTCAGGCCCACGCTTGCTCCTGCCACATCCTTCGAAAACTTTTGTCTGGGGTGTTGGTACAGACTGTTTCTGTGTCCAGAGATGGCTGCATTTTAGTGATGAATGAATCGCCCCACTATGGACAAATAATAAAACACATTAGATGGCTGTGACAATCTTCTGGGGTTTCCAGAATTGTGAGTTACTGGGTTACCCCTCTCAGCCTTAGTAAGTGAGAGTTTTGATACTGCTAAGCTATGTGACAACTCCCTGACACACCAGCTTGTCTGCCCTGCCAGAAAACTCTTCAGGACTCTGCCAGTCCAAACCTTGCCTTGCAGGTAACAGATAGTGAGCCCTGACACAATACACTGCAGCTTGTTAGCTTAGTTGGAGTTAATAACCCTTCCTTTCTATCAGTGCACTGAACTGGTTTATGGTACAAATCAATCAAGTAAACAAAGTGTCAGAGGTTTAAGTGATACCAAGTACAAGGAGTAAAGATAGAAAGGGTTATGAACAAACAAACATAAAAATATGCTTCTAAGACTAAAACTACCCTTCAGCAAGTTATCATTTTTGCCTGAGCAGGTTTCTCACTTATATTCATTTTCTAGAAATTTCAACCTCCACTCGAGCCTCTTGTATGTGCCCAGTAGTGAATAACTATGGGGTTCTCTCCCCTCTCTTTTTAGAGTCCAGTAAACCGTTGAAATGTATTCTTTGAAAAGTAAGTCAGCCAAAGCTTCTGTGTCTCTCCTGTAGATGCCATGCTGTCTTCCCAAAGTTCATTGACTCTGCTTCAAGAGGCATGAGGCTTTCTGGCGGTACAGTCTCCATTCCTGGTCAAGATTATTACGTATTCATTTTTCCACACTTGCACTCCTGATGGCTTTGTTTACATGCATTAAATGTGCTTTTCTTTGTCTTTGGTCACACCTTGCCCAATTTACATGAGAGACACATTCAATATTGTGGAACCAAGTTCCTTTGTCTGGAACAGGCATGGCTTAGGTATTGCTTCCTAAATGTTAAGAACACATTTGCAGTACATGTCTATGAAGTCCTTTGTGAGTTTACCATACATACATCACACAAAAACATTAATGATTAGTGAGTTATTATTTTTGCAGTGATATATTACATGCCAACATTTGGGCATTTATCATGACAACAGTGTGCCAGCTGGCACTGGGGAGCTCTGAGGGTCACAGTGACTTCTAGAGGAAAGATACTTTCATATAGAAATTTTAGTTATTAGATTTTAGAGGGTAGTTTTAAGGCTAAAAATACTAAAGCTAAGAAACTGTAAGCTGCAAAATGTGTTAGTAGAGGAAGGTTATTTCGCAGTACAACAACAGGAGATACCATGAGGGGCGGTAGGTTTTGGTCTCTAGTTCCAGATGGCAATCTCTGGGAGTGCTGCAGAAGAAATGATCTCAACTGAAGGAAGGGAGAGGGAACCTCATGTTGCTTTCAGTCAAGATTGTTCTTACTAGATTTAACAGCTTGTGTCTAGCCTTTCTGACCAAAGAGATGTCTATGAGGGAAAACTTCCTCATAAGGGGAGAGACTCTTAATGTATTAGAATATTTTTTTTATTTAAATGTATGTGGGAAACTAGAGAACAACACCTTCCTGATGTTTAAATCTCCTAAATTCTGTATTTAAACTGGAAGTGGTCTGAAGGTGAAGAGATTTGGCTTTCATGTATGTACAGGTTCCTTTTTTGTAGAAATAAAACCAGAGTTAGGGCTGGTTTGGATCTGGAGTCCATCTTGTGAACCACCAAAGTTCTCTGTATGAGCAGGGTTTGGGTAAACAATGTCTGTGTTGGTCCATTTCTAACTAAACCGTTTGCATTATGAGTTGTGTCAGTACTGGAGCTGGAAGAATAACTTGTGCAAACAAAGAGATTGTCTGTTTTTTGTGATCTGCTTAAGATTTTCCCAGTGGAAATGTCCAAAGCTGTTTGCTCAGTAGGTTCTTCATATGATTCTTGTTCTGTAGATAGTTCATAAGCAGTTTGTTGTAAATGTTTTCATTTACATAGAAATCTGAGCTGTTTGGTAGTTTTGAGTGGGCACACCCATCATTTGACATGCTTCTACGAAAGTGTCCCTTAGGTCAGGGATCTCAAACACGCAGCCCGCGGGGTTATTTCCTGTGGCCTGCCAAGCTTCTCGCACCTGCCCCCTGCCCCCGCCCCCCGGAGTTATTTTCTGCGGGCCGCCAAGCTCCCCTCCTCCCAGCACGCTGCGTCCCCGCTCCTCTGCCTACCTCCAGGTGCTTCGCGCCGCCAAACAGCTGTTTGGCGGCACTTAGCACTTTCCAGGAGGGAGGGGGGAGAAGCGTGGAGCCGCGCGCGCTCAGGGGAGGAGGCGAAGAAGAGGCGGGGCTGGGGCGTGGATTTGGGGAAGGGGTTGGAAAAGGGGCAGGGAGGGGGCGGAGTTGGGGTGGTGACTTTGGGGAAGGGGTGAGAAGAGGTGAGGCAGGGGCAGGGCCTCATGGAAGGGGTGGAGTGGGGGCAGGGCAGGGGAGGGGTGGTCAGTGATGTGGCCTTCAGGCCAATGTACTAGTCCTCATGTGGCCCTCCTGGTGATTCAAGTTTGAGATCCCTGCCTTAGGCTATGTCTACGCAGCAGCTGGGAGGTGTACTTCTCCGCATACAAGCCCTAGCTCTGCTTCAACTAGTGTGCTAAAAATAGCAATGTGGGCTCAGCAGCTCTAGATAGCCACCTGGGTACATATCCGGAAGGTCTGCTGGGTTTGTACATGGACAACTAGCCTGATCCGCTGCTGCCACTACAGCCACACTTCCATTTTTAGGCACTAGCTCGAGCAGAGCTAGCATGTATATGTCTGCCCCTGCTGGGAATTACATCTCCCAGCTGCAAGGTAGACATACCCTTAGAATCAGCTAATTCACGCTGGCGTTCAAAATCTGTTGTGCCAAACACAGGTGAAGGAAATTCCCTTTTCTTATTACAGCAAATGTTCAAAAACTTATTTGGAAATATCCCTCCAGCTCAATACAAAGTATGACGAGAATGGTGCATGCTTTTTTACAAACCATAATGAAACCATGCTCTCAGGCACTTTCCAATCTAGAATGAAAGCAGCAAGGGCTGCATCTTTTCTACTACAGTGAATGGAGCTATGCTAAGCCAAAGTACAGTACGTTATGTGAAATATTTACACCTCTAAAATAGTACAAGTCTGAAAGCCCCAGTCTCTTTTGTGTCTAGTACATATTTCAGGGGGTTTCCAAGCATGTTTCTCATTTTTGTTGTCCTTTACACAATTTGTGCCTCTTTCAGAGCTTCTGCTTAGTCTGTGTCATTCTGAAACTCAACACGGCACTGTGGTTGTGCATGTCCCTTTCTTTGGCTATTTGAGTTTGGCCTTTTTACTGCATTTCCCTTTCTGATTTTGTCAGACATCAGTATGATAGTAATCTCCAGCTTACGTGACAATTTGCAATTGACTGTACTTACACTATTTATACTCTATTGGTCACAGAATCTTATTAATTTCTCTGACCTTTTTCCTACTATCAGCAGTTATTCAAGTATCTATTTTAAAGCATTTTGTCTTAAGTTAGGTAACTCATATGTCAGATAAATGAGTCTGTTTGTCTTGTTAACAAGATGATCTTCAAGCATTGGTTCACTCCGAGTATGGTGGTAAGAGACTTTTGCCACTTGCTATTGATTTATGTACAGCCTAGATCTGTAGTGAGATGATTTACATGAAATGAATGTGTGCAGAAGTTGCTACATCAGATACCACCCTTATTGGTGTCTTAGTAAAGAAGTAAAGATATTGACTTCTATGAGATCTTAACTCACCATCTCATGAGAACAGCCCACCTGTCTAATGTGTCACTTCTTATGGCTTTCACTTGTTTCCCTAGTAGGGCCAACCCCAGCACTGGAAAATTATGATTAGGCCCCCAAAATCATGAGACCAAAAAACTCCAAACAAACATTTTGGGTTCATTTTATCGGCCTTCTAGTTTCCGAGCCGTTGGGGAACACACCGGGAGCATCCTCACCTACATATGCATTGATATCTTCCCATCTTCCTGCCTAATGCCTTTCACACCAGGAGGAACCGCCTCAACTCCTTCCTTCCAAACCTACCATTCCTCTTTCCGACTTCACCCACCAGCTGGGGCTTTCCCTCCCCTCAGTGAGTGCCACCATCCCCTCTGCTACTGGGGCTTACCATAGTCCTTCCCTTAACCCAATGCAATGAAACCCACAAAGGGTGGGGTCTGGGGTGGAGAGCTGGGGCAGAGGCATGTAGTCCTAGAAGTTACCTCCTAGAAAAAAAGCAACTCTTGGCTTATATCATCTTCAGTAAAAACACCTGAGTTTACACCAGACTTCTCAGAGCATGGGCAGATTGGCCCGTCAGAGTCAAGAAGCTCTTGTTGTTCCTGCCCATCTTGTGAATGAGATGGAGTCATCTCCTCCAGAGATGACTGTCAGGTGGCTTTCACAAGAACTAAAGTCACTCTAGAAATGTGTTAGCTAGGGATGGCCTTCATTCAGGATTGCAGTCTGGCCCAGTCCACTGTCACTGACCAGAAAGTATGTGATGCAATGAAAGACCGTCACTTTCTCCAGGAACTAGAAGAGAGGCTAAAATCTCCTTTATACTGTTTGAGCTCCCACGGGTCTTGATTCTTCTTTCTAGTGAGGCCATATCTGGATGGCTCTAATCAAATGTGTTTGCTGCTGGTGCTATAAAAAAGAACTAGCCTCTGCGTGTAAGTGTTAAAAACTGGAGGTCATAAAGCATTTTCCACTCTCAGAAGCAGAAGGGGGATTTAGAAAGGGTATGTCTCCAGGGCATTATATCCCCTTCCTATACAGAACTTCTGAGCACTCTGCCAGTAAGTTGAGAGCAGATTGCAGATGGAGTTAGACGGGTCTGGAGACTCTTTATGGCAGGATTATTGCCTCCACTGCCCCTGCTCCACCTTCCCCAGCCACTTTTCTAGGGAAAGCAAAGGGCTATGTTGCCCAGAAGTGTGAGAGGACTGGGCTGGGGAAGGCAATGAGAAATTACAGGGCTACTGTGCAGATTGTTTAGTGGGTTGTCCTTCCCTTACTCCTGCCACATAGCACAGATCCACTGGGGGTGTGGAGAGAATCCGTTGGAAGTTAGATGAGGGGGACCCGGCATAAATAAAAGTATTGAATATTTATAAGTGAAAAGAAAAAAGAAGAAAAGGAGTACTTGTGGCACCTTAGAGACTAACCAGTTTATTTGAGCATGAGCTTTCGTGAGCTACAGCTCACTTCATCGGATGCATAGTATATCGTGGAAACTGCAGAAGACATTATATACACACAGAGACCATGAAACAAAACTTCCTCCCACCCCACTGTCCTGCTGCTAACAGCTTATCTAAAGTGATCATCAAGTGATCATCAAGGAAGGCCATTTCCAGCACAAATCAAGGTTTTCTCACTCTTCCCCCCCCACACACACACACACAGACACACCTACAAACTCACTCTCCTGCTGGTAATAGCCCATCCCTCTTTGAAACCTCTCTTTATAATGCGCATGATAATCAAGGTGGGTCATTTCCAGCACTAATCCAGGTTTTCTCACCCCCCCCCCCACACACCCCCTCCAAAAACCACACACACAAACTCACTCTCCTGCTGGCAATAGCTCATCTTACAATGTGCACAGCAATAATCCAAGTTTAACCAGAACGTCTTGGGGGGGGGGGGGTTTGTAGGAAAAAAACAAGGGGAGATAGGCTACCTTGCATAATGACTTAGCCACTGGTTAGTCTCTAAGGTGCCACAAGTACTCCTTTTCTTCTTTTTTCTTTTTACGAATACAGACTAACACGGCTGTTACTCTGAAACCATTTATAAGTGAGTTACTCTTGCTCTTTGGGACACCAGCCCCAAAAGTGTGAGACTAAGGAGCATTTGGCATACAAGCACTGTTCTATTTTCTGTTTAGATCCCCTTCAGTTATTCTAGGCAGCTCCCACGTTACTGTGACACCCCAGTGTATACCATAGAGCTACCAGGATGCTGATGCTAGCGAAAAGAATGGATTCCAGGTGTTTGGGTAAGTGGCAGGCTGGATGACTTTATGCTCTTTGAAGTGTGCGTATTCCACTAGCAGGATATTTTAAGAAAAACACTGTATACCTTGCCAGCTTTAAAATGGCTGTTTATCTGTGCCCTCCGAAATTGGATCCATTCTCCACAGAGGACTTCTGGTAGCTGTAACATCACAGCATGGTGCTGAGTCCACAAAGTGCAGAGCAGGCCAGCATGTGTGCACTTCCCTTTCTCTGAGTTATTCAACTTGCAGGAAGGCTGGGATTTTGAAAGGCACACGAAAGTTGGATGCCTAAATCCCACAGAACTTCAATGAGTTAGGCACCTAGCTTCCTTAAACTCCTTTGAAAACCCCTACCTAACACACACAAAAAAACCCAAGCTTTGCCAGATCACCTTAAAACTTAAACACTGTCATCATTTTGCAATGCC
Source organism: Natator depressus (assembly GCF_965152275.1). NCBI lineage: Eukaryota > Metazoa > Chordata > Testudines > Cheloniidae > Natator > Natator depressus. The sequence goes on along the minus strand of NC_134243.1, from coordinate 23,426,161 downwards.
CCGATATGTGACCTGTTTTATAAGCTGATGGATGAAAGGGCCAAATTCAGCCTCCTGAGGCATGTTGACCTCCCATTGCTTTCAACCGAGAGCTGTATGCACAGCCATCCAAGGGCAGAATTTGACGCTAGCCTTTTTTCGGATGGTAACTACTTACATAGGAGGGTTTTCGTTTTCGTTCTGTAGCATCTACAAAACTAAAACCAGAAGCTGCTACTAAATAACCCATGCTGTAGCTCTGGGGGATGAGTGACGAAGGGAAGCTTGCCACCCGAAAAGGGAGAATGAAAGACAATAATTAAAGATTGGCAGTGCCCTCTTCAGCTCTATTTCTTATTCTCAGGTTTGATTTTCAGTTAGAGGTACAATTTAAATACATGTTGGAAATAAAACCCTGCATATGTGGTAATATTGCCCCCTTTTTACTCATGCCTATCCCTTTGGGTCCCAAGCTTATCCCAAACGCAGCCCACGCCCGTGGGTATTATTCTGAAGTAGAAGTCACAAGAGATAAGAACTTCCTGATTACAAATTAGTTCTATTATTACTCTCTCAGCTCTCTTATTACTCTCTTAGTCACCTGACTTGTCATTTCGCCCATGCAAACCCTGCTGGGAGGTCTTGGTTTGCAAACCCAGACAGATGCTTAACGTCAGTGATTTTATTAATATTCTTTATGTTGCATACAAAGCAAATGTCTTAGGGCTCAGAATCACAGCAGTGCCTCTGACTGGGGGAACTCTGGCTCTGGTTAATCATCAGTTTATCTTAAGGCTGCCTGTTGAAACTGTCTCTGTCAACCGCTTGGGGGCTGGTCATGAAAACTCCCCTGCTTTTTCAGGATGTTCCATGGGATGTTGAATTGACCCTATGTGGTCAGTGCTTTCATTTTACTTGTTGTATTCTAGATGCCACCAGAAGCAACACTGGCAATGTGGGGGGTTGGGGGGGGGGGGATGAGACAAAAATGACTGTGCTACAATCTGTTGCTGGAAAGGCATCTGGGCATCCGAGGGAAGGAAGTGGAGAGAAGTAATAGTCCAGGGAGCCATGAAGAGAAGAGTTGAGGGGGGAAAAATAAATATATTCTAAACAGTAGGTTCACTAGGTTTCAGATACTTTCCCTACCATTGTATCTTGCCCTTCAACTGGAAACTATATTTCATAGTGGATTGTGCTGGTGTATCACTGTCCATCCCCATGAGGTTTTTAATTAAGGAGCCATTCACTAACAGTAGCAAATCATAGTGCAGTGGTGCTGGAAATACTGCTTGGCCATGTGCTTTGCAATGCCCCCAGAAGCATATATCAAACACTAATGCTTTCCCTGCTGTGGCTTATTGCTGTAATCAGCTGGCAGGGTGGTGGCAGTGGTCATGGTAAATATGCCAAGTTTCATCCACAGTAAATTCATATCAAATTTTCAGTGGTAGTACTAATAGAGCCTTAACTAGACCTGTGATTAGGATTACTGCAAAGGCATCTTCCAGTGCCCAGGGAAATCAGTGGGATTTTTTTCTCTATTGTCTTCAGTGGACATTGGTTCAGGCACTCATTCCTTGAGAATGACCTTTGTGTGTTAATGTAAGCTACTGCACAACTTGATACCTTTTGTGTGATGCATAGAATCATAGGACTAGAAGGGACCTTGAGCGGTCATCTAGTCCAGTCCCCTTCACTCATGACAGGACTAAGTATTATCTAGACCATTCCTGACAGGTGTTTGTCTAAGCTGCTCTGAAAAATCTCTAATGATGGAGATTCCACAACCTCCCTAGGAAATTTATTCTTGTGCCTAACCACCCTGAGAGCTAGCAAATTTTTCCTAATGTCCAACCTAAACCTCCCTTGCTGCAATTTAACCCCATTGCTTCTTGTCCTATCCTCAGAGGTTAAGAAGAACAATTTTTCTCCCTCCTTCTTGTAACAACCTTTTATGTACTTGAAAACTATTATCATGTCCCCCTCAGTCTTCTCTTTTCCAGACTAAACAAATCCAATTTTTTCTATCTTCCCTCATAGGTCATGTTTTCTAGATCTTTAATAATTTTTGTTGCTCTTCTCTGGACTTTCTCCAATTTGTCTACATCTTTCTTGAAATGTGGCACCCAGAACTGGACACAATACTCCACTTGAGGCCTACTCAGCACGGAGTAGAGCGGCAAAATTACTTCTCGTGTCTTGCTTACAACATTCCTGCTAATACATCCCAGAAGGATGTTCGTTTTTTTTGCAACAGTTACACTGTTGACTCATATTTAGCTTATGGTCCGCTATGACCCCCAGATCCCGTTCCGCAGTACTCCTTCCTAGGCAGTCATTTCCCATTTTGTATGTGCAACGGATTGTTCCTTCCTAAGTAGAGTACTTTGCATTTGTCCTTATTGAATTTCATCTTGTTTACTTCAGACCATTTCTCCAGTTTGTCCAGATCATCTTGAATTTTAATCCTGTTCTCCAAATCACTTGCAACCCCTCCCAGCTTGGTATCATCCACAAACTTTATAAGTGTACTCTCTATGCCATTATCTAAATCATTGATGAAGATATTGAACAGAACCAGACCCAGAACTGATCCCTGTGGTACCCCGCTCATTATGCCCTTCCAGCATGATTGTGAACCACTGATAAATACTCTCTGGGGAACAATTTTCCAACCAGTTTTGCACCCACCTTATAGTAGCTCCATCTAGGTTGCATTTGCCTAGTTCCCTAGTTCCCATAGCCTGCACTATTTTTGATCTCAAAGTCAGAAACTGAGGGACATAGCGCTCCACCTCAGGCACAGAATAAACCCTTTTAAAAATGCACTGATTTAGATGAGAGGAATGCAATGAGTAATGAGAAGCAAAAATCGGATTTAGGACTTGTCTACATGGCATGGCAAAGCGAGCTGGAGGGGTGTGATTTGTAAAAGTCACCTATATACTGCTCTCTAACTGCCCCCATAGACCGTACTAGCCCAGTCTAAAAGATACCTACTTCACATTAGCGTGTTGAAACAGGACTATGTTAACACAAATTTGATACCTTTTAGAGCATAGCAGGGTCTACATGGGGCAGTTAGAGTACAGCTCATTAAAGCGCTTACAAATCACACCCCGCTTGTGTGCTTTACCTGCACTATGTAGACAAGGCCTTAGTTCCCTTTTTCACACGCTTTGTTTTTGCCGTGCTTGTTAAAAAAAATTGCAGCCATTGGAAAAGGAGAACTTGTGTTTTTGAATTCTCTGTATTCAGAGGAAGTGCCGGTTCTAAGTAAATCTGATATTAACATTTTAAAAATAGTCTTGAAATTAGAGCTGGACTTTAGATAATCTTGTTAAAGACAAAGCAGTCCATTTTATTCTTCAGAGGAAAATGATGCATGCGAGATTATGTCCATCTAGGTATTATATGTCACTAATTCCCATTTTGTCTGCACATCACAATCATGGAGTTTATTCTCAAACATCATGGTTGTAAGGAAGCTGTTATCTGCATTTCACCGATGGGGAACTGAGGCACAGGGTAGATGAGGTAACTTTTTCCAGGTCACATAGGAAGACTGTGGTAGAGCTGGGAATGGACCGTAGTCTCCAGAGTCTCAGTTCAGTGCCCTACCCACTGGACCATACTCTTCCCTCTCCCCCACCCCCCTGCAATTCCATGTTTTCACTATAGTGAATACTATGTTTTATGTTCAAGATAGACAGACTGCCCTGCAAAGCTTTCTGGAAAAGCCTTGTAAAAGTAGCCTTGAAAACAACCTTGGAAAGGTTGTGATTCAAAAGTTAACCTTAATATTTTATCTATATGCATTTACAGTGTACAGTGCTTACTTTAATAGCAAGACTTGCTTTTAATCTAAGGTTCTCAGATCTTGGTCTGACAAAGGAAGCAAAACTATTTTTGCTGTTCAAAGCCTTCTGGTAAACCACTCAAAAGTCTCTCTGGGTGTTGGATTTCCCCTGGGCACATTGCATTTAGAAACTGCTCAAGGTGTTGGCTGATGAGACACCTACCAAAAAGTGAGCTCTTTTTGTGCCTGAATAGTACATAACTAAGTATTCTGGAACCACTCGTTCACCTGCCCTTCTGCATATGGAGGGGACTATCCACTTGGGCATTGTTCTCTGCCTGTGTGGCTAGCCACCACCACAGAACTGTATCTCCACCAGACCGGGCTCTCTAGATCCCAGTGTAAAGGAAGCGATGTTCACTGATCAATGAACTACATCTTAAGGGTAGAGACTGAGATGACAGCTTTAGAAAAGGCATCTCAGTTTAACAGTCTCAACAGACTGGAAGACTGAGGACACCTCCCTCTCCCCCCAGGAAAGACTGTCAGTTAGTCAGGAGGAGTTCTCTGAGCTGCTGCCCAGCTGTGTCCTGACTTTCACTTCATTCTCTTTAAATAAGGGGTTTCTGAAGGGCTCCCTAGCAGAAGTGGGCAGGGACTCCACATGGTATGTATGATACCGTACAAGGACACAAATTCAGCAGAGAAGAACTTGAGATGAAGTGTTAAGCCCTCTCCCAAACCTGGGGTGAATCTATTCAGAATGTAATGCAGCCTGAAGATGTCGTTTTCCGAAGCAAAGCTTCTGGCATGGCAGTCCCTCACTCTGTTTCCCTCCCTGCCAGTCCCTTTGTTGGAAGAATTTGGAGGAAACCCATGACTGACCTTACTGCATGGCTTATTCTGAAATGTGACGACGTAAAAGTGGGCTCAGCTTACTCAATAGACCTGTTCCTTGTGTACATTCAGCGTCATCTGCTTACTTCCATGACAAAAGCAGGGAAAAGTTTTTACTCTCCTTAACACTGCAGAGCTGGTGTGGCCATGAGAGAATGAGTTGAAGTCTATTCCTGCTCATGCATCAGCAGGATTGCCACGCAAACTTCAAATGGGCCAAATTCTGTCCTCACTTAACTCTCAACAGCCACATTGAAGACAGTGGGATTGCATACATGTAATTAAGCCAAACTTGGCCTGCAAATTTTTAGTGGTGAATGATGTTTGAGAAATAAAGAAGCAGCCTTCAGGCTCTTGAGTTTGCAGGGCTGGCAGTTTAGAACAAACCAGCTTGGAAGATGAGCAGGCTTGATCTGGTGTTGCTGGGTATGTCTACACCGCAAAGAAATCCTGCAGCAGTGAATCTCAGAGCCTGGGTCAACTGACTTGGGCTTGCGGGGCTTTCACTAGGGGGCTAAAAGTAGCAGTGTAGATTTGGGCTGGAGCCCAAGCTCTGAGGCCCTCCCCCCTTGTCGGGCTTCAGAGCCCAGGCTCCAGACTGAGCAGGAATGTCTACACTGCTATTTTTCGCCCTGTAGTGCAAACTCAAGTTAGTTGACCCGGGCTCTCAGACTTGCTGCAACAGGGTTCTTTTGTTTGTTTGTGCTGGGCAGACATACCCACTGAGACCAAATAAGCTTGGAACACGTCACCCTTTCTACGTCAGATGAAACCTATACTCCATAGGTACACACAGGGCCAGATTTAGGAGCAGGAGACCTAGGTGACCACCTGCCAGGGTCGGGGGGCACTCGAGGTGCAGTATTTGTTGTTAGCGACAAAAGGGAAAATAGACTGTTTGAATTAACATGTTTCAGGTATTCTGTGTTTGGATTCATTTTTCACTAACCTCCTAGAATGTTCTGAACCTTCGTAGAATCTTGTGAAACCTTCCAGACTTTCTGAGAACTACATTTCCTTGAACCTCCTAGAATGTTGTCAGCCATGACCTCGTCAGTATATAAGGGGCAGGGCATCGCCAGTCAGTCTGTGAGATATAAGAACGAACTGAAGTGAAGTGAGAGCCCAGCAAAAGTGAGAAAAGCGATCTTTTGAACTAAAGGACTAGGGTTAACATTCTAACCATCTATTGCCCCTCCGCAGTTAGGGAAGCCCACTTGTGCAAAGGTATTTAATTCTGTTCCACCCCGTATTGGTGCACAGTTCAATTTCTTAATGTTAGTACATTTCAGTTATTCTTAACAATAAAAATTTCTATAAAGCTTAGAGGAAACTAATTATTTTTATTTGCTTATATATGGCATGAATACAGATTTACAGATCCTAGAGTACAAATTTATCATCTTATATGACAAAGCTAAATCATGCATCAAAGTTGTGAAATGGGTTACAAATGCAATAAAAAACAAGGTATTCAAAAGTTTAATAAATGGAGGTGGGGAGCACTGAAGATGCTCCTTGCCTGGGGTGCTATTTGGTCTAGGGCCGGCCCTGGGTACACATTTGCCTCCTTGCTCCCCTCCGAACTACAAGTTGAGAGTGTGACACAGAAGTTTCACAGAACAAGTACCAAACTGTACTGACCTCTTACCTCCTCCCGTGCTTTGAGCCCAGCTATATCTGCACTTAATTTTATACTACTGGCTGTATACAACAGGGAATCAATGAGAGATCCAGTGGGAAAACCCCTGAATGTTTGTAAGGAAAAGTAAAACCAATTAACTGCATACTTTCCCCAGTTGCCAAGTTAAATACCTTCACTGAAACATATTATCTAATGCCAATGCAGTTGGAATGAATGCTGCTAGCTAGTAATCTCTTGATTATGTATCTTTCCGATATTATGAATTCATTTCTGGTAAATTATGTGTTCTGCCAACACCCTAACAATAAATGTTCATCATTCCTTCAAAATACAAAGTACGTGATTAATGGAAAATTGCCATCAGCATATCAAATCCACTTATAAGATGTGGTGGAAATTCCTCTTGCTATACTAGTGGTATGCTCTCATGCAGACTTGCTCCTTCTTTCTGAAATTAAAGGTGTCCAAGCTGAAAGTACATGTTTGGTTTTTTTTATCCATAGACGTTAGTTACAAGACAATTGGTAGGACAAAAGATTTTATGGACCTTTTTTAGATATCCAGGGTGAAAGTACACGTGTAATTTTTTCATAGATATTGTTTACAACGTACTAGACATTTGTAAGGACAAAGGTAAAACTTTGTTGATTGTGTTTACATGTGTCTTTAAGTGTTGCCAGTCTATTCCTTTCCACCAGGGCCATTACTAGGGTGGGGCAAGCGGGGAAGCCGCCCACGGCACAAAGTCGTGGGAGCAAAGCCCTGAGGCATGGAAAAATGAGGGGGGAACAGGTAGGGGGCGCAAATATGCTTGTTTGCCTCAGGCACATAAATGCCTGCTTACAGTGATGCTTTCCAGTATACATGAGAAATTCTAAACTTTTGAAGAAAATACCATATAATTTCTGCAGATCATTCCATGCTGTAATTTACTGGAGCTAAGCCAAGATGGCAGTACTAAAAATGAATCCTTATTAGGCTGAAGTTTCTAGGGCTCAGGTTTTAGTCTCATCTGGAGCTAGATCTCAGGTTCAAATTTGATGGGGCTACCATCTGGGAATATTTCATCTGTAGATTCCAAGATCATCTAGTCTGACCATCTGTATAACACAGACCATAGAACTGCCTTGAAATAATTCCTGTTTGAACCGGAGTATCTAAAAGAATTGACACTGCTGGAGAATGTTTTGGATTGGAGGGTCCAAATCAGCTCCTTTAACTTTGGTAGGGAGGGAAAGGAGTTTGGTTTTAAGTTATGATTTTGGCTCCTCTTGAATTTATAGGTAACTTTTTTATGTCTGACTGGGAGCATGGTTTTTATTTTTGTATTCTCCTGGCAAATACAGGGCCTGATTCTACCCCCTTACTTAAGCTGAGTAATTACCTTACTTTCCCCTCCATGTATTAGAGACGTAGCCTGCGCAATACCTTAATCCATCTAGATGCCTATCTGTGCTAATTTGCCAACATGTTTTCTTGAAGCAACACAGAGTGAAATCCTGTCCCCATTGAAGTTGATGGGAGTTTTGTCACTGACTTTAATAGGGTCAGGATTTCCTCTAGGTGATTTCTCCTATTAGATATAATTGCCTAAGAACAGACCACATATCAAAATGCTCCTACTTGTACCTATGGGTAAGTTAGAAGATGGGGCTGTGCTAAAGAGGCTACTGATAGGAGGGTAATGGCTTCCAACATCCTTAGATTTCTGTATGATCTCTCAAGCTTTGGTGTCTGGTAACTCTGTGTGTGGTGTGTGGTAAGGTGAGCATATTGTTATGGAAGTAAAAATGAATGCTTTAAAACTCTTTATAACTCTCTGTAACTTTATAACTCTTCAGTGCTCCTGAATGCTGTCCCAAATTCCCAGTCACCCTGGCTGAGCATGAGACTGCAGTGAGTTACACTGGAGTCAGCATATGCCCAAATTTCAGACCTCTCCTAGGTGGAGCCAACTCTCCCAAAGCTCTACATTTGTTCTGCTTTGAAAGGAAGGTTAGGCTGAGAAACAGTCTTGGAGTGCATCACTAATGGGCACAACATATGCCTATAGCCAGCTGTCGCACAATTTCTAGTTGGGCAAAGGATCCAACTCCCTTATGGTCAGGTAGTCCCATGTTAATACCTCTCCTTAACTACTGAACATAATGTGGCCTTTAAAACTGCCTATTTTGGAATGTGTTTTGGAAACAATGGTTGCAGTGAGTTTTGTGTGACCACATCAAGAAGTTGTTTGTTGGAAACTTGAATCATAACTTTCATTGAATGAGGAAACACCTCAACAATGACACAAACCAAACTATTGTGTTAAAAAAAATTTCACTTCATCTTTTTTTGATGCTGACTGAGTGGATTTTTTTTATTTAACCAGTTGAGATTTTGGCTGAAATCTCTTTAAAACTCTTTAGGCTGCTGTTATGAATCTTTTCAAAGAGATCCTGCCTGAAGTCAGGGAAATTCTCTCCAGTGCCACAACGTCTGATGTCCATGCATTGCTCAGCTGCATGCTGGAGAAAGATGTTATATCCAAGGAATACCATCAGACCTTACTCCAGGAAAAAGACAGAGAAGACCTAGCAAGGAAGATATCTCTAACGCTTGTGGAAAAATGGGACTTGTGTTTGAACACCTTAGTTCCTCTCCGTTGTTTAAAACTGTACCGTAAGATGCCACAAGACATCACAGATAATGAGTCATCTCTGAACAGGGGTATAACTGGTAAGTTTGCTTTTTATTTTACATTTATTAAACAATAATTTTCAATATTTCTTCCCTTTAAAATATTTACTGTATGGCTGTTTGATTTGGTACAGTGATGTAGATGTGCATAGTAACATAATAGATGTAGGACGTGGGAGAGAGACCAAAATGCCATGTGACAATAATTTGAGTTTTTAAAATAAACACTCCCTAGGGTAGCTAAGCAGATAACAATTTTTATAATCAGACCTATTGAAAACTTCTCATTTGTGCTCCTTTGCAGGATCAGAGAAAGTGTGCAATGGGAATAGAAAGAAGATATTGGAGACTATGATTAGGGCCATACTTGTCAAACTGGTACACAGATTCAGGAGCATTTGCTGTGGTGGTCCATGGTGCCTTGGGCACATGGTGCAAGCTCCATCTCCTGTAAGTTTCTAGGTTCTTTACTGCAGAACCAGGATGCCTGTTAGGGGCAAACCTAATAACCTTCTCCAGGGACTGATGCGACCACAACTGGGGGAGGAGAGGAGTGCATAAGCACCCATGGGGCTAGAGTCAAAAACTTCATCAATTCGGCTATGTCTACACTATGGACCTTACAGCGGCACAGCTGTACTGCCACAGCTGAGCCTCTGTTAGGTTTCCTATGTAACTGCTCTTTGCCGGTGGGAGAGAGCTCTCCTGACAGCGTAATTAAGCCACCCGAAACGAGTGGCGTTAGCTATGTCACCAGGGGAGTGACATAGCACTTTCCACACCAGCACTTTTGCTGGAGAAACTTATGTCGGTCGGGGTGTGTTTTTTTTCCACACCCCTGACTGACAAATGCTTTACTGACAAAAGCGGTAGTGTAGACAAAGCCATCGTCAGTGAGCAGCAGGGGGAGACAAAACAAAGAGACCCAGTGGATTTGGGAAAGTTAACTAATGTGACTTTCAAGGTTGACCCATCACAGGGGTGGTGTGCTGTAAGATGGTAGATAGAAGTTGCTCAGGTGCTCATTCTCCTCACCAGTGGTCCCTACTGTACTAAAACTAGATAAGCCTGGTGTAAGGAATAAAGAATAATAGCATCCTGGCAAACTTCAAATGTATACAAAGGGGAAAGACAAATTCAGTTTGTAGTAGAAATATCAACTATGAGAGAACATAAAAGGAACAAACAAAGTATTTGATGGAATCAGTGCTACCACTGCTGAAAGCACCTTCATCCATGCGGAGTATAGCTGGGTAAATCATTGCCTCAGCAGGGCATCATTTTGGATACCATTTCTGAGGATGGGATAAAAGTACCAGCTGAGAACAAATTACCCGGAGGAGCTGCAGTCCTCAAGAAGAAAGAGCCAATCCCTTTACTCTGACAGAATTATTATTTTACAGATTGTTCATGAGAAAGGAAATATTAGGTTCCTAATAGGAAATTCTTAAATATGTACTTATACACACAATCAGACTGAATGCAGAGGATTCACACTTGAAATGTAAAGTGCCTACACTAAATGAAAGGAAAAGGTATATGAAGGTTAGCCATTTGGGTTTCTGTTTTTTAGCACTTTAATTAATGGGTCTGCACACTTCATTCCCCAAACAATTTTCTAGCAAAGATCCTATAACTGGCCCCCAATTCTCCTGCCGAAATAATGGCACTTGAAGCTGCTGGACAAGAAAACTTTGCAGCTTCTCGACTTCTGAAAATGTCAGGCAATCTCCCCATGTTTGTTCTGACTCTTGCTTTATTGACAACCTCATTGATAGCATTTCACAACTTTCTTTTTCCTGAATGAGTGTACTATCATAGCCGGTGCATATATATTCTAGAACAAATAGCTTAATGTCTGTCCCATATGGCCTCCTGAGAAAAAGTTTCAATTTTCTGTATAGAATTATAGAAATGTAGGGTTGGAAGGGACCTCAAGAAATCCTCATGTCCAGCCCCCTTTGCTGAGGCAGGACCAAGTAAACCTCTAGATGCATTAGCTAGTATTTTAAATAAAGCTCAGCTTTTATGCACTAAATCTAAACTCCACATCTTCCAAATTAAGGAGTTCTGTCTTCCAGCCAGAGGCAGCAGCACCTACAGTAGTTCTCATGGGGGATCTGAATCTTGACATCCAGTCCTTTGGGGCTGAAAAAATAATCTTTTGATAGCTGGGTGGTCTTCTTTGTAGCCTTAGCTCTGCCTTCCAGAGCTCTAATTTAACCCGTGAGGTACAGCTACACCATTCATTACTGTCACTGTTTTACCAAAATTGGGGTGCAGATCTGCATCCTAGTTTTGGTTAAAAAAACAAAATCCTAGTCTATTTAAGCCAAAATAATAATAATTTCCAAAGTGGGCAGCCAGCACAAGCGAAGCCAATAGAATACGTGCGGAAACAATGGCAGGTCAGATGTAAGATAGACTAGGAGAGTTAAGAACAGAATTCACAAAACCTAGTTAGAGAAGTGTTTTAGGAGCATGTCTGAAATAGAAAGTTATGGGCCCACTAATTTACCAGGGGAGTAAAAGGATCAATCAAAGAATCATAGACTTTAAGGTCAGAAGGGACCATTATGATCGTCTAGTCTGACCTCCTGCACAACGCAGGCCACGGAATCTCACCCACCTGTAACAAACCCCTAACTTATGTCTGAGCTATCGAAGTCCTCAAATCATGGTTTAAAGACTTCAAGGTGCAGAGAATCCTCCAGCAAGTGATCTGTGCCCCACGCTGCAGAGGAAAGCGAAAAACCCCCAGGGCCTCTGCCAATCTGCCCTGGGGGAAAATTCCTTCCCGACCCCAAATATGGCAATCAGCTAAACCCTGAGCATGTGGGCAAGACTCACCAGCCAGACACCCAGGAAAGAATTCTCTGTAGTAACTCAGATCCCACCCCATCTAACATCCCATCATAGGCCATTGGGCATATCTACTGCTAGTAGTCTAAGATCAATTAATTGCCAAAATTAGGCTATCCCATCATATCATCTCCTCCATAAACTTATCAAACTTTGTCTTGAAGCCAGATATGTCTTTTGCCCCCACTGCTTCCCTTGGAAGGCTGTTCCAGAACTTCACTCCAAAATTTTTTCCAAGACCTTGCATAAAACAGATGTCAAACTAACAGGCCTGTAGTTACCCGGATTGTTTTTTTTACCTTTCTTAAAAATAGGAACTATGTTAGCAATTCTCCGGTCATACGGTACAATCCCTGAGTTTACACATTGATTAAAAGAGGATAAGGGCACAGAAGAGAAGGGGAAAAAATTATTAGACATGGAAGGAATTCCCTGCCAGATTTAAAAGATTAGGACTGTTAAACAGGAGATGAATAGGAGTTGACCTAACTGACACTATATTGTTTTTGACATTTTTCTATTGAGCGTTCCCTGTTTATTTCATAATGAAAGTAAAAGGGGACACTTATTGAAACTGAAAGGTAACAAATTTCAGAGTGATAAAAGGAATTTTTTTTAATATAAATTACCCTGTGGAATTCACTGACCAGACATTAGGGGAAAGAGCTTAGTAGGATTTAAAGAAAAGATCATTTCTTAAGGAGAAAAATATCTGCATTTACACTTGTCAGGATAAACTTATAAGGGGGAGCACCCTTTCTTTTTCAGGATGTAAGTCAACCCTTGCCCCCCTGCCCCGCACAAACACTGTTTGTGGAACAGACTTCCCCATGGACATGTCATCATGTAACTGACCACTATGGAGGTCTGACTCCTTCCTCTGAAGTGCCTGGTGCTGGCCACTGTTGGACATAGGATCTTTCTAGATCTTGGGAATACCCATCACCATTGAATCCAAGCGCCTCTAGTGCTAACAGATTTATCCTCTTCCACATCTGTGAGGTATGGTTGCATTATCCCCATTTTACAAATGGAAGAATTGAGGCACAGATGATGAGCAACTTGCCTAAGGTTACTTCGGAAGTTTGGAATTCAGTTCCCAGCTCTGTCACAATCTCCTGATTACCAGCTCAGTGCCTTAATCATAAAACCATCCCCAGACTGGTAGACCATTAATCTGATCTCAGCAACTCCCTTCTGCATTTCTGAGTGCATACTGCTTTGTATCAAAATAGGGCATAGGGCCTGCAAACAGCAATCAATTACCATTAGCTTGAGCAGTTCATTGCCATGCTGTTTGATTATTATGCGCTTTTGTTCTCAGTTAGCCCTTGTAATAATGTTTTTCTCTCAATTTCTAGTGTCTGCCCAGCAGTTCCCTTTTCTGTGGTTTCCTGTGTAAGGGACTTCTCTCTTTATCTCCCATCCACACAGGCATAGCTATAAAATATAAAATAGCTGTATTTGGGGAAGTTGTAGCAGCAGCAGAGTATGGTTGCACTGGGATGTTTATCTCCTTCCAAAGCTGGGTAGAGCAGAAGCATGTAGGAAGCTGCTGGCCTGTCCCCTATCCCTAGCTTGTCACACTGCGCCCAGAGTTTTTCAAGCCCTTGCCTAAGGGCCTGGTTTATTAATTCGAATACAAAACTGGCAACCAAAGTAGGCTGCAGGGACCCCCAGCAGCCTTTCCCTCTGCTCCAGGGACTTCTGCAGGAGTCCACTTGCTTCCTGTGGCTTCTCTACAACTGCGGTATCTCAGTCCTGTATAGAAAACACCCTGCTGAGAAGGGGCAAATCTGATACTCAAACATGGCTGCCCCAGGCCCTTAAAGGGGCAGATCATCCTGTTACGTCTGTGTCTAACACATCTGTGCTCAGAGAGCCGGAAAAAAAGGCTTAGTTTGATTGGAAAGTGGGAGATACTTCTAGGCATCTGGTTGAGATCCACAGCAGCTGACACAACTGTTACAGGGCAATACGATATGGGCTCACCAAACTGCCCTGGGGCTGGGACTCACTGGAAGTAGGAGTCCTGGTTACCCTGAAAGCTGCTCTGGGTTGGCTTTAGTTTCAAGTGGGGGAGCTGCTAGGGTTGGGTGCCTGAAAGGGGCAGCTGACTGGTCAAGTGAAGGAAAGGCTGTCAGACCCCGCAGCTGCATGGATGGTAAAGGAGATGCTGAGGGCAGGGGAACTGGTGCTGCAAATCCAAGGCTGGCCCCATCTCTCTGCTTTTAATATTCTGTGTGGTGCGGTAAGCCTTCCTCCCTGATGTATCTAGTTGGCCTGCCCTGGGAATCTAAAATTTACTGTACTTACCAGTTTGGGAGCATAAATTCAAATCAATAAAGGAATATAGTCATCTTAAAAATGACATTACTCCCTGAAAATTTACATGTTCCAGATTCTATTCTAGTATTGTAACATTAGATGGAGAAAAAAATTATGCACTGGTACTTTTAAGGATTGTCAGTTTCCCATCTGGGTGGGTCTTTCACACAGAACAGGAAACAAAACAATTAAGGAAATAGGAAAACACAATTGCAAAAATCACGCAGCACCACAGAGGTACCATGGGGCTGTTGTAGGTCCTGAAACCACCTTTAACTAGATTTCAAGACTGTGTCCCTCAAACCTGATTGTTGTGTATTTTTGCCTTCCAGTGGCTGTGATGAGCCTGAAATCCAGTAGATACAAGTAGTTTCATAGATTCATAGATATTTAGGTCAGAAGGGACCATTATGATCATCTAGTCTGACCTCTTGCACAACGCAGTCCACAGAATTTCACCCACCACTCCTGCAAAAAACCTCACACCTATATCTGTGCTATTGAAGTCCTCAAATCGTAGTTTAAAGACTTCAAGGAGCAGAGAATCCTCCAGCAAGTGACCCATGCCCCATGCTACAGAGGAAGGCGAAAAACCTCCAGGGCCTCTTCCAATCTGCCCTGGAGGAAAATTCCTTCCCGACCCCAAATATGGCAATCAGCTAAACCCTGAGCATATGGGCAAGATTCACCAGCCAGATACTACAGAAAATTTTTTTCTGGGTAACTCGGATCCCACCCCATCTAATATCCCATCACAGGCCATTGGGGCTATTTACCATGAATATTTAATTACCAAAACCATGTTATCCCATCATACCATCTCCTCCATAAACTTATCAAGTTTAATCTTAAAGCCAGATAGATCTTTTGCCCCCACTACTTCTCTTGGAAGGTTATTCCAAAACTTCACTCCTCTGATGGTTAGAAACCTTTGTCTAATTTCTAGTCTACATTTCCTGGTGGCCAGTTTATATCCATTTGTTCTTGTGTCCACATTGGTACTGAGCTTAAATAATTCCTCTCCCTCTCCGGTATTTATCCCTCTGATATATTTATAGAGAGCAATCACATCTCCCCTCAACCTTCTTTTAGTTAGGCTAAACAAGCCAAGCTCCTTGAGTCTCCTTTCATAAGACAAGTTTTCCATTCCTCGGATCATCCTAGTAGCCCTTCTCTGTACCTGTTCCAGTTTGAATTCATCCTTCTTAAACATGGGAGACCAGAACTGCACACAATATTCCAGGTGAGGTCTCACCAGTGCCTTGTATAACGGTACTAAAACCTCCTTATCCCTACTGGAAATACCTCTCCTGATGCATCCCAAGACCGCATTAGCTTTTTTCACGGCCATATCACATTGGCGGCTCATAGTCATCCTATGATCAACCAATACTCCAAGGTCCTTCTCCTCCTCCGTTACTTCTAATTGATGCGTCCCTAGCTTATAACTAAAATTCTTGTTATTAATCCCTAAATGCATGACATTACACTTCTCACTATTAAATTTCATCCTATTACTATTACTCCAGTTTACAAGGTCATCCAGATCCTCCTGTAGGATATCCCAGTCCTTCTCTAAATTGGCAATACCTCCCAGCTTTGTATCATCTGCAAACTTTATTAGCACACTCCCACTTTTTGTGCCGAGCTCAGTAATAAAAAGATTAAATAAGATTGGTCCCAAAACCGATCCTTGAGGAACTCCACTGGTAATCTCCCTCCAGCCTGACATTTCACCTTTCAGTAGGACCTGCTGTAGTCTCCCCTTTAACCAATTCCTTATCCACCTTTCAATTTTCCTATTGATCCCCATCTTATCCAATTTAACTAATAATTCCCCATGTGGCACGATATCAAATGCCTTACTGAAATCTAGGTAAATTAGATCCACTGCGTTCCCTTTGTCTAAAAAATCTGTTACTTTCTCAAAGAAGGAGATCAGGTTGGTTTGGCACGATCTACCTTTTGTAAAACCATGTTGTATTTTGTCCCATTTACCAATGACTTCAATGTCCTTAACTACCTTCTCCTTCAAAAATTTTTCCAAGACCTTGCATACTACAGATGTCAAAATAACAGGCCTATAATTACCCGGATCACTTTTTTTCCCTTTCTTAAAAATAGGAACTATGTTAGCAATTCTCCAATCATACGGTACAACCCCTGAGTTTACAGATTCATTAAAAATTCTTGCTAATGGGCTTGCAATTTCATGTGCCAATTCCTTTAATATTCTTGGATGAAGATTATCTGGGCCCCCCGATTTAGTCCCATTAAGCTGTTTGAGTTTCGCTTCTACCTCAAATATGGTACTGTCTACCTCCATATCCTCATTCCCATTTGTCATGCTACCATTATCCTAAGATCCTCTTTAGTCTTATTAAAGACTGAGGCAAAGTATTTGTTTAGATATTGGGCCATGCCTAGATTATCCTTGACCTCCACTCAATCCTCAGTGCTTAGCGGTCCCACTTCTAGTTTCTTTGTTTTCTTCTTAGTTATATGGCTATAGAACCTTTTACTATTGGTTTTAATTCCCTTTGCAAGGTCCAACTCTACTTGACTTTTAGCCTGTCTCACTTTATCCCTACATATTCTGACCTCAATAAGGTAGCTTTCCTTGCTGATTCCTCCCTTCTTCCACTCCCTGTATGCTTTCTGCTTTTTCTTAATCACCTCTCTGAGATACTTGCTCATCCAGCTTGGTCTACAACTCCTGCCTATGAACTTTTCCACCTTTCTTGGGATGCAGGCTTCCGATAGCTTCTGCAGCTTTGATTTAAAATAATCCCAGGCCTCCTCTACCTTTAGATCCATAAATTCTTCAGTCCAATCCACTTCCCTAACTAATTTCCTTAATTTTTGAAAGTCAGCCCTTTTGAAATCAAAAACCCAGTTGCAGATTTATTTTTGTTAATCCTTCCGTTCAGTTTAAACTGAATTAGCTCATGATCACTTGAGCCAAGATTATCCCCTACAACCATTTCTTCTATGAGGTCCTCACTACTCACCAAAACCAAATCTAAAATGGCATCCCCTCTAGTCTGTTCAGCAGCTACTTGATGAAGGAATCCATCAGCTATCGCATCTAGGAAAATCTGAGCCCTATATTATTACTAGCACTCGTCCTCCAGTCTATATCTGAGAAGTTAAAGTCTCCCATGATCACACAGTTTCCATTAGTATTTACTTTATTAAAAACATTAAAAAGGGCTCTATCCATATCCAAATTAGTTCCCGGCGGTCTATAGCACACCCCAAGCACTATCCCAGGGGAGGCTCTAATAGTTTTCTTCCCCAATGTAATTTTTGCCCAGACGGACTCTGTCTTATCCATTTCATCGCTTCTTATTTCTTTACATTCTACCTCATCATTGATATACAATGCTACTCCACCACCTTTACCTTTATTTCGGTCTTTCCAAAACAGCACATACCCTTCAATACCTGTAGTCCAGTCATGACTACTATTCCACCATGTTTCTGTTATCCCTATAATATCTGGTTTCACTTCCTGCACCAGTAGCTCTAGTTCCTCCATTTTGTTACGTAGGCTCCTTGCATTGGTGTACAAACATCTTAATTTTTGCTGTTTGGCCTCACTCACATTCTGTACCCTATTAGGCACGGTCATTTTACAGCCAGTATAACCAATTAGATTGGTATCTACACTGCCCTTCCTCCTACCCACAGCTGTATCCTCTCTTACTTCGTTTTCTTTCCTCTTAATATCCCTTGATGTAATTACATCATATTCCAACAGGTGACTGTTTAGATAATACAAATTCTAAATACTACAGCTATCATATAGCATGCATGATTCATACATAATATAATACTTGTACATGTTTCTGGGCTGTTAGCAGGAGACGCTTGTGCTGGGGAGTGAATCTAAACAGACTGGCAGCATGCCTGGTTTTTAAAATACTTTCACTTTTGTTTGACGTTGTCACCATTTGGTGAGATGCAAGGTAAGGAGGCTCCCCGTGCTGCTTAATTTATTCTTATTGATTCACTGTTTGAAACAATGCAACTTTGGGACAGAGTTGAATTGAATAGGATTGTAACTGGGCTCTGACTTCTTGGGAAACTGGTTAAGAAAAGTTTATTTGGCCCATCAGGGGTCACTTCCGCCTACTGTAACTTATAAATCTGTGTTTGTAGGATTGATATGTTACAGGCTTTCCCCGTCCCATGTTCTTTTTTTGGAGAGGAATGGAAGAGAATAAGGGAGGAGAGAATATATTGCGGGTGTTGGTCAGAGGTTTTCATGCTGTGATCTGTGCTAGAAGGGGACTTCCTCTTGCTTTTCTCTCTGGGATTCCCCACATTGATTTAACTCCAGCCTCCTTCCTTCTGCTATTATTTATTTGCCCACAAAGATTCTTCTCTTCCACTTACTTTCATTCTGCACAAGCACCAGCTAATGGCAGCAACTCTGGATTCTGCCCGTGGGAAAGAAGCACAGAGTGAGCAAACAGGAACTGGACAGTTTCTGCAGGTCAGTTTCTCCTTGACTCCTTAGATCAATGCTGTTGCCCTGACAGAGGGTGGTGCATCTAGGTTTTGCGGAAAGGCTAGACTCTTCGCTGTATGTATCCTTGTGGATACTGCTTGAAAAGTTGGTAGAGAATAGCAGGTGAAGCTGCATTTGCCTATGGGGAGCTCCTGGATTTAATCATGCCTCTAGCTTTGTGGTTAGTGATTTTTGCCAGATGAAAAACTTGCTAGAACGTTTCTTGTAAATTTTGGGGGGTGCGGATAAGAGGGCACTAGGAAATGTTACAGAATTTTTGGGAAAAATTAATTTTGAAAGTAAAAGTAGCAGTTCCAGGAAGGCTTCTTTACAGGCAATTTCTAAGGATGTGGCTTGTGGGAATTAAACCTTGTGTTTTTAGTAGGTGTGACTGGAGGACTGCGGTTCTGCCAGGTTCTGTCTTCAAGGGCCAATGCAGGCTGCTGCCAAGAGGCTGGGCTTTCTCGGTGGTATAAGGTGTCTTTTACTGCGCCTGCTAAAACTTTCACAGTGTTGCTGTATTAATCTCCTGGCAACAAGAAAACTTCGAACAATAAGAATGTAGAGGAGCCAGAATTCTATTCCCAGATGACACAGTGACTCTAAGTAACACATTGCAGGGGTGGGGGGAGGAATAACTTCATGTCTCTGCCTGAGTTTAACCAAGATGAAGCTAGTAGCAATTCCTACCTCACAGTATTGGTGGTGGTGATACTAGCCTCGTCGTAAAGCACAAAGTTCCTTGCATGGAGGTTCCTAAAGAAGGATGAAGTGTAAATTACATCCCCATGGACATCCTCCTAAGGGAGAATGTGACAGGATACAGAGCAGTCCTCAACCTCAGCCACACCGAGTCCGCTTCCTCTGGAGTTACAAAAGCCATCTAATAATGCATAGGTTGCAGCAGGCCATCAGAATGGGATGGCAATATGCCTCCTTCCAGTGCTCCCTTTGTTATGGGTTGCTAGCTAAGCAATCTCATCTCAAAACCTACATGACCTACAATGGAAAGGAGATGACAGAAAGAGACTTCTTGATGTCTTAAGTGTTCAGTATATAACTTGTGAGTGTTGATGGCTCAGAAACATTCTAGGTACAGTGCAGCCAGACTGAGGATCAGCAAGTGCAGTTAACATCTGTACTGGAGCCTGGTCAGTATTGTGTATGGGGTGCCTACACATGTCTATGAATCTTGCTTTGACTTGGATCACCTTCTCACCCTGCATTGTTTGAGTATCAAACATTTCTACAAGCAAAGCTTGCTTCATAGAATCATATAATAGCAGGGTTGGAAGGGACCTCAGGAGGTCATCTAGTCAAACCGCCTGCTCAAAGCAGGACCAATCCCCAACTAAATCATCCCAGCCAGGGCTTTGTCAAGCCTGACCTTAAAAAATTCTAAGGAAGGAGATTCCACCACCTCCTTAGGTAACGCATTCCAGTGCTTCACCACCCTCCTAGTGAAAAAGTTTTTCCTAACATCCAACCTAAACCTCCCCCACTGCAACTTGAGACCATTACTCCTCGTTCTGTCATCTGGTACCACTGAGAACAGTCTAGTTCCATCCTCTTTGGAACCCCCTTTCAGGTAGTTGAAAGCAGCTATCAAATCCCCCCTCATTCTTCTCTTCCGCAGACTAAACAATCCCAGTTCCCTCAGCCTCTCCTCATAAGTCATGTTTTCCCCTCATCATTTTTGTTGCCCTCTGCTGGACTCTTTCCAATATTTCCACATCCTTTTTGTAGTGTGCGGCCCCAAACTGGACACAGTACTCCAGATGAGGCCTCACCAATGTCGAATAGAGGGGAACGATCACGTCCCTCGGTCTTCTGGCAATGCCCCTACTTATACATCCCAAAATGCCATTGGCCTTCTTGCCTTCATGCAAGCATCAGCTAAAAGCACAATTCATACAATTGAAGTGATCAGTCAAAGTTTGAATGGCAAATTCCAAATGATTAATAATTTCCCTGAACAATGTGCAAATAATCTGTGGCTCAAATATATTAAACTATTAGGTTTTCAATAGCAAAGGTAAAAATCATGATCTGATTGCCCAAAATTTGTTTAGAAAGAAATCAGTGCATTAGATAAACTGTTAACAAATAGCTTACCCAGCTTTAGCGTTGACTTCCACTAAATGTTAATGGCTTATGACAAGGCAACACTTAAAGTATCAGCAGTGAAGGGGTTAATCTGTATAGCTAACTAATTGAAGTTTTAGTTTGAATTTGTGCCAGTCTCTTTTTTTCAGACAATTTCCTTTTCTGCTTTTTTCATGTTTTCATATCCGTTTTTTGATCCTGTCCTGCACGGAGGGCCTAAGGTTCTTGTTTGCCGATTAATGGCATAAGATAGCACAATTACTCATTAGCAGTCTCTATGGTTTTTTTAAGTTTCATGCTGGCAGCAGTCCTAATCCTCTAAATGGTGTGCAATGTCTCTTCTGTTTAACATAGATGTTCATGACAGGCAGCAGCATGTCTGTAACAAGCACAGGGAAGGATAGTGGGTATTACCCTCGAGTTCTAGGAGAGGTGTTTCGTTCATTGCATCAGTACTTGTTTGCTATGAATTGTTACATGGTCATCACATTTCATAAACTAGTCTGTGACAGCTGAAAGTCCAGGTCTTTTTCTCTGTCCTCAAAATGGCTTCACCCTTTTCTTTCATTTTACTAACTTGTCTCATCTGCCATGGAAGCACTTTCCTTCACCTACTGACTCCAGTCTGCTTACATCCACAGAGCAGTGCATGGGGAAAGCAAACTCTAGGTCTTCTGAGAAGCGTCAACTTACTTTTTGAAGAGAACACTGCCTTGTCACCTCTATGTAATCATGCCCTCTCATTTTATTAACATCAAATGACAGATTAGTAAGGGACGTGGTAAATCCTCCATCACTTGGAGTCTTTGAATCAGGACCGAATGTCTTTCTAAAACATAGGCTATCATTCAGCCCCAAGTTATTGGGTTCAATGCACTGGTTGAAATTCCGATGGCCTGTGTTATCCAGGAGGTAACACTAGATCATCATAATGCCCCCTTCTGACCTTAAAATTTGTGAAGGTCCAATCTTCTTGATTAGTCTAACAATATATTAAATGGGTTCACTCAGACTCTTAAAACTTTTAACTTGTTCAATTAATGAATTTATCTTTTTTCCCCAGTCTTGCCAGTGGTTCTTTAGGTGGCTTTATTGTCCTTTTCTGGTAGCTCTTTTTTTAGCACTAGTCCTGTTAATGTGTCTCTAGCATTATGATTAAAATCAGTTGCAGGGATCATTATCCAGTTCTTCTTGGGGTGCTGGTAGGGTTGCTGTTACCCAGCACTCTGTCAGGCCTGTTCAGTTGTCAGTATTGCTCTGTGTAATTGAAATAAGAAGCTTATATGTAAAATAAAAACGATCTCATTCTGACTTGAGGCTTTGCTGCAGCAGGTGCTAGACTGCGCCATACATTGAGGGCAGGTATTGGGAGGCAGGAAACTGAAGGGAAATGTTGCAGAACAGGGGTCTAAAATGGTGTATTCTTGGGGGGGGGTATAGCATTGTGAGGGGCAGGACACAGATGGGGGGCATGAAGTTGGGCTCACGGGGAGGCAAATGGAGCGGGTGTTTGGAGGCAGGTCATGAAGGATTGTGTGCAAGGAAACCCTAGGTCATAGATGGGGATGTGGGTCTACAGCACCTGCCTAGGGACCCAGCTTCTGGAGCACAAAGAGATCAGAATCCCAGCTTTCCTTTGAGTGAACTCTTTTTGAAGCTGTGAGGACTAGAAAAAGCTTGATATTGATATTGATGATGTGGTAATCAGTGTCCCAAACAGACTGTCTGCAGATTCAGTCAAACATTAACTTTCCCCCTTCATCTTAACTTTGAATCCTCTGCTCTGGGGGAGCCCCCCACCATCACCCAAGCAGAGTACATATTTGTGGGGGGGGGGGTTTGCTGCCATGCTATCCTAGTGCTACTAGGATGAAGTATCAAGCTTTCCTCCCCCCAACCCCAAGTTTTCTGCTGTGCGGTAAGACACACTGCAGCAGCAAGCAAATCCCCTTGAGCCTTCTTTAATTTAACGTTATGCAAATCTTTTAAATCAGAAATAAGCCAATTTTCCAGTTTCTTACTAGCCATTGTTTGACTACTCGGAGGCAATCTTGGCTCAGCGGTTGTGGTTGCCTAGGTGGTTTGTGTGGGAGGAAATAGGAATTGTGCAAACTGCCTTTGTCTCCAGTGTTGTTAAAAAGATTTCCTTCTGAGATTATGTCTACACTGCAGTCAGGGATGTAATATCTGGCTCAGGAAGACATGCCTTCTCTAGCTTTGATTGAGTTAGAGAGCTAAAAATAGCAGTGTAGGCTGACAGTTCGTGCAGGTACATCTACCCGAGCCAGAAATTACCCTGCCCCTCCACCCCCACCCCACCCCCGCCCACAGTGTAGCCATACCCTGAGTGTGTAAACCCTGGCTGCAGTTATGTGGGAGGAGGCAGCAGAAAACACCTTTTGTAAGTCTGCCTTGGACAGTGTCAAAATATTGAATAATTGAACTTCCTGCAATTTATGGGAGCACACAAGGAAGGGCATCTGCCTCGGTCTCCCAACACACTAACTCCCAGCTGTGTTTATGCTGCACTCTGGCTTTATTGTGCTCAGGCACCTACTCCTGGCAAATTAGGCGGCAGAAGTGGGTCTAGGAGGAGTGCTGACCACCACATTAGCTGGCAGCAGTGCCCCTCTGGCTGCCTAAGGGGACTTTAACCCTTGGCATTCCAAGTGCCATGTGCAGTCCATCCACCTCACCCAGACCACTTGCCTAGGCTTGTGAGCTGTAGCATTTTGAGCCATTGTGTAACTTCCACTGGCATCTTTTAGCAGTCTGCAATGAGCACCCCGAGGCATGGGGATTGGATCAACCAAAGCAAAATGTTGCATGAAACCCCAGGGGAGCACAGCGCCAACACTGAGCACATCTGTAACTGCTGGCTTTGTGTGACTGCATGTAATTCCCGCTGAGTCTGCTTGATTGAATTAGGCACCCAAATTAGCTAAAACTATGGGAGCAGGTGGAGAGAAGCCAGCCTGTTCCTCTAAATACACTTGGCCTGTGATGTTCTGGGAATATCTTTAATTAGCAGCTTCTGTTTTCATTTTCAGACTGTCACATAAATCCACTCAGCAAAACCCAACTCCAGCCCCAACCTTCAGATAATAATAATAATAATCTCTGCTTGTGGTGTGGAAAGCTTTTACCTGTGGTTTTTTGCTGATTTTCCTTTTTGAAACTAAATGCCCTTTTTTAAAAACCCTTTCCTTTACCATATACCCTGACAAGGTATATGGAGTGCTGTCCATAATGTCCCACAGAACAGGGGTCCTGCAGACAAGTTCTTGGTTCAGTTATAAAAGAAATGATATGCTTAATCCAATGCCCAATGAAGTCAATGGAAAGGCGGCCATCAGTGGGTTTTGTATCCTGCCCTATGTAGTAAAGCAGGGTGAGGGCATTTCAGATTGGTGAAGTGAAAAGGATGGTGGTCAGATTTTTGAATTCCTGAAACTGTGGTCCTCTTTTTGGACTGAATATCTGAACAAATCATCCATTAGCTGTATTATTCTTTTCTGCTGATGCAAGGCACTTTCCAATACAGGTAACACACAATCGTTCCCTTGCGGGGCCCCCCAGCTAGTGTCAGACTTGACCTAACGAGACAGGGTGAGGACCCGATAATGTCAATAAGCTAGTGCCCTAACCCATCATATCACAGTCTGGTGTGGAGAAGCTGTTGTTTCTTTTTTTAAAATGCTATCATTTATGTAGCTAACTCTGGAAGACTTTGAAAAGTGTTATGAGGTTGAGGGTAGCAGCCTTGTTGCTCAGCTCAGGATGGGGAGTACATGTGTGCAGAATGGCATGGAAGAAAGTGCAAAGACAGTGGGAGAAGTAGACAAAAGGGGCAGTCAGGTGGCATTACTGGGGTCCAGTGTTGCTCTCTTCAACCAAAAAATTGTTTTATAACTCCTGTAGATGTTCTAAATTGTGGACAAGAAGGGATTGTGGTCAAAGGGATTAAGGCAAGGGGCATGAGTCAGGATAGAGTCATAGGGTATGTCTACACTACGAAAATAGGTCGAATTTATAGAAGTCGTTTTTTTAGAAATCGTTTTTATATATTCGAGTGTGTGTGTCCCCATGGAAAACGCTCTAAGTGCATTAAGTGCATTAACTCGGCGGAGTGCTTCCACAGTACCGAGGCAAGCGTTGACTTCCGGAGTGTTGCACTGTGGGTAGCTATCCCACAGTTCCCACACTCTCCGCTGCCCATTGGAATTCTGGGTTGAGATCCCAATGCTTGATGGGGCTAAAACATTGTCGCGGGTGGTTCTGGGTACATATCGTCAGGCCCCTGTTCCCTCCCTCCCTCCGTGAAAGCAGCAGCAGACAATCGTTTCACGCCTTTTTTCTTGAGTTACCTGTGCAGACGCCATACCACGGCAAGCATGGAGCCCGCTCAGGTAACCGTCACCGTATGTCTCCTGGGTGCTGGCAGACGTGGTACTGCGTTGCTACACAGCAGCAGCAACCCATTGCCTTGTGGCAGCAGACGGTACAATAGGACTGGTAGCTGTCATCGTCGTGTCCGAGGTGCTCCTGGCCACGTTGGCCAGGAGCGCCTAGGCAGACATGGGTGCAGGGACTACATTAGAAGTGACTTGACCAGGTCATTCTCTTTAGTCCTGCAGTCAGTCCTATTGAACCATCTTATGGTGAGCATGCAGGTGATACGGATTGCTAGCAGTCCTATTGTACCATCTTCTGCCGGGCAGGCAAGAGATGAGGAGGGCTAGCAGTCCTATTGTACCATCTTCTGCCGAGCAGCCATGAGATGTGGATGGCTTGCAGTCCTTCTGCACCGTCTGCTGCACATGTAAAAGACGTAAAAGATAGATGGAATGGATCAAAACAAGAAATAGACCAGCTTTGTTTTGTACTCATTTGCTTCCCCCCCTCCCCCGTCTAGGGGACTCATTCCTCTAGGTCACACTGCAGTCACTCACAGAGAAGGTGCAGCAAGGTAAATCTAGCCATGTATCAATCAGAGGCCAGACCAACCTGCTTGTTCCAATAAGAACAATTACTTAGGTGCACCATTTCTTATTGGAACCCTCTGTGAAGTCCTGCCTGAAATACTCCTTGATGTAAAGCCACCCCCTTTGTTGATTTTAATTCCCTGTAAGCCAACCCTGTAAGCCATGTCATCAGTCGCCCCTCCCTCTGTCAGAGCAACGGGAGACAATCGTGCCGCGCCTTTTTTCTGTGTGGACGCCATACCAAGGCAAGCATGGAGGCCGCTCAGATCACTTTGGCAATTAGGAGCACATTAAACACCACACGCATTATCCAGCAGTATATGCAGCACCAGAACCTGGCAGAGCGATGCCGGGCGAGGAGGCGATGTCAGCGCGGTCACGTGAGTGATCAGGACATGGACACAGATTTCTCTGAAAGCATGGGCCCTGCCAATGCATGCATCATGGTGCTAATGGGGCAGGTTCATGTGGTGTAACGCCGATTCTGGGCTCGGGAAACAAGCACAGACTGGTGGGACCGCATAGTGTTGCAGGTCTGGGACGATTCCCAGTGGCTGCGAAACTTTCGCATGCGTAAGGGCACTCTCATGGAACTTTGTGACTTGCTTTCCTCTGCCCTGAGGCGCATGAATACCAAGATGAGAGCAGTCCTCACAGTTGAGAAGCGAGTGGCGATAGCCCTGTGGAAGCTTGCAACGCCAGACAGCTACCGGTCAGTTGGGAATCAATTTGGAGTGGGCAAATCTACTGTGGGGGCTGCTGTGATGCAAGTAGCCCACGCAATCAAAGATCTGCTGATATCAAGGGTAGTGACCCTGGAAATGTGCAGGTCATAGTGGATGGCTTTGCTGCAATGGGATTCCCTAACTGTGGTGGGGCCATAGACGGAACCCATATCCCTCTCTTGGCACCGGAGCACCAAGCCGGCGAGTACATAAACCGCAAGGGGTACTTTTCAATAGTGCTGCAAGCTCTGGTGGATCACAAGGGATGTTTCACCAACATCAACGTGGGATGGCCAGGAAAGGTACATGACGCTCGCATCTTCAGGAGAACTCTGGTCTGTTTCAAAAGCTGCAGGAAGGGACTTTATTCCCAGACCAGAAAATAACTGTTGGGGATGTTGAAATGCCTATAGTTATCCTTGGGGACCCAGCCTACCCCTTAATGCCATGGCTCATGAAGCCGTACACAGGCAGCCTGGACAGTAGTCAGGAGCTGTTCAACTACAGGCTGAGCAAGTGCAGAATGGTGGTAGAATGTGCATATGGACGTTTAAAGGCGCGCTGGCGCAGTTTACTGACTTGCTTAGAATCAGCGAAACCAATATTCCCACTGTTATTACTGCTTGCTGTGTGCTCCACAATATCTGTGAGAGTAAGGGGGAGACGTTTATGGCGGGGTGGGAGGTTGAGGCAAATCGCCTGGTTGCTGGTTATGCGCAGCCAGACACCAGGGCAGTTAGAAGAGCACAGGAGGGCGCGATATGCATCACAGAAGCTTTGAAAACCAGTTTCATGACTGGACAGGCTACGGTGTGAAAGTTCTGTTTGTTTCTCCTTGATGAAACTCCCCTCCCCTTGGTTCACTCTACTTCCCTGTAAGCTAACCACCCTCCCCTCCTGCCTTCGATCACCGCTTGCAGAGGCAATAAAGTCATTGTTGCTTCACATTCATGCATTCTTTATTTATTCATCACACAAATAGGGGGATGACTACCAAGGTAGCCCAGGAGGGGTGGTGGAGGAGGGAAGGAAAATGCCACACAGCACTTTAAAACTTTACAACTTTAAAATTTATTGAATGCCAGCCTTTTGTTTTTTGGGCAATCCTCTGTGGTGGAGTGGCTGGTTGGCCGGAGGACCCCCACTGCGTTCTTGGGCGTCTGGGTGTGGAGGCTATGGAACTTGGGGAGGAGGGCAGCTGGTTACACAGGGGCTGTAGTGGCAGTCTGTGCTCCTGCTGCCTTTCCTGCAGCTCAACCATGCGCTGGAGCATATTGGTTTGATCCTCCAGCAGCCTCAGCATTGAATCCTGCCTCCTCTCATCATGCTGCCACCACATTTGAGTTTCAGCCCTGTCTTCAGCCCGTCACTTACTCTCTTCAGCCCGCCACTTACTCTCTTCAGCCCGCCACCTCTCCTCCCGGTCATTTTGTGCTTTCCTGCACTCTGACATTATTTGCCTCCACGCATTAGTCTGTGCTCTGTCAGTGTGGGAGGACAGCATGAGCTCAGAGAACATTTCATCACGAGTGCGTTTTTTTTTCTTTCTAATCTTCACTAGCCTCTGGGAAGAAGATCCTGTGATCATTGAAACACATGCAGCTGGTGGAGAAAAAAAAAGGGACAGCGGTATTTAAAAAGACACATTTTATAAAACAATGGCTACACTCTTTCAGGGTAAACCTTGCTGTTAACATTACATACATAGCACATGTGCTTTCATTACAAGATCGCATTTTGCATCCCCCACCGTGTGGCTACCCCCTCAATCCTCCCCCCACCCCGTGGCTAACAGCGGGGAACATTTCTGTTCAGCCACAGGCAAACAGCCCAGCAGGAACGGGCACCTCTGAGTGTCCCCTGAAGAAAAGCACCCTATTTCAACCAGGTGACCATGAATGATATCTCACTCTCCTGAGGATAACACAGAGAGATAAAGAACGGATGTTGTTTGAACACCAGCAAACATACACTGCAATGCTTTGTTGTACAATGATTCCTGAGTACTTGCTACTGGCCTGGAGTGGTAAAGTGTCCTACCATGGAGGACGCAATAAGGCTGCCCTCCCCAGAAACCTTTTGCAAAGGCTTTGGGAGTACATCCAGGAGAGCCGCGAATGCCAGGGCAAATTAATCCTTTCACATGCTTGCTTTTAAACCATGTATAGTATTTTAAAAGGTACACTCACCGGAGGTCCCTTCTCCGCCTGCCAGGTCCAGGAGGCAGCCTTGGGTGGGTTCGGGGGGTACTGGCTCCAGGTCCAGGGTGAGAAACAGTTCCTGGCTGTCGGGAAAACCGGTTTCTCCACTTGCTTGCTGTGAGCTATCTACAACCTTATCATGATCTTCTTCGTCCCCAAAACCTGCTTCCGTGTTGCCTCCATCTCCATTGAAGGAGTCAAACAACACGGCTGGGGTAGTGGTGGCTGAACCCCCTAAAATGGCATGCAGCTCATCATAGAAGCGGCATGTTTGGGGCTCTGACCCGGAGCGGCCGTTCGCCTCTCTGGTTTTCTGGTAGGCTTGCCACAGCTCCTTAAGTTTCATGCGGCACTGCTTTGGGTCCCTGTTATGGCCTCTGTCCTTCATGCCCTGGGAGATTTTGACAAAAGTTTTGGCATTTCGAAAACTGGAACGGCGTTCTGATAGCACGGATTCCTCTCCCCATACAGCGATCAGATCCCGTACCTCCTGTTCAGTCCATGCTGGAGCTCTTTTGCGATTCTGGGACTTCATCATGGTCACCTCTGCTGATGAGCTCTGCATGGTCACCTGCAGCTTGCCACACTGGCCAAACAGGAAATGAGATTCAAAAGTTCGCGGTTCTTTTCCTGTCTACCTGGCCAGTGCATCTGAGTTGAGAGTGCTGTCCAGAGCGGTCACAATGGAGCACACTGGGATAGCTCCCGGAGGCCAATACCATCGAATTGTGTCCACAGTACCCCAAATTCGACCCGGCAAGGCCAATTTAAGCGCTAATCCACTTGTCAGGGGTGGAGTAAGGAAATCGATTTTAAGAGCCCTTTAAATCGAAAAGAAGGGCTTCATCGTGTGGACGGGTGCAGGTTTACATCAATTTAACGCTGCTAAATTCGACCTAAAGTCCTAGTGTAGACCAGGGCATAGAGTCGCAGGTCAGAAGGAACTCTTAGATAACTCTTATCCGCTTGGGAACATTCTGTTAAAATGCTCTCTTGCTAAGTGCCCCACTGCTCGAGGCCTCCACAGTGGCAGGGGAATGATTGTGAGATATACCCAGCTAATCCTGGCAAGTAACCCGCACCCAGAGGCTGCAGAGCAAGGCAAAAATCCCCCAAGGTCACTGCCAGTCTGACCTGTGGGAAAATTCCTTCCCAATCCCACATGGGGGATCAGTTAGACTCTGAGCATGTGAGCAAGAACCAGGCAGACAAGCACCTGAGAGAGAATGTTCGGTGTCACCTCAGAGCCCTGTCCCATCTCCAGCTGTGGTCATCCCTGCTGCTTCAACGGATGCTTCTTCCAGTGAATACTTATCCAAGTCTGGGATCAGAACATCTCTAAGTCCTGGTAGCACTATTAACACCCTAGTGTCCCTCAACATTAGTACAGCTAATACATTTCAGCCACTGGTCTATTCTGGCAGCTGTTACCGACCACTTGTCTGCCTGGTTTTGCTCCATCACTAATCTTTATCAGCACAATGCACCTTTTATGAGAGGCCCTGCTTGCTACTTACCACAGACCTCTCCTTGCTACTTACCACAGCAGAGAGTAACAGTCACTTGCCTTTCCTGCCTATTTAATTAATGTCATAGGTCTTCCCAGACATCCTGGCAATGACTGTATAGCTCAAACGCCCTACATTTCCTCATATTGAATTGCTGTTAAAATCAGAAAGTGTGAAACATACATTCCTCATTATCCCTACTGGATGAAGTTGACACACATTACAAATCTGCAATAGCAACTTAATACTCCCAGTTTTGACAATTTCCAATATAATCCTGTCTTTTTGCACAGAAGCTGCTGAGAGGAAGAAATAAAAAGCTTTCATCTAAAATTTCATATGCTTAGTTGTAAACCAGAGGATGGTTTTTGGAAAGTTTGAGGTTAGTGTGGGTACGAACAGAAGAGTGATTAAATATCAACTCATCTGTTTACTTGGATTTGTTCTCTGAATCATTCTTGCTTTTTTTAAATAAAGTGAATTTACCTCTTCTGAGAACACTGCATTGCCAGTTGATTCTGGAGGAATGAAGTATTCTATTCTGGCTAGCACATCATAAACAATTATTAACTGCAGGTGTTTGACTGGTGCGCATTAATGAACCAGAAAAGCTTAGTTTTCAGATTTCATGGCAAGTTTGCTGGGCTGATAGGGGAAAAAAATATAAAATGATTTGATATGGAAATTAACATGGCACACCATAGTGCCATTTGAGTATAACTCTCTGGCATGACCATATGGTAATCACATACTTTTGAAAATATACTATCTAGAAAAACTGATCATTGTCCAAACTTAAACCTCAGATTTTTAACTTAATGAAAACTATGCCTCCAGCTTTCATCCAGACCACACCACACGATCCATTGTCTACAGCCAAGCTCTACAATACAATGGCATTTGCTCCAACCCCTCAAACAGAGACAAACCCCTACAACATCTCTATCAAGCATTCTTACAACTACAATACCCACCTGCTGAAGTGAAGAAACAGATTGACAGAGCCAGAAGAGTACCCAGAAGTTACCTACTACAGGACAGGCCCAACAAAGAAAATAACAGAACGCCACTAGCCATCACCTTCAGCCCCCAACTAAAACCTCTCCAGCACATCATCAAGGATCTACAACCTATCCTGAAGGATGACCCATCACTCTCACAGATCTTGGGAGACAGGCCAGTCCTTGCTTACAGACAGCCCCCCAACCTGAAGCAAATACTCACCAGAAACCACACAACAAAAACACTAACCCAGGAACCTATCCTTGCAACAAAGCCCGTTGCCAACTGTGTCCACATATCTATTCAGGGGACACCATCATAGGGCCTAATCACATAAGCCACACTATCAGAGGCTCATTCACCTGCACATCTACCAATGTGATATATACCATCATGTGCCAGCAATGCCCTTCTGCCATGTACATTGGCCAAACCAGACAGTCTCTACATAAAAGAATAAATGGACACAAATCAGACGTCAAGAATTATAACATTCAAAAGCCAGTCGGAGAACACTTCAGTCTCTCTGGTCACTCGATTACAGACCTAAAGGTGGCAATTCTTCAACAAGAAAACTTCAAAAACAGACTCCAACGAGAGACTGCTGAATTGGAATTAATTTGCAAACTGGACACCATTACATTAGGCTTCAATAAAGACTGGGAGTGGATGTGTAAAGTAAAGTGTACACAAAGTAAAACTATTTCCCCGTGTTTATTTTCCCTCCCTACTGTTCCTCACACGTTCTTGTCAACTGCTGGAAATGGGCCACCTTGATTATCACTACAAAATGTTTTTTTTTCTCTCCTGCTGGTAATAGCTCACCTTACCTGATCACTCTTGTTACAGTGTGTATGGTAACACCCATTGTTTCATGTTCTCTATATATAAAATCTCCCCACTGTATTTTCCACTGAATGCATCCGATGAAGTGAGCTGTAGCTCACAAAAGCTTATGCTCAAATAAATTTGTTAGTCTCTAAGGTGCCACAAGTACTCCTTTTCTTTTTGCAGATACAGACTAACACAGCTGCTACTCTGAAACCTGTCAATGAAAACTAGTGCACTAGCCTTTACATTTACTTTTTTGCAGACTTTTAGTTTAGTGAGAGTTCATTCATTTTAAATGTTAACATCTATAAGACTTCTAGCATGTCAGTTTATTTCTGGAAGTAATCAAATATATTCAGCATTTTGGATAGGACATATTCCATAAGCTCATCCTTACCTGTGGCATTATTGTTCTATCACCAGCCAGGTATTCTGATCTGTTAATCAATAACCTTATTACTTATGTCTTGCAAATACTTGGCTTTACTAATTAACAGCAGCTTTAAAGGGATGATTCCAATATTATATATGCAGGCAACATTGTGAATTTTATGTTGGAGACCCAACACTGGGTCTACCCCTTCCTGGGGTATATTTCATCTCCTACCCATCTCCAGCCCTATCCATCACTGATGCTACAGAGGAAGGAGACTAAAAATATCCCAAAATACTTTTGAGGGGGTGGGAGTAAAATCCCTTCCTGACCTTTCCAGGAGACTGTCTGAAGCCCTGAAGCATGAGCTTTAGGAATGTAATCAATGAAAACTAGTGCATTAGGCTTTACACTTACTTTTTTTGCAGTCTTTTGCAGTGGAGATTAAAGATAATGTTGGCATGGCCCATCACCTTAACAAATACTTTTCCTCAGTTTCTACTAAGACTAATGAAGAGCTTAGGGGTAGTGGCAAGGTGGCTAACCGGAATGAGGATATGGAAGTAGACATTACCACATCCAAGGTGGAAGTCAAACTCAAAAAGTTTAATGGGATTAAATCGGGGGGCCCTGGGTAATCTCCATCCAAGAATATCAATGGAACTGGCACATGAAATTGCAAGATCAATAGCAAGGATTTTTAATGAATCTGTAAACTCAGGGGTCATACCCTATGACTGTAGAATTGCTAATATAGGACCTATTTTTAAGAAAGGTGGGGGGAAGTAATCCAGGAAACTACAGGCCTGGTAGTTTGACCTCAATTGTATGCAAGGTCTTGGAACAAATTTTGAAAGAGAAAATAGTTAAGGACAAAGAGGTGAATTGTAATTGGGATAAAATACAACATGGTTTCACAAAAGGTATACTGTGCCAGACCCACCTGATCTTCTTTGAGAAGATAACTGATTTTTTAGACAAAGGAAATGCAGTAGATCCAATCTACTTGGATTTCAGTAAGGCATTGGATACAGTTCCACACGGGAAATTATTAGTTCAGTTGGAGAAGATGGGGATTATTATGAGAATTGAAAGGTGTTTAGGAGCTGGTTAAAGGGGAGACTACAATGGGTCATGCTGAAAGACTGGAGTAAAGTTACTAGTGGAGTTCCTCAGGGATCCATCTTGGGAAAGTCTTATTTAACATTTAATTAATGACCTTGGCACAAAAAGTGGGAGTGTGCTAGTAAAATTTGCAGATGAGATAAAGTTGGGAGGTATTGCCAATACAGAGAAGGACTGGACTATCATACAAGAAGATCTGGATGACCTTGAAAACTGGAGTAATAGAAATGGGAGCACAGACACTGGCTTCCTCTGGGCCCCAGAGGTGCTCAACCCATTGCTCTGCCCCAGGCCCTGACCTCTTCCCCCAATCCCATGCCCCGCCTCTTCCAGCCCCTGCTCCACCCCCACCCCGCCTCTTGCCACCCAGTTCCGCCCCTCCCCCGAGCATGCCCTGTCCCCACTCCTCCCTCTCCCTCCCACAGCGCCTCCTGCATGCCGTGGAACAGCTGATCCGTGACAGGTGGGAAGAGCTGGGGATGGGGAGAGCTGGCTACTGGAGCACCCACGGCGTCGGCGCCTATGAATGGGATGACCTTACAGACTAACAACAAGAATTTTTGCTGTAAACTGTGGATTTATCAGTTGGAAGAGACAGAGGAGGAGAAAGACCTGGGTGTATTGGTAGATCACAGGATGACTATGAGCTGCCAATGTGATGCAGCCGTGAAAAAGGCTAATCCAGTCCTAGGATGCATCAGGTGAGGTGTTTCTAGTAGAGACAGGGAAGTGAAAATACCATTATACAAAGCACTGGTGAGACCTCAGCTAGAATACTGTGTGCAATTCTGGTCTTCCATGTTTAAGAAAGATTAATTCAAACTGCAACAGGTGCAGAGAAGGGCTATTAGAATGATCCAAGGAATGCAAAGCCTACCTTATGAGAGGAGACTAAAAGAGCTTGGCTTGTTTAGCCTAACAAAAGAAGGTTGAGGGGAGATATGATTCCTCTCTATAAATGCATCAAAAGGATAAATACCAGGGAGGGAGAGGAGTTATTTAAGTTATGTGCCAATGTGGACACAAGAACAAATGGCTATAAACTGGCCATCAACAAGTTTAGGCTTGAAATTAGGCAAAGGTTTCTAACCATCAGAGGAGTGAAGTTCTGGAACAGCCTTCCAAGGGAAGCAGTGGGGGCAAAAACTGGCTTCAAGGCTGATTTTGATAAGTTTATGGGGGGGATGATATGATCATGTTGCCCACAATGGCACATAAGCAATCTGCAACTTATAGCAGCAAATATCTCCAGTGGCCGGTGATGGGACACTTAGATGGGGAGGGCTCTGAGTTACTACCGAGAATTCTTTCCCAGGTGTCTGGCTGGTGTGTCTTGCCCATTTGATCAGGGGCTAACTGATCACCATACATGGGATCAGGAAGGAATTTTCCTCCTGGTAAGATTGGCAGAGATGCTGGGGGCTTTTTCGCCTTCACCTGCAGCATGGAGCATGGGTCACTTGAAGCTTTAAACTAGTGTAAAGGGTGGATTCTCTGTAACTTGATTTGCGGATTTCAGTAACTCAGCCAGGGTAGTGGGTGGGTGAGGTTCTGTAGCCTGCAATATGCAGGAGGTCAGATTAGATGAATCTGATAGTCCCTGTGACATTCTATATCTTGGGGGAGCGAGCTATAACCCCCATATTCCTCATTTTCATGTAATCATGATCTTACGTATAAAGCATGCCTTGTAAGGTATCAGGGGAAAGGTCATGATCTGCTGAAAGTCATTTCTCTATTCATATATGTATATCATTAATGCATATGAAGTTATGAGAATTGTGTAGTATGGTTGTCACTAAACACGTTGTAAATTGGGGGAATCAGCCAGATTTTAGCTCCCCAGAGGCAACAGCAAGGAAAGTAACCAACGCCCGGGTGGGGGTGTCAAACAACCCATCAACAGCCATTGTCTAGCAAGGGAGTTACAATGCAATGACTCACCTACATGAGGCCACACAAGGGGAATTGCTCAACCTTGCTTGGAGAGACTTAGTAATGCTCACCTGACTCTGAAGGGGGGGGGTACAGCCAAAAGGGAGGAAAGGACATGATAAAAGGAAGAGACGTTTGCCATGCTCTTCCTCTCTCTTCCACCTACATCTACAGACACCACACCATGCAACTGAAGCGCTAATCAAAGGGGAGAGCCTGGCTGAAGAGCAACTAGCCAGCCTGTGGTGAGAAGCATCTACGTTTGTAAGGGCACTGAAAGTGTTAAGATCAGCTTAGAAAGCATTTTGTTTTTATTTCATTTGACCAAACCCAACTTGTTATGCTTTGACTTATAATCACTTAAAATGTACCTTCGTAGTTAATAAATCTGTTTCCTTATTCTACCTGAAGCAGTGAGTTTGGTTTGAAGCGTGTCAGAAACTCCCCTTGGGATAACAAGACTGGTACATATCAATTTATTTGTTAAATTGATAAACCTATATAAGCTTGCAGCATCCAGCAGGCATAACTGGACACCTCAAGATGGAGGTTCCTAGGGTTGTGTCTGGGACCGGAGATTTTGGCTAGTGTCATTCGGTTGCACAGTCCAAGGAGGAGCTTACATGCCAAAGGCTGTGTGTGAACAGCCCAGGTGTGGGGGTTCTCACGGCAGAGCAGGGTAAGGCTGGCTCCCAGAGTCGAGGATTGGAGTAACCTAGCAAATCACCAGTCCAGATAACACCAGAGGGCAACGTCACAGTCCCCTCTACCCTCTCCAAGGGTACCCAGAGGCACCTTACTACCACCTTCCTTTAGTGGAGCCTTGTCTGCACCGGCCAGGGGTCAGCTCCCTGACTCTCCAGCCACAGGCACCACAAACACTCCCCTCAGCCCACATAGGCTCTGCTGTCCCTCGTGCAGGTTAGGGATAGACACATTCCAAACCTGAGTCCTCTAAGTGTCCCCCTGCAGTGTCTAGCCCCTTTGCCACTGGACCCTTACAGCATTACCAGGCCTGCTGTTCTCAAAGGAGTAGTGCACCACAGCTTACTAGTTACACCTCAGAACACTGCTCCACTTAACCCAGCATGTAGATTTGTTTATAGAGAAAGCAAGTATAAGTTTATTTAACAAAGAATAGAGATTCATAGGACGACAAACAGAAATACTGGAAACAAAGGGCTACATATAAAATAAATCCTGCCACACATTCTAGAGTCTGAACTCAACTCACAAAATGCCTTCTGGTCTGATAAGTAAGGGTGCGATTCTGTCACACAGGTCATGGAGTCCGTGACTTTCTGGGACCTCCATGACTTCTGCAGTGGCAGGGCTGGAGTAGCTGTCAGCCCTAGGGCTGCCAGAGCAGCGTCCCATCAGTGCTGCCACAGCAGCTGACTGGTGGTTGGCCCCGGGGCCACCGGAGCAGTAGTCCCTGGGCTGCTGGAACAGCGGCCGGCAACAAGCCCGGGGGCTGGAGCAATGCCCCCTCCGTCGGCAGTGCTCCCACTGTTCATTCCCTCTCCCCACCCCCTGGGTATTTTTAGTAAAAGTTAGGGACAGGTTGTGGGCTTCTGTGAATTTTTATTGCCCATGTCTTGACTTTTACTAAAAATACCCGTGACAGAATCCTAACCTTACTGCTTATCCAAAGTCCTTCTTACAGCATTTTTCAACCAGGCTGGGTGAGACCCTTCTTTCATGAGCCCCAACCCACTGGCAACTTGTCTCCCCTTGATGAAGGATGGCAGGGTGTCTTTCTGTACCCCCAGATACATCAGCTCAGACCTTTGATCTTCATCTGAAACAGGGTGGATTTGATTTAAATCAATTTGATTTAAATCGTGATTTAAATCACTCATCAGGCAGACTCGATTTAATCATGGATTTCTACATAAAAGTGCATTCTTGTTGGTTGTTATAACCTTAATACATATTCTTCACAACTCAGAGATAGATGTAGGTTTCATTTTTAGAAGGTACACACTATACATTGTTAAGTGATTTATTTTGAAAACTTTTCAGATTAGTTTTACAGCTATATCAGAAAATGAATGATTGGTTATTTCGTTTACCAAAGGTAATTTAAGCAGCTATTTATGAAGTCAATGGGAGGTGAACTATCTCCAATTCAATAGGTTAATCATTAATATTTGGAGGATTTTCTTGCCGTGCTTTATTAGGAGGACAGACATTTAAATTGTTTTATTTAAACTAAAACAACAACATTATGTATTCTGGATTTTTTTTTCCTCAACAGCAAATATATAATATTTTAACAAAACAAGCATATGAATTTTTGAATTTAGCTAAAAACATTCAAGTTTTTTTAAATCAGGTTTGGTTTTATTAAAATTGTTTTTAACTAAAATAGTTAAATGAAATATTAAAAAAAAAAATCAATCAGCCAGGTCAACATGAGAAACTTAAAATATTGGCTTCTGTAGCTAACTCAGTCGTCTTCACCTTCATTTTCCTGTTTGTTCATAATCTGGAAAAGAAAAACAAGCTTTCCTGCTTTTTCAGGTCCCGAACGATTTCTCAGTTTGGAATTAGTCCAAAGGACGAAAACATTCTTTCTACACTGGCAGAAGAAGCTACTGCTGTTAAAAGTGAGATTATCACTCCAACGGTTTCCGAATCCAAGTGCTTAAGTGACTTCCACCAGTTCACTGGTGTGACTTTCTTTAAAACATCATCAGCAAACACATATTTCTTGAATGGTTCTTATTCCCAAACTGGGTCTCTTTTACAGCTTGCTGCCATTATAGGTGTTGCCTTCTAGTGAGAGAATGGTGCAGTAGATCTCAAATCAATGAAGGCTACACTCAGAAAGACCTCAAGACTTCCGGAATATGCTGCTCAAACAGTTTCACTTTTGTTTCTAGTGCCTGTCCCTCCTTTCTCACATTTATCTCCAGACTTCTTCTCCTTGTCCAGATCTATTCCGGCCCCAACAATCAGCTATTCATTGAACTTTTGGAAACTTTGCACTTTTAGAA
This sequence comes from Natator depressus, assembly GCF_965152275.1. Lineage (NCBI taxonomy): Eukaryota > Metazoa > Chordata > Testudines > Cheloniidae > Natator > Natator depressus. The sequence continues at coordinate 23,387,660 of NC_134243.1, read as the reverse complement.
AGAGGTAAGGGGTTGACTCTGTGTACACAAATTTGCAGAGGGACAATAGGGTTGAGGTCTGTTATTTCTCACCTCAATATTATTTATTTAAAAACATTTTTGCTGTTAACAAGCATGTTATCTCTGGAGACACAAATCCACAGTTTGAGAACTGCAAAACTAAGCATCTCTGATGGTATCTTCTTGACTGAGCACTAAGTTCCATTGGGTAGATAGAAAGATTAACCTAAATAATCTATACAGAAGTCTGTGGAAACCCATAAGATTGGATCCCTAATCCATGAACTATTGGAACTCATTTACAACTTTTCCTAAACATTACATTAATATATTGTCTCATACTACAGAATTAGAAGTTATAATCCCTATTCCATGATGAGATATCTTTGAGTTATAATGTATCTCAATTAAAACTAAAACTAAAACTTTTAGATAGATATTTTCCTCAAAAAGCATTTCATCCAAAAAAAAAAATCCGATTTAAATAAAAAAACCCACAATTGTATGGATGTTTTTATCATTGATTTTTATCCACCCTGATCTGAAAACAGGGTCCTCTCCCACTCCCCTGTTTACCTCTTCCTATTAATTTCCTTCTGAAGTCCTTGCAAGCTCTTCATTAACATTTGACTCAGTGCGCTAGTAGACTACATAGTGGTCAGCTAGGGAGATAAGTGTCTCCCATCGTCTGTCTGGAAAAGTTTCTCTCAAGGCACGCTCGCTACCTCTGAATGACCTACCTTTTAACTACAAGGCCTTCAGAACATATTTTTCCAATAGATAGATACACACACATCTTCTTATATGTTATCCGCTCATACATTTGCAAAGATTGTGATGCCCAGTGTGACACAGGCTTTCAGAAAAAATCTTCCATGACACTCTTTGGTGAATTAGAATGTAAATACCAGACTGAAGGGATCCCTGTGTTGTTAAGTGCTGAGGAATCTTGTCGCTGCAGCAGCTCTGTCAAGGCTGCTAAGCTATTGCAGCTGCTCAGTGATTCCGTTCTTGGAGCTCCGATGTTAGTTGCACAAGCAGAGAGAGCAGACTGCTAATTCAGCAAACTCGATGTTACTCCTAAGGAAAGGCCACATGTATAGTTCAGTGACAAAGGCACTTGGCCAGGTTTAATGCCCTCAAGACACAGTCCTAATGACTCGCACAGCTTGCACAATTACATTAACACAATTGCCCCGGGGCAAGGAGCAGTTCAGTCAGCAGCGGGAATCTTTGCTGTCCCTCAGCCATACAGAGGGTTAAGGCGAGGTACCCACCATTTATAGACTGAGACAAGCAACTGAGATAAACAACTTACGTTCCACATTATGTGTTCCTGACATCTATTTGTTGCCTCCCCTTGTATCCTGCTCCTGATGTCTCGAACAAAACATCCCTATTCATTATTCTGTCAAACCAGCTTATTTTACCAGGGGTCAGTGTGCTCCTGTGTCATCTCCTAAGAATTGGTTTACGCAGTTACTTGAGAACTCTTGATGTTTTTGTACCATCCTCTCCTGTCAGGAATGTGCTTGGTTGGTTAGCCAATACCTGCTGTGTTATTTTACCAAGGCCAGGCCTACTGTGGTTCACACTGTTAGTTATGCCGAGGACTCCAGCAAGGCCTGAACCCTGTAACCATTATGCACCCCATGCCCTCTGCCAGTTGGCACCAACAGGTCCTTGGGTCACAATAAGACATAAACACCTTATTCCAGCCCCCCAACATGTGCTACATTACCTCACATTTTCAGCTACCTGACAAGGTGTAACCTACCCCTCCTGAGTGCCTTGCTGCCTTTCTTTTTCTGGACCCTCAGTGTGTTATACTACCTTCAACTTGGAGCTAAATTCAGAGGTGATGTGTAAACACAAGCAGGTGTGGGTCTAAACTGAATAAGCATTTGTTTCCCCTACACCCAACACACTTCCCCTCCATACCAGCAGTTATACCCACGGAAAGTTAAGAGAGGCTGCATTATCTTTGCTGGAGAGTCCTCTCCATGTTGGGAAACCACATAGGACAGATAGGTGCCAGCTGTAGCATTCTTTGCAATGCTGTCCCATTAGGACTGCACTGTCAGCAAGCAGAGGTAGAGATGCAGATGGCCCCAGAGTTGTAAAGGCACGCGGCCTCACATTAATTGCTCTGCGTCATGGTTACAGTGTTAACTGCACCTGTGACCCCTCTTCTGGTCTCTCTCAAGTGTGCCCCTTTAAGTGCTGGGGCCTATGCCTTCACTCTTCCCAGTGAGGAAGCCCTCGATTCTCCCCCTCACAGACCCAGGTCCCTGAGCTATAAACATCCTTGTTCATCAACCGTGATTCCTCAGCAGCCCCAGCTGGGTTTGACACCGGTTAAGAAACTTCCTTTCAGAAGCTGTCACCAGTAGATAAATGCAGTGACCCAGAGCAGCTTCTTCAAAACAAGGTATTTATTATTTATTTATAGAATTCAGAGAATAGAGTTGGAACAACAAAAGGCCTACATGCAAATGGCTTACCTACAGCTTAGCATTTCCCTCAGAGCCTTGGGAGGCCCAGCTCTTTAAGACCCATTCTGCAGAGTCTGTCTCCATGTGTCCGTCAGCTCTCCTTGAGCAGTTTCCTAACAACCCAGTCTCTTCCCCAGACTCTGGATTTTTATGTAGAGTTCTTTGTGTCAGGTGTTCAGGTCCCTCCTACCCCAGTCAGGGTGTTTGAGGCAGATTGGTCAAAGAGAATAGTTCAAAAGCATTGACACCTGTATCGTCAGATAAGTTCCAGTGACTGGGTTATATAAAGCCACTGTCTGCCTTCCTGCAGACCTGCAGTAATCTTGTGCAAGAATTAATCCTTTGAACCGTCTAGCAAACAGCATAACACTCAAACAGAGGTACGCAATAGTCATAAAACAAAATGCAGCTATCTCCCATGTTCTTCACACTCTGTGAATCCACATGGATCTGAAGGAAGGGGAAGCTGCCTTTTGTAGGCTAGAGTCCTGGTCTCTTCCATGAGGCAACCTCCTTCTCAAAAAGGTTTCCTGGCCCCTTGATGTGTGTCTCTGTGTAGAATCACAGTCTGGCCATGTGATCCTGGGGACCAAACATGCACTCTTTATATCCTTTTTCTTGGGTGCAATCCACTCTCTCTAATGCAGAGGAGAATGTTTCACCTTTCTTTGACTCAACCTGTTCTACATGTGAAACTCAAGAAATAGTGCCTCGTGTTTGTGTTTATAAAACCATATCCCCTCACGAGGTTCCAGGAGATTGTGTTTAGCACTAGATGAATTCAGTAAAGGAAATTGTATAGCATGCAGCTTTTTCTTTTCTCTCTCTCTCTCTCTCTTTTTTTTTTTTCGTTTTTTTTGTTTTACTGTCACAACAAACTATAATCTACATTTTATTTTCTTAACTTCATTCTTGTTTCCAATGAAAGCTGAGTTAACTACTCTGCTTTCACTTTGTTAGGTCAGGCACTAGTTTCAAAGGTTTGTACAGGGTCTAAAGAGCCACATTCATCACTATCTGTGTTTGATCTCTAGACAACATTAAGAATGCAAGAACTTTGCAGACACAGTTGGGTCCCAGATGATCACATTTGCTAACCATGTATGTACAAACACACAAAGCCTAGCTATATATACACTGCTGCTCTGTTAGGTTTTGTTGACTTCTGCAATACAAGGCAGGCAGGCTCACTAGTGGGCTCCCAAATGATTTAAAGGGATACTACCCAATTGCTCTATTTTACGCTAGCCTGTGAAGTAAATTAGGATTGCTTTTTTTACGGCAATTAAGGTTTCCAGTTGATTCTTTTTCAAAGAAAAAATGTAGTGATGAAACTAGCACTTAATGTTCAGATTTAAAGTTGCTGAACAGCAAATCCTACATTTTAGAGCAGTTTTGCAAAGAAATGTTTATACTTAACACTTGTGATTGGCCTGTGCATAGGTTTTAGTGAGACAGGAGGCTGCACAGAATTTCTCTCCGCCCCTACCTCCCCACACTTCAAACCTCCTACTTGAAAACCAGCCACCCGGGCAGATCCTGTGCTTAGAGAAGTCCCTACTCCTCCCTCCAACCTCCCCAATACTCAAACACCAGATCTCTCATCATTGTCTCAGCCCCCTCCTGCTGCATTGGAGAAACACAGGTTCTCTGAAATGTGACCCTGTCATCTGAAGTTAACATCCTTCCACAACTTTGTTCCTCCTCACTGAACCTCTAGGTCTTTTCTGTGTATTCCCTGGTCTGTTCCCTTCTTACTCATGACCTCTGTTCTTTCCTCTCATCCAAACTCCTCCCTTCTCAGCTGCAGCGTGGTCTGTCCCACCATGCAGTCATTTAAATCAAAGGTGTGCGAGCACTGCTAATAAAACTTATACACCTGTTTCCTCTGGTCAGTGCTCTGCACCTGCTGCCTGTAACATATGCACAGAGGGCAACATGGCAGACCTGAAGACACAGCAGCCTGCACAGCACTTTCAGTCCATAGGAGGATGGAAGGGCACAATGGTGGTGGACATCCTACTATGACAATTTGGGGACTATGTCTGTACTGCTTATGAATTCTTGTTGGTATTTGGGAAGTTGTTTTTAGGAAAACTGCTGTGTCATGGAATGCCTCTGTGTATCCATTATTGCTGACAAGCCTGTAAGCTGGTCTCTGTCTGACTAGCTGCCATGGAGAATAGTTAACCTTAACCATTGTCCTCTGACCAGTCAATAGGTATGCTAACCAGTCAATAGGAGGTTGGCTGGAGCTGGGAGAAGCCATTTCTAGCTTCTTGGGTTTGGAGAGTGGGAAAATTAGCAGCAGCAGCAGCAGCACAAAGGAACTAGGTGGCGGTTGTGGAGACAGGATGTATGAACTCCAGGGCCTCACGTTGCAATTCAAGAAGCTTTGGATAGAAGGAGAAGGGGGAACAGTTGGGCATAGTTTTGTAGCAGGGATTTAGCTAGAAGACCATCCAGGGTCAGAGAAAAGAAGCTGACTTAGAGAAGGAGGAGGAGATGCTCCATGTTTCAGAAGTCAAGTCATGAGCTACAGCAGAAGCATCCCAGACAACACCCCCAGAGGACAGACCCCAGCCCAAAGAATGCTTCAGAGTGGTGGTAATCTGAGGCAGGGAAATGTGTGCGTGGTCTATTGTTTTTGCACAGGTCTCTACATTTCTTTTTCTTTTAAAGAAAAAGCAATGGTGTTTTAGAACCCTGTGCAAAATCTATCTCTGTGTGTTTTATGTGTTACACCTATCGTATGCTCTTGAGGAGTTAACCTGTGGTCCCACAACACCCACATGGCTGGAGTAGGGCGGCAGTTCTATAGTACCTTCCATCTTAATACTCCATGCTTGAAGTCAGAAGAAGTAGCAGCTGTTCAATACCTTTAGGATTTGGCTTTTGAAAGTGAAATATAAACAGACCGCTACAACATCCTTGTTTGAATAATCAGCATTCTGTTTGAGATTTCAGCACTGCCTGCTTTAGAGTAGATTTGATGGTAGATGCCATGACAAATTATAAAAGTTATAAACTATTGATAAACATCCTTTACTTTATTCTGTTCATCATTTTGTGCTTTGATTTCAGCTAGTAAAAGACAAACCATGGATTCGGCAGTTTTGACTGAAAATAGCTTTCTTGATTTGCTGCACAGCAATATTGATCCACTGCATCTATACAGCCTCTTGGACACAAGGTTATCTGATGAAGATGAAGAAAGTGAACTTTCAACAGGTTAGTAATGCAGTGAATTGTCCTGCTGGTTAGCCAGGACATTGGATGAAAGTAGAAGATGCCATTACTTAACAAGCGCACTTTGTTGCGATGGTGGAGCTGATCTAAATGTAGACATGGAATTCTGATGTGATGACTCTAATCCACATCCAGATACAGTAGTTGGTTCCAGATACCATCCTGTGTTAAATTTGTGAACCTGAGTTACAACTCTGTCTGTTCAGCTTGTAGTTTATAACACACTTCTTTACATGTTGCGCATAATGAGAGGCTAATATCTTTGGCATGCATCTCATACAGCATAACTAAATGCTATGTAAAAGCTTCCCTCTGCTGTCCTGGTCAGGCTAGCAACTGGCAACCCCTCTGCAATTTCAGGCTGGTGCCTTTACTAAACAGAGACTTTAGCTGAGCCAGACTGAGTGAGGACAGACCTCCACAAACAAAAACAGCAAATTAATTTCCTCTGGTGATCAAAGATCCAGGATTTGACCTTAAATCTTGAGGTAGATGACCAGTGTACTAGCAGCTGCGGGGAATTTGGCCAGTTGCAGCATCATTTCTTAAACAAGGTTGGGAGGAGGCCGTCTCTCTATGCATCTGGGGGTTTCCTTCCCAATTCCCAGGACCAGCTGGGTTGGAGGCTGATTCCTGTCCATTCCCTGACCCTCAAACCCAATCCTACCTGAGGATGTCATTGTGATTGCAGTGGTAAATCTGCAGTAGTAGGCTAGTGGGCTACATAATTGTTGACCTCATGCAGTTTCCTGCCCTCACTGTACTCCTCCTCTGGGTTTCTCTGGGGGCAGGCAGAAGGGGGTCATATGTAGCTCTGTTAATTTGGTGTCTTAGTATTTCCACCAGACTCAAGGTATATTGAATGTTGACACCGGAGAAAGGCCTTCAGGCCTGGCGGGTGTTCTTTTAAACACTATTTACTATCAATTGATTCAGTACCTTGTACTTAGACAGTAGCTAAATAGCTTTTTTAAAACGGACAGAAAGTCCCAGCTCTTAACAGAGGGAAGCATGATTCTCCCTTGCCTTCACCTTTCTAGTCACTTTATGTCTGCGCCAAGTGAGTGTAGAATGTTACTGTCAAGGTTCCTTCCCCACTCTGAACTCTATGGTACAGATGTGGGGACCTGCATGAAAGACCCCCTAAGCTTATTCTTACCAGCTTAGGTTAGAAACTTCCCCAAGGTACAAACTTTGCCTTGTCCTTGAACCATACGCTGCCACCACCAAACGTTTTAAACAAAGAACAGGAAAAGAGCCCACTTGGAGACGTCTTCCCCCAAAATATCCCTCCAAGCCCTACACCCCCTTTCCTGGGGAAGGCTTGATAATAATCCTCACCAACTGGTACAGGTGAAAACAGACCCAAACCCTTGGATCTTAAGAACAATGAAAAATCAATCAGGTTCTTAAAAGAAGAATTTTAATTAAAGAAAAGGTAAAAGAATCACCTCTGTAAAATCAGGATGGTAAATACCTTACAGGGTAATCAGATTCAAAACACAGAGAATCCCTCTAGGCAAAGCCTTAAGTTACAAAAAGACACAAAAACAGGAATATACATTCCATTCAGCACAGCTTATTTTACCAGCCATTAAACAAAAGGAAATCTAATGCATTTCTAGCTAGATTACTTACTAACTTTATAGGAGTTGTAAGGCTGCATTCCTGATCTGTTCCCGGCAAAAGCATCACACAGACAGACAAACCCTTTGTTCCCCACCTCTAGCTTTGAAAGTATCTTGTTCCCTCATTGGTCATTTTGAGTCAGGTGCCAGCAAGGTTATCTTAGCTTCTTAACCCTTTACAGGTGAAAGGGTTTTGCCTCTGGCCAGGAGGGATTTCATAGCACTGTATACAGAAAGGTGGTTACCCTTCCCTTTATATTTATGACAGTTACCAAATCAGAATGGTATAAAGCAGTCGAGAATCAGACTTCAGAATCTGGAGTCATCTCATGCTTAATTATTGCTGGTCTGAGATCGGGGCCCACGTTTGCCCTCTGAACTGGCAACTACGATTGACACCTGCAGGAATTCGTCTGTGCAGATGGGGCCTTGCTTATGCAGCAAAGTCGGAAAGCAGGATGAGTTAAGGAGCAAAGATCTGGTTGTCCTCTTCGTTACAGCAGTGAAGCATCACTGATTTGATCAGTTACTTTACTCCTGATTGTCACCAGTGTGAGCAGAAAAATCAGGTCCAGAATTTTAAGCAGTTTACTTAGATTTCTTAGCCCAATGTGATTTCCGTTCCTGTGCAATGAGTTGGCCTTGAGTCAGTTCCTAGTGAACCAACATCTATCACAAAACCACCACAGAATGAATGCTTGAGAGAGAATGAATAATTCTGCCTTTTTGACTTGTCCTGCCTCCTGGGTTTCTTTACCCTGGCCATGGCATTCACTGACCTAATTATAACTTTTTTTTATTCTTTTTTTATTCTAGACCCTGAAATTGATACCATCAACCATGATCAGTTCAGCAATTTGGATGTCTTTTATACAATGGAAAGCAATGGAAGTGTGGAAGAATCTCTCTTTTCAAATACAGGGGAAGCTTATTCTAGAATAGGTATGAGATTTTTTGGGGTGTGTGCGATGTTTTGGAGATAACTAGACCAGTAAGGGGTTCTTCCCTGTATAACCCTGAATGCATTTATGCTGTGCCACTTTGTTTCCGACCCTTGACACCAGTAGCATGGCCATAAGCACAAAATCTTACCTTGGCTTCCATCAGCCTAGTTACTCCTTGCAGGGTAACACCACAGTCCTTCCGGTCCAAAGTCACCCCAAATCTATCCTTTCGGTGTTCTTACCTACCAGAAACATGGATCATTCCCCTCTAGTTCATTACCCCCGAATGCGTGAAACCAGCCCCCCAGTGATCAGCTCATTCTGGCACCCAAGCTCCACACAGGTTGAGCAACAGAGATCTGCTTGGGGTAGAAATAAACAGGCAGTTTATTTAATAGAAAAACCATAGAGTCAAAGATGAACTAGTAAGGGGGAGCGAACGCATACAGGTCACAGAAAATAAACACAAAGACGCAACCTCAGGCTTTACACTTCCATATTAGATAAAATCCCTTTTCTAATATAAGTTACCTATTGCCATTAAACCAGCTTATCTTATTTACAGTGAAGGAAAAGCAGATGGAGCTGGGGCTGTCCCTGTTGGCTCCTTGTGCCCATGCATAGGGCCTGCCCCATGTGGGAGAGGACTGGGGAGGCACAGGGTGCATCTTTGTCCCCTGCAAAACCCCTGCAGCCGGGATTTAACAGCTAGAATATTGCTGTGGCTTCACCAAGCAGTAGTTTCCACAGCAACACCCTTATAAAGTGACATCTGAGAATGGTATATTGCCACGGCAACAAGTCAGCTTAATGAGGCACAATTAGCTATACCAGGGTTTGAGCCTCACACAGCACTATGTTCTGCAAACTCTCTGGCTTCACTACTGGATAGAGGGAGTTGTGATATTTAAATCAAATCACAATTTATCCTTAAATTTGTATATATTTATCAAATAAATAAAAAAGACTATACAAAATGTATTCTGTAGCTTGTGGGAATTCTTGATTGGCTGTGCCTCACTTGCCTATGCTGATAAGCCACCCCAACTTTGAACAGTTTCCTAGCGACCCCCCTAGCTAAGCAGGGGTCCAGTGTTTCACAGACAGCTTCCTGCTTCGAGGCTCCCCCTGAGATTCCAGGTGAAAAACTCACTTTCAAGCCTCCTTTTCCTCCCCTCCCCCATAGGATCCTAGAATATCAGAGTTTTAAGGGACCTCAGGAGGTCATCTAGTCCAACCCCTGTTAAAAGGGGGGCCAATTCCCCAATTTTTGCCCCAGATCCCTAAATGGCCCCCTCAAGGATTGCACTCACAACCCTGGGTTTAGCAGGCCAATGCTCAAACCACTGAGCTATCCCTCCCCCCGTCATGGTGAGTAATGGTCATTCTGAAAGGGAGCAATTCCCTCTTAACTTGATAGCTGGAAAGTCTCATTGTCTTCCCATTAACTTTAATTAGGGTGACCAGATGTCCCAATTTTATAGGGGCTTTTTGGGGCTTTTTCTTATATAGCCGCCGCTTACCCCCACCTCCTGTCCTAATTTTTCACACTTGCTATTTGGTCACCCTAACTGTAATGGTCCACCATAGTCTTTTCTTGGGCTGGAAAATGGGGTGAGTACTTGAAGCTGGTTTCATTGTAAACAACTGGCTTTGAAGGTGACCCTCCCTGCTTGGCTGCTTCACCACCCTGCTGTGAGGTGAGGTTGAGCAGATTCATAACCACAGTCTGTATACATATCTTGACCATCAAATTCAGAACATTACAAGCTTTCACAAAAGATTTTACTCAATATATATATATATAGAAAGAGAGAGAGAGAGTACAATAATACAGCATGTAATCTGTTGGTTTAACCTCTCTTTTGGGGGGTTTAAACTTCCTGTTCTGTGTTTGGGGTGTCTGGACCCTGATTATCATAGGGGGGAAGTGGCACATCAGCTATGAATATTGTTACTTTTTCCTTCCTCTGTATACTGGTTCCTTACAAGTTATAATTTGATCACAGTAAATTAGTAATGCCTAACTTTAGTCTCATTTTGTCTAATATAGTTAGTATTTTAACAATTACATGATTAAGAGCTAATGTTTTTCAATAAAGCCCACCCTGATAACTCCCTTAAAAATATTCAAAACACCTAGGTCACCCAAAATTGCTATATTTCTTAAATATAAAAAATATAAATTAGTTTAACAGTCACTTTCATAAGATGTACCACATCAAAGTGGCAATTCTGTGTCCCACGCTTTTAGAATTAATGATGCTAGATACATATATTGTAATGTGAATATATGTATGATTATTAACTGTCTTGATAAATATAAGTAAGTAGGGCCATTTCCTGCTCTCAATGAAAGCAATAAGAGTTTTCGATTGACTTGCTAAGAGCAGAATGATCCCACAGGACCTAAACCACTGAAGTGAGTAGTCACTCATATGAGTGAAGCTTGCTGGTATGAATAAGAGCTGTAGGTACCAGACCCACAGAGTGTATGGCTGGGAACCCTAACTTACTGCTTTTCTAAAGTAGTAATGGGTCTTTCCAGTTTGAGTTTTATTAACAAGTACATGTGAAATCCTTTTGCTTGGCTCTTAGGTGACTTCTTCCCAATCACAGGAGTGAAAGTTGCTTTAAACAACACTAAATAACAGTCCTTCTATGAAATAAAAGAGGTGTCTGTACTCCCCCCTCCACCCCACCCCTCACACACACAATATACCAGCTAGTGTTATTTTAATCAGTTTGTACATCTCATGAGCGAAATGGTCACCCTTGACTGCTGGATATGTTTTGGTTGGCACGGAGAAAAAAATCTCCATTAATTATACTTTCCTGATCAACACTTGCTGTGTTAACTTCCTATTTCTAGTGCCCTGCACTTCCTGAACACTACATTTATTTAATAAGTAAAACTAATGGACATTTCTTACTCTCCTTTCAGACCTTGGACTTTTGTACATGAGAATAATCTACAATAATTTGTTCTTAATTGTGTCATTTAACATACCATTGTGCTCTTTTTTCCCCCTTCTTGTTAGCTGGATTAGCAGAATATGTGCTCAAAGATCAGCAGGAGAGACAGATGGAAGACATTTTTGGTAAGGTTTTAACACATGGGGCAAAGTTTAGATATGACTGCTCTCTATAAATACATCAGAGAAATAAATACCAGGGAGGGAGAGTTATTTAAGTCAAGTGCCAGTGTTGACACAGAACAAATTGATATAAAGAGGCCATCAATAAGTTTAGGCTTGAAATTAGACAAAGGTTTCTAACCATCAGAGGAGTGAAGTTATAGAACAGCCTTCCAAGTGGAACAGTGGGGGCAAAAAGCCTATCTGGCTTCAAGATTGAGCTTGATATGTTTATGGAGGGGGGAGGTATGATGAGCTCAGACTAGATGATTATGATAGCCCCTTCTGGCCGTTAAGTCTATGAGTCTAAATCAGTGGCAGAGCCAAGAGTAGAATCCTGGTTATCCATCCATGGCAGTGTGGAGCAGCAGCCAAATGATTGGGACAATATTTACTTGCTTCCTATTAACACCTTTAAAAAGTTGCATGACTTATTTTTATCCTGCTTTGGTGCATTTTTGGCTTGGATTTTGCTTTTATTAGTTAATGGCAAACTTCCTGTTGACGTCAGTGGAAACAAGATTGGGCCCAATGGTTGGACTGAAGTATTTGTTGTTTAAATTAAAGAATGAACCTGGTAACATGTCAGTTCTGATAACACAAATGATTTCACTGAAAAAATCTGTATGACTCTGTGATGTGTTTTAAAAGAGAACTAATCCTTTGGGATATAAAACTGAGGCACAGATTAAATGACTGGCCTATGGTCACATGGCAAGTCTGTGATTCAGATGAAGGGAGAACCCTATAGTTGTGATTTCTAGTCCCCTCTGCTAGTCACTAGACCATTCGGAACCACTTAAATTTAACGTGTGTGATGATCTTCTGCACTGTGGAAGTTCACCAAGGTGGCCAAATCCGATTTCTGTGGATGTTGCATCCTTTGCAGATTTGGATGTACGCTTTACTGTACACATACACTCCCCATCTTTTATTTACAGAATTTATCCTGATTTCAAGACACTATGCATTTGGTGCTTGAAATTCGTTTTTAACAGTAACCTTTGGGATCCAATTGATTCAGATTTGACAGTAAGTTGTTTTTGTTTAACAGGAAAACTCATTTTGGATGAAATGTCCAATGAAACCACAGAGGGTTTTACAGAGATGAAGAAGCAGAAATGTCAGAAACGATGTAAGTGAAACAGCATTTGTGGCATCGCCAGAAACAATTCACCTAGGAGGCTGGAGTCTTTTAAAGCTCCTCCCATGCAATCATAAACTACCTGCATGGCAGGGACATTTGTTTTTAAAGGAACATTGTTGCTCCTCTCATGCTAAATTCTTCATTAGCATAAGTAGCTGCAACTCTTCTGAATTCAGTGGAGCCGTGCCCAGTTAAACCAGTGGTGACTTGTCCACTCTTCCTCTGATGTGCATTTGAATCAATGAAAAAAATGCTCCTTATATTTTCAATGATTTGTTGGCATGTAACATGGCACGGTGAGCATGTTTTTAGCTGTTATAACCCCTAGCTTTGCTTTGCACCAATGTGGCAATGTTTTAATTTTGTTTTTGATTAATTCTGGCTTAGTAAGTATTATTCCTTTTTTATTAAAAAAAAAAAAACCAAACCAATCAACCAAACACTCAGGGTTATCGTTACAAAAATCTGCCACCTATTCAAAAATATAGGGTCAGAGTAAAATAACCCTACTCACTTTCATATTTAATATGCTGAAAACCTCTACTTCTGAGGTAATTGAAGCTGCCTCAGAATTTCTAGAGACAAGGCAAGTGAGGTAATATCTTTTATTGGATCAACTTTTGTTGGTGAGAGAGACAAGCGTTCGAGCCACACGGAGCTCCTCTTCAGGTCTGGGAAAGGTACTCAGAGCATCACCGCTAAATGCAAGGTGGAACAGATTAAGCATAAGTAGTTAGCACATATTCTAAGGGACCAGAATTTCTAGTCTGCCACAATGAAATGGTGCAGCTTTTAGGAGACTATGCCCCAGAAAGCAGATCTGGTTGGCTATACAGTGCACAGAACTCTGGTTATGCCTCTGCTAACTCCTCATCTTATTTAACATGCATAAATTAGACTTCACTAACAGAAACCTTAAAATATCAAACTAGATTCAACCTACATCAAGGATTATAAACTTTCTTACTTTTAGCGTTCGTGAGCACTGCAGAGAGTTACCCTGATGCTTCCAAGCTCAAATGCAGGAGAACGGGTGAGTTATTGGCTGAAGGATTTTGAGTGTACCTTGTCTGTTGTTCTGATGTTCATACCACTGTCGAGGTATTAAACAGAAGGACTGTAGCTCCTGCATGCTTGAGAAAGGTTGGATGCACTAATATGGTGACGTATCATGACAGTGGGTTTCTCTGGCTTAATGCTAAAGAATAGCACAGGTTGGGTTATTCTGCCCTTAATCCATACACCCACATCTAATTGTTATTGTAACAAACCTATGACCACCTAGATATATCAGTGGTCATAATACTGCACACCTTGGAAATGCCTCATGGCAGGGCAAAACTTGGATCCTGCTGTTCCAAAAGCACAGGCCTCCACTGTTTGAGTGAAAGGAGAACTCCATTAGCAATTAGCAATAGAACGCCAATGAGAAGGGGAGGAACCAAGCAGAAAGGGCCAAAACAATAGCCCAGATAAGGAACATCCTAACAAACACAAAAATAGCCAGGTTACTACCTGCAAAGAGGCAACTCCTCACTCGATCCTGGTTACTCAGCTCTTCTGCCAAGGCAGAGAACCTGGAGGTCAGAAGACACAGATCACTTAAAAGATCTGCCCTGCAGCTGTGGAGAGGTGGGGGGAGTTACTGGTTGCTTTAGGCTAACACAGACTGATCCAAGGCAGGATCTGCAGTAAGCAGGCTATAACTTGGTCCACAAGAGAATGGGAGACACAAAGGCTAAGGCCTGTCTATCTAGAAGCTTGTGTGGATGGCCAGGTGTAGATAAGTCACTTGGTTTAAAATTCATTGCTCTGAGTGCTGTGAGCCTTTTTGCAAATAAATTGTACGTTGTTTTGAAGAATCATACATTGTTTTGCTTCTGTGTCACTGCAAACTGTCAATGCTCACAGACTCCCAAATGGAAACTCTTGCAGGTACCAAGCCTCCAGGGCCTGCTAAATATCACAGAAGCCCAGTCAGAGAGTGGTAGGATTGCAGGATCCCCACAGCAGGAGGCATGGGCCTGTCACTTGAAAAGGGTGCACTCAGACTGGGAAAGGGTCTCAGGACGGCCAACCACACATAAGGTAGCCCATCACAGTGTCAATTGGAGTTTTGTGAACAAAGCAAGGGAATTGTGCCACCCCTAATGTGGAAAATACACTTGGTAGACTTGAAAAACTAAATAAAGTCCTTGGTGAATTCCTACCTGCTATTTGTGGTTTATTCAGGTAGCACATTCCTTATTTGTACTGAAGCTCCAAGATTGGTGCGGATTAACCCACAGTATTGACTTTAAACCACCCACACAATTTCTTTTTTATATCATGCATTTCTGAGGATGTATTTGTATTTCAGTAATGCTCACAATCTCCGTTGAGGATTGGGGTGCTAAACGCTGTAGATGCACGGAATGAAAAGATGGCCCTGGGTCCAGAGAGCTCACAGCCTGTGAAGGAATGTGCAAGCTAAGGCACAGTTGTAGAGCTAAGACTTAAATTTTGCAAAGTAGGACATAGTTTTGTGGCATTTATGGAGGTTGCTCAGACAGTGTCACTGTCTCCATCTTCACAGATGCAGCAAAGAGGGTGAAGGAAGGAGTATGTACAGAAGGCAGCAGAGCTGTTGGGGATGTAAGAACTAGTTGCCAGAAAAGAGGTGAGCACTTTGAAAATGCCTCGTAACTTCATTTTGCATTTGATAAAGTGAGAACAACTGTGTAACTCTGTAAAGCCAAACATACCAGTCCTTTGAAAATTCAATAAATATGCCAGCAAAGAACGAGGGGGTTATATTTACCCAAGTTCTAAATAAAATAGGAACACCTGTTGTTATTACTTATTATTTATATATTTATTATTTACAGCTGAGATTACTCCAAGGAAATCCTACTGTATTGGTACCCTCACCATGAACTAGAGACTTGCCCAAACATATTGAAGTGTTGGGATCAGCAAAACCAAAATGTACAGTATTGTATCTGTATCACGAGCAGGTTATTTCAAAATAAACAAGGACAAATATTTCTTACATTCAAAACTATTTCTCTGATTGCTTTAATGAGTCAGTGGTGCACATAGCAATACAGACTATCAAACTGTTTACTATGTACCATGTACAGAAAGGTCCTGATCCAAATACTGGATGCACCTTTTCAAACCCTTATAAGTTATCAAGTTTGTATAATCAGGCAGGCATAAGAGGTGGTTTCATTTGTCTAGAAAAAGTTTGTCATTGTTTATGTGAAACTTTTCTAAGGAAGCCTGGCCATCCTTACTTCCCCAGTAAGACCTAGGCAGAGAGCCAAGATGAGGGTCCTTACTTTATGCTGCTTCCTCGGTCTTGTACTGCATTGTATAAGGCAGTGGACAATGTCTGGGAAACTGAGCACAACAAGCTATCATATTAGCTCATTACCTCATACTTGGTAATAATTTACACTGAGTCTGAATATTTATGTGCCTGAAGCTATTTAGGAGGAGGACGGGCCAGGAACACTGAATGTGTTCTTTTAAACTAGTGAAGACACTGCAGAATTTTCGACATACACACTGTAGTCCTATGGCCATGTTAGCTGGCTGCGTCATGAAGTTCTGCTAAACACGTCAGGTCACTTCAGAGTTTGGATACCAATTTTTGGGCGGCTCTAAACACTTTAATGATTTGATGACTATCAGGTGACTTATGTCTTATGCTGTGAGATCTTCTGTGGTCTGTTTCAGAGTAACAGCCGTGTTAGTCTGTATTCGCAAAAAGAAAAGGAGTACTTGTGGCACCTTAGAGACTAACCAATTTATTTGAGCATAAGCTTTCGTGAGCTACAGCTCACTTCATCAGATGCATTCAGTGGAAAATACAGTGGGGAGATTTATATACACAGAGAACATGAAACAATGGCTGTTACCATGCACACTGTAAGGAGAGGTTTCAGAGTAACAGCCGTGTGAGTCTATATTCGCAAAAAGAAAAGGAGTACTTGTGGCACCTTAGAGACTAACCAATTTATTTGAGCATAAGCTTTCGTGAGCTACAGCTCACTTCATCGGATGCATGCATGCATCCGATGAAGTGAGCTGTAGCTCACGAAAGCTTATGCTCAAATAAATTGGTTAGTCTCTAAGGTGCCACAAGTACTCCTTTTCTTTCTGTGGTCTGTCTGACTTTTGTAAGAAACTAACATACTTTAACCCTGTTTGCTTTCTAAAGTGGAGTCCCCTGGGTCTACAGTGAATGGAACTTTTGTAGCGGTGCCTCTGAACAGCTCTCCAGCTAACTCCAGCTCTTTGTCTCACCTGCACATGCAGTTTTCTGTTACCAGTATACATCCAACTGGAAAAAATGTCGTGATGCCCGGTATGTACGGTATAACTGCAGCTTTCTCCCCCTACACAACAGAGAGAACATGTGAAACTCTTCACCCAAACCCTTCACTGTAGCATGCATCCATCTCCTTCACATCAGGACATGGTGGTGGGGCTTCTCTCTACCCCATACAGTTGCAAGGGGCTGCTGTTTCCTCTCAGCTTGGGGCAGTAAAACTGGCTCCCCTTCATTCCTTGCTAATAGCAGGTGCCACAAGATGGAGAGGCAGGGATTTCTCCTTACCCTCCTCCTTAATTAGAAACTACTCTTCCTCTGCTCAGTCAAAGGGAAAGTGAATGCAGCACTTTGAATGCAGCACTCAGAAACTGGTTGGTTAATTCATTCCATGGTGGTTAGTAAAATTAAAGGTCACTGTAAGAGCAGTGCTTCAACATGTTTTTATAATTCATTTTGACTTTGGTTTTTCTGGCAGCGTCCCTGGGAAAGGCTTTGTAGACTCAGTTAGTTTTGCTATGATTTATACAACTGCTGTATTTGTCAAAATATAATGAGCCAGGGAGTGTTTGGAGTTACAGCTTTGAGTCTGGAGGCAACTGAGAAACTGACTTTAGGTAGCTGATATTAGTCAACACAGCACCAGCTCTACAGAAGCTCTACCTGCTGCAGAGCTGTGACAGGTGATCAAGTTACAAGCAGTGCATCATCAGAACACATTCTTGGGCTGATTCTGTCCAGAGGAGTAATGCTTCCTTGCTGCCGGTGCAGTGTGAGCATAATCACATGGAAAGGCTGTGATAATGCGTGAGTCTCCTAATCGCTTTGAGGGCAACATAGCACCTCAGACTCCGCAATGCGTTCATTTACCTACAGTCGCCTTATGCAAATTAACCTTCACTGTCACAAGCCACATCAAGAGCGGCATCAGCCTTAATATTTTATATACACTGTAAATAGTATGTCTCTCTATGGGATGCCTTTGGCAATGAACTCTTTAATCTTTACAGTACCCTATGAATTTTCAATAGGTTTTTGCCATTCTGAATGCTCCAGCTGAGAATGTTCATAAAGAACATCACTGAGAGCAGGAAGGGCTGTAGCCCACGGTTAGGAATCGAGGTGCTTAAAAATTGAGTAACTCTATTACTCTTAATTCCAGTGTCTTCTGGAAATTCCAACCCAGACTGTCTGCTTGTTGGTGCTAAAGGGATCCAGGTGATATCCGGCTTTGCAGTTCATCCTCAGCAGATAATTAATTTGCCTGTAGGGAATGGTGCATCCAATATTATAATATATCCAGGTGAGTTATTCAGTAGTGTTTCAATTTTTCAGAGACAGAAAGTAAAATAATTTCTATCAATAAAGTACCATAGATCTTCATCACATTTGTTTGTAGATGTACAGAGAAAGCTATTAACATGCTTGTTTTATTTCTAGTGTCCTCCTCCCCCACTGAAACATTACAGATATCACCAGTTTACCCCACAACCCTGGCTGGTAAGTGCAGGATGGCTTTTCTTCTGTCCAGTATCTCTGAAAGGGTAACAGCATAGACCGTTTCAGAGTAACAGCCGTGTTAGTCTGTATTCGCAAAAAAAAAAGGAGTACTTGTGGCATCTTAGAGACTAACCAATTTATTTGAGCATAAGCTTTCGTGAGCTACAGCTCACTTCATCGGATGCATCCACAGTATGCATCCGATGAAGTGAGCTGTAGCTCACGAAAGCTTATGCTCAAATAAATTGGTTAGTCTCTAAGGTGCCACAAGTACTCCTTTTCTTTTTGCGAACATAGACAGTAGATTGTTTCTCTGTACACAGACACCAGTTTTTCCTGTTTCAGAGTAGCAGCCGTGTTAGTCTGTATCCTCAAAAAGAAAAGGAGTTCTTGTGGCACCTTAGAGACTAACAAATTTATTAGAGCATAAGCTTTCGTGAGCTACAGCTCACTTCATAGGATGCACATTTTGCTCATGTTTTTCTTATAACAAATTACCTGCAGTTCATAGATTCATAGATACTAAGGTCAGAAGGGACCATTATGATCATCTAGTCTGACCTCCTGCACAACGCAGGCCACCGAATCTCACCCACCCACTCCTGCGAAAAACCTCACCTATGTCTGAGCTATTGAAGTCCTCAAGTCATGGTTTAAAGACTTCAAGGAGCAGAGAATCCTCCAGCAAGTGACCTGTGCCCCATGCTACAGAGAAAGGCGAAAAACCTCCAGGGCCTCTTCCAATCTGCCCTGGAGGAAAATTCCTTCCCGACCCCAAATATGGCGATCAGCTTGTTAATGTTGCTGACAGTCCTTTCCCTAACAGCTCAGTCTAGTCCAGGGCACTAGGCAGAACTGTCTGTTTAGTGCAGCATTAGAGCTACAGAGTCATGTGTGTCCAGAAGTGGCCATATCCTTTGCATTACCCCCCAGAGTCTGGCACTTTAACCTTTCCAAAATAGTTATAGAATCATGCTTTAACGCTTATCCCATTACCATCAAGATAAGGAACTGTGTTGGTGCTTTATATACTAACTGCTTTACTGGGCTTTTAACTGGCAGTTAACATGGTCCAACAGAAACAACAGCAACAACACAGAAAAGCCAACCTAAACGTTTACTAAAAAGTTTTCTCCAAAGTCTTCTCCAAAGTCTGATTGTAAAAGTCAAACACATACAGAAATCGGTTCATAATAAACAAAAGAAAGTCTTGTTCAGGCTACAAACAGTTCCCAGCTGCAGTAGCAGTCTGCCCTCATTGTTAGTTACTAGTGCAGGGAGCTCTGCTGTAAGTTTTGGGTTGTGTGTTTACTTCCAGGCTTTGGTGCCTACAGGGTATCTCCATTGTTGACTGCTGCTATTGCTGCTTAGTTACAGTAGGTGTGGTTGCCCCCTAGTGGCTATTTATACAGCTAAAAGCACCGAAGAGAAAGGTGAAATTTTTGAAGGTGACCCAGTGGATGGATCCCTAAATACCCTCAGGTTTCTGTAGGAGTAATTGCAAAGGTTACACACAAATTTTTGCGGGCTCACCAATTGCACTCACTCATTTTTGTTAATTTACACAGCACATCAAAATACATCGGGCATTTTCCATCCTAAAATGAGTCCTTGCCTTGAGCTTACAGTCCAACTGGAAAACAGGCAGACCCAGGAGCAGAGAAGGAGGCAGCATGACAACTATTTATTTGCTTTCCCTCAATTTTCCATTTTGCTATTAACTTTTGCCTTATTTGCCTTATTACCACTTAATCCTTCTCTATCTGCCTGGCTATAGACTCCCTTTGATTTTCCATTCTCTCATTTTTATTTATTAACTCCTGATCAGTCCTCTAACCCCTCCCATTCACTCACTGCCTCCTTCCAACCTTTCCCATAATTGTGTTTAATCCATTCCTGCATTCAGTCCCTACTTACCACCTAATCTTCATAGAATCATAGAATATCAGGGTTGGAAGGGACCTCAGGAGGTCATCTAGTCCAACCCCTTGCTCAAAGCAGGACCGATGCCCAATTAAATCATCCCAGCCAGGGCTTTGTCAAGCCTGACCTTAAAAGCTTCTAAGGAAGGAGATTCCACCACCTCCCTAGGTAACGCATTCCAGTGTTTCACCACCCTCCTAGTGAAAAAGTTTTTCCTAATATCCAACCTAAATCTCCCCCACTGCAACTTGAGACCATTACTCCTTGTTCTGTCATGTGCTACCACTGAGAACAGTCTAGATCCATCCTCTTTGGAACCCCCTTTCAGGTAGTTGAAAGCAGCTATCAAATCCCCCCTCATTTTTCTCTTCCGTAGACTAAACATCCCCAGTTCCCTCAGCCTCTCCTCATAACTCATGTGTTCCAGTCCCCTAATCACTTTTGTTACCCCCCGCTGGACTCTTTCCAATTTTTCCACATCCTTCTTGTAGTGTGGGGCCCAAAACTGGACACAGTACTCCAGATGAGGCCTCACCAGTGTCGAATAGAGGGGAACGATCACGTCCCTCGATCTGCTGGCAATGCCCCTACTTATACATCCCAAAATGCCATTGGCCTTCTTGGCAACAAGGGCACACTGTTGACTCATATCCAGCTTCTCGTCCACTGTAACCCCTAGGTCCTTTTCTGCAGAACTGCTGCTGAGCCATTCGGTCCCTAGTCTGTAGCGGTGCATTGGATTCTTCTGTCCTAAGTGCAGGACTCTGCACTTGTCCTTGTTGAACTTCATCAGATTTCTTTTGGCCCAATCCTCCAATTTGTCTAGGTCCCTCTGTATCCTATCCCTACCCTCCAGCGTATTTACCTCTCCTCCCAGTTTAGTGTCATCTGCAAACTTGCTGAGGGTGCAATCTACACCATCCTCCAGATCATTTATGAAGATATTGAACAAAACCAACCCCAGGACCGACCCTTGGGGCACTCCACTTGATACCAGCTGCCAACTAGACATGGAGCCATTGATCACTACCCATTGAGCCCAACAATCTAGCCAGCTTTCTATCCACCTTCTAGTCCATTAATCCAGCCCATACTTCTTTAACTTGCTGGCAAGAATACTGTGGGAGACCGTGTCAAAAGCTTTGCTAAAGTCAAGGAACAACACGTCCACTGCTTTCCCTTCATCCACAGAGCCAGTTATCTCATCATAGAAGGCAATTAGATTAGTCAGGCATGACTTGCCCTTGGTGAATCCATGCTGACTGTTCCTGATCACTTTCTTCTCCTCTAAGTGCTTCAGAATTGATTCCTTGAGGACCTGCTCCATGATTTCTCCAGGGACCTTGGTGAGGCTGACTGGCCTGTAGTTCCCAGGATCCTCCTTCTTCCCTTTTTTAAAGATGGGCACTACATTAGAAGATTACAATCTTCTGCTTTACCCTTTCCTAGTCAGCCACCACATCTCCCTTCAACAGTGAACTCCATTCCCCTGCAGAAAATTGAGCTAAGTGAAGTTGTCTGGAGGCAGTGAAGGTGTTTCCTTGTGCGGCTGCCATACTTCCTTGTCTCCTGGAAAGCAAAGCCCATTAATAGGCTACTGCAGGAGGTGCTGGTAGGGTTTCTACTCTGTAAAGTCCAAAGGAGCAGCCGCTAGTTTACCCCACTGTCCAGATGATGCAGCTAGAGTTCCTGACTCCCAATAGAAGATCTGCAGCCTCGTATAGTTTTCCAAAGACTCATAGATGATAAGACCAGAAGTGACCATTGTCGTCATTTAGTCTGACATCCTGTATAACACAGGCCAGAGGACTTCCCTAAATTAATTCCTGTTTGAACTGGGGCAGATCTTTTAAAAAAAACCATCCAGTTTTGATTTTAAAATGGCCAGTGACGGAGAAGTGGTTCCAATGGTTAATTACCTTCATTGTTAATTTGTGCCTTATTTCCAGTCTGAATTTGTTTAGCTTCAATTGTCAGCCATTGGATCTTGTTACACCTTTGTCTGCCAAATTGAAGAGCCCTCTGTTATGAAATGTCTGCTCTCCATGAAGGTACTTATAGACTATGATCAAATAACCCCTTCCCTGTCTCTTTGTTAAGGTAATTAGATTGAGGTTACTCCTCAGAAGCGATGGTAGGACTCACTCTCACATGACTCACATTAATGAACTGTTTGTGCGCGTCAGCAGGGCCCATGCAGATAGTTAGTGCACATCAGGCTTCTGCGGGTTAGAGTCATATCCCAGCATGCCACAAATTACATGTTTGTGTAGACAAGCCCTAAGGGTGATGTCAAAGAAAAGAGTCTGGCAGATGAGTTGGTAACTGTGGCAACTCAGACTGATATCGGGGTTCAACTCCGTTAGCTCCTGTAGGAAGACACCACTTCCCGTTGGGTCTGAGTTTGTCCTAGATGTCTATTTATGACCTCTGGGCAGAACTTCTGACACTGAGATGAAAAGGTCTTCTGAGCCTTTACCAAAGCCCATGGTTAATGTGTATTCCAGAGAAGATGTTTCTTACAATATTGTATAACACCTCTACTGAAAAGGGATCCGTGGGAAAAGGTCCCTTGAGCTGTCCCATCGAACAGGAAATTACTGAATATTCTTAAATCCTTTTAAAATGTAACCTTTACATGTCTTTATTAGGGATTGTCTTTTCCCAAATGTAAGCTATTTCTAGACACTGACTCTTTTGAGAGGAATTTCTGTCCCACTCAGCTGTGTTCAATGTGACATCACAACTCAGAAAACACTGTAAGAAAGTATTGCAGTCCTTGGATGTACTCCTGGAATTTCCATCTGTTTTAATGGAGGCTACAGTGTGCCTTTAGAGGCAGCATTTGACTCCCTGAATGGATAGTTTGTTTAATCATGTTGAAAGAGTTTCTCAGAATTTTTGACTTAACTAAAATTATGCTGTGGACAGAGTCCTCCTTAGTATTTTGCCTGCTAACTCTTTGCTGTCATTAAGAGATAATACTGATAACAATTTCATTAACTGTATAAATAACTTGTCAAATGCATTATTTCAGCTCAAGTGGACTTGGCTGTCCAAAGCATTTTGGGGTCTCCTGACAAAAACCCCTCCATGGGCCCATTTGATTATATGCCAGAGACTGCAGCTGTGACTGATCATACAGGTAGATACTACCCTATTTAAAAACCCCTATATGCCGACTTTACAATTATAATACTTTGTATGTATGACATAATGCAGAGTGAATCCCCCAACTGAGTTTTCCCAGGGATGTTACCTTATATAATGCTCACCCTACGTACCTAGCTACTCAGCTCTAACTAAAATTGTGTGGTTACGCTGAAGCTATTCCTTTTGATTACATAAATAAGTCTTAAATGTGAACATGAATCAAGCCAAAATGCTAATATTTGAAAGGGACAGTGGGTCTCATGAATAGAGCTGTAATGTTTCTCCATGGCATTGCTCCATGTAGGGTATCAGAACAGTCATGTTCTTCTGTAACATTGTAATAGCTACAATAATTAACCTTGCGAAATGATGAATACTGACTGAAGCGTCTGCTTTATCTGCAGGGTTTTCTTGCCTTTTGTCTGTCATAAGTTAACATGATTTGTGTGCATTTTTATCACTGAAATAGACAAATATTTCCACCTTAAGTTAGGACATCAATTGTTATGTAGCAAGGTTCTACCCCATTTAACTAGTCACATTGCTGAAATTGGAAAAGTTCAATCAGTGAATGTTTAAGAGTCTGTTTCTCAAATTGATTACTTGTTTTCCTCCAGATGAAGAAGAAATGTCCAATGAGAGATCACAGATTCCTGTTGTTCCTTCTGAACAAATTCTCAAAAGACCAAGTGAGTTTCAATCCCCTTTAACCTTAAATTGCTTTGCAAATTTTGTGGAAAACCAAAAGATCAGTTTTTGCTCTAGAATAAGTTGTCTGTTGTGGGGAAAATGTTTTGTACAACAGTTGTGGAGCTGTTCAAAACTTTCTGAGTGGAATTCAATCATTGCTATATTTTAGGAACTAAATGTTTTCTGAAAACTGCCAGGGGCCAGAATGTTGGTGCATTTAAAGAGCATTATAACTTACATATTTAAAACATCTAAATGTTATGTTGAGTCCATATTTCCTTTCAAATACTTGATTCTTCAGCTCACTTGTGCTTTTGTTTTTCTAGAGCCAGTAGAAGCTTTCTGCACGTCACTTAAGGATTATTTCCAAGATGTGTGCAAGTTCATGGCCATGGACCGTGAAGTAACCCTTGATCACCTTTACATTGATGGGGCTCTCATGCAAGGTCAAACTGAAACAAAGAGTGGGAAAAATATCATCAAGGTGATGGAGAAGGAGCTGGTAATATACAATTTAGAAGAGAAGGAAAAAGCAGCTATAGAAAGAAGCCAAATATTTCAAGTCCTGGGAGGGAAAGAACTAGAGACGAAAGTCGTTGTGGTGTTGGGAAAGGCAGGAATGGGTAAAAGCATTCTTGTTCAAAAGATCTGCCAAGACTGGTCCAATGGAAAGTTTTCTCAGTTTGAATTTGTCTTTTGGTTTGAGTGTAGACGGCTGAGCCTGCCTGAAAAGCAATACAGCTTGAAGGACCTGCTTCTTGAGCTCTTTGTCAAACCTCGAGAGGGAAGCGACGAAGTCTTCGAGTACATACTGCAAAATCCCGATAAAGTCCTCCTCATCTTTGATGGTTTCGAAGAGTTGCAGGATCATGATGGCTTTACACATTACTCAGACTGCCAGTCTTACAAGGAGCTGTACAGCATCAGAGAGCTATTTGCAGGGCTCTTCCAGAAGAAGATACTCAGTGGCTGTACTTTATTGCTAACAGCAAGACCCAAAGACAAATTTAATCAGTATTTATCCAAAGTGGACAAGATTATCGAAATGATAGGGTTCTCTCCACAACAGGTAGAATCATATATAGCCAGATATTTTGAAGGGCTACCATACAGTGATGATGCAGTGAAATTAATCACAGATTGTCAATATCTGTTCAGTCACTGCTACAGCCCTGTCATGTGTAGATTCATTTGTTTTCTCTGCGAAATGATGTTTGAAATGGGAGACAAAGACCTGCCTTCAACACTTACCAGCCTCTTTGTAAAATACCTTCAGCAAAAGCTGATACCTACACAAACAGATGTGACAGCCATAGGAAATCAACAGCACATTACCAGGCTAGCTCAGTTAGCCTGGTATCTTGGAGAAAAGAATCAAAATGCCCTGAAGAGCAGTCTTTTTCCCTCTAAAGAAGTTAAGGAGTTTGCTCTGAAATATGGCTTAGTACTGCCATTTACGTTCCCAAAACATTCGGGAAACAGGGAGGAAGAATTTGGGAGTGTGTTCTCAGATTTTGTTATCCAAAATTTTTTGAGTGCGCTTCATCTGGTGCTCACAGAAGAGATCAAGGATAAAAGCCTCACAAAGTACCTCTCACTACCAGCCAGGAAGAAAAAGCCTCATAATTGGTTAGATTTGGTGCCTCGATTCTTGCCTGGGTTATTGTATCTCCAGCATGATCCATACCTCTGTTCTCTTTCAGATGAGCATGTAATGAAAATCATAACCAAGAAGCAGAAGACACTCTTAAAATATATTAAAAAAATACAGATAAGTGATCTCTATCCAGAAAAACTACTTGAGCTGCTCCACTGTGTTTATGAAACACAGGACAGCTATCTTTTGCAGCATGTGGCTTTAAGGCTCAAGGCTGAACTTTCTTTTCTGGGCACTCTTCTTACACCCCCTGATGTCTATGTGCTGCATTTTATTTTAAAAAGATCCCCAAAGGAGTTTTCCTTGGATTTGAGGAACAGCGGCATTAACCTACAAGGGCTGAAACACCTGGTTGGCCTAAAGAGTGTGACATCATTTAGGTTAGTTATTTCTTGTTGGTAATTGTGTCATGAGCATTATAGTGGGACACACCTTTTCATGCAAGGGCAGCGACTCAATAAACTTGTGTTTTGACACTTTACAGGGCCTCCCTTAGTGATACAGTCAGGCTGTGGGAGTCCTTAGAGCAAACAAAGGAATATGAGCTGCTGAAGATTTCAGTTGAGAAATTTGGTATTGATCCCTTTAAGGCAGAAACTATGAAGGACATCAGTGACCTTTCTGACCTTGTACGAGTACAAGAGAAAATGATCCACTGGTAAGATCCTATCAGAATTAATGACGTATTTACACTTCAGTGCTTATAAATTATGAAAGGCCCTGGTTTAGTAACAGTCCAAGAGAGTGAAGTCCTCCATTTGGAAATGCAGGAAATGCTCTGTTGCCCCACCCATGTTTTTCTGCTGTAATACATCGTGAAAGTTTGGAGGTGGGGGGTGAGGGTCCCACTCAATCTCTGTACTGAAATGCCCACAAAGAAGACGGTTGGCAATTTGATTATTTTAGTTCAGGCCTTTTACCTATAATTTTTAAATCCCTTATCTTCTAATCCCTTTTAATTATATATCCCACGTTGTCAGTGTGGCTCTGCCCTGTAGTGGCTAGAGTCTGCTATTGGCTGTCAGCTAAGAGAGCCAGTCTTTTATCTCCGACAGCAAAGGCTTGTACTTTCAGAAGCAGAGGTCCTGGGTTCAGTCCCTTCAGATGATCCAGCCGGAGGGCTAATTACAATTTCAAGCATGCACAATCAAAGCAGTTACTGGAAGTCACTGTTCTGATCTTGTATTTTGTGAATGTTGTGTGTTCCATCTGTTTGTTGTTTGTTATATGATTACAGGGGTTCATTCAAGCAGAGATTAGCTGCACGTAGGCAGGAGAGAGGACATTAGCTCCAGATAGTCCCAACTTCCTGACACTGCAGATGTTACTCACTTTGAAGTTTTACCTCTGGCTATGCTGAACTCAACCACCTAGCTTGGCCCTGGAGGAGTGGGTGGTTTGGTGTCCTACTTTGTAACCCCAGAGTGATCCAAGTGAGAAAAACTGGAACTAAGACCTTTAGGCAGACACTGCTGCAGAGCACACTGGACCCCGAGTCCCCTGAGGCAAAGCAGTCAGGGGAAAGATAGGCCTATCTAAGCCTTTATGCACACAGACTGTCTATACCAGGGATCGGCAACCTTTGGCACACAGACCGTCAGGGAAATCGCTGGCAGGCCGGGACTGTTTGTTTACCTGCAGCATCCGCAGGTTCGGCCGATTGCAGCTCCCACTGGCTGTGGTCCACTGTTCCAGGCCAATGGTGGCCGCTGGAAGCGGCAGCCAGCACATCCCTCGGCCCACGCCACTTCCCGCAGCTCCCATTAGCCCAGAACAGCGAACTGCGGCCAGTGGAAGCTGCAATCGGCTGAACCTGCAGACAGTGCAGGTAAACAAACCAGCCCAGCCCACCAGCGGATTTTCCTGACGGGCCACGTGCCAAAGGTTGCCGATCCCTGATCTATACTGTAGTTTTAAAAATACTTTTTCTGCTATATTTTATTTTCTTCCTCCTGTTAAGATCAAACAATACTTTGTTTTGAAAATGCTATTTCTAATAAACCCTTACAGCAAATAACCTGGCTCTGCACAAAGTATTCTTTGTGAAACAATGGGGTTTTTTTAGTTATTAAAAACTGTTTCTAATAGATACAATTATTCCATTATGGTTTATTTAGCATGGAAGATGCATTTGGCTGCAATATTAATGAAATTCCTGCTATCAAAAACCTCAGAAAACTAGAATTTGCGTAAGTAACACCCCTCCCCATTTGCTGAAATACTTCTGAAGTTTATAAGACTCTAAAAATAATCATTTATGTTATCTAAAGTTTGTTACAGTAAGTTTATGGTAAAAATATGAAGTAAACCCCATTTTATCTGTATTTTGCTGATCTAAACTAGAATTATTAATTTATGGGCAAAACCCAGAAACTCCTAGTGCCATACCCTCAACTGTTGTAAATCAACATATCTCCATTGACTTTAACAGAGCTATGCTGTTATACAGCAGTTGAGGATCTTGTTCCTTCAGCTGTAAAATACACTGAAGATATTTCCCTCATTATTAGCAATGTCACTTTCCATTTCTCATTCACGCTAAATTTCGATGATGTAATCCAATGGCTGACAAACAAATGAGGTCCCTTTCCATTCACATTAAGCCAGCTGAGCTGCATCATTACTCAGTGTCTATGTTAGTGTTGTACCATGTTTTGGCCATGATCCAACCACTTGGGAAAAGATTCCTGCACGAAACTGCTCTACTTTCCCATCTAAGTCTCTTGACATGAATGAGTGCCTGTGCTAAGCCATCTGTTCTAGCTGATTATGTCATGTAGGTGACAGCAAATACTGGGTGTCAGTGTATATCTGCTGACTAAAAACTATTTGCTTCCCTCTTTCTGAGAAAGGAATAGGAAGAAATAATGTTGAATTGGAAGGAAGGATTAACTTATGCACACTTAAACATCCAGTGTGAATCACTCTTATGGCATTCGCTCCATGGCGCTTACATCCAAATATTTGTTTTTAATGTAATTGGGGGCCGATTTCTCCTCTCAGTTGCACCAGTGTGACACTACTGTAGTAGATAATATAGCCTCCAGTGCAGAAAAACTACTTCAGTGGGGATTGTACCAGTATAATGGAGAACATGTGACCACATCCTCCACTCCCTGCTGCCTACATAGAATTTAAAGTTAAGTCTAGCAGCTTTCTCTTTGCTTGGCCCCACCTCTGAATTCTCAGTATTTTCTCTCCCCATTTCCTCTTCTTTTCTTTCCCCAAACTTGTCTGTATTCTGGGTCCAAATCTAGATGTCCTTACTCAACTGAATTCCCACTGAAATCAATGAGTTTGGTGTGAACAAGGACTGATTAAAAACCAAGGGTCAATTCTGTTGTTAAGTTGGTGTAAATCTGGAGTAAGAACATTTAAAGTCAATGGATTTACTCAGTTTACACTGGTGTAAGATGAACTGGCATGTGACCTGTTGATTGAAATGGGAGTTAAGTGCAGCCAGTGGTAGAATTTTCTTTTAAGAAGAGGGGAGACAAAAATAACCTTGATCAGGTTTTAAATACTTAAAATGAGAGAAATCTGAAATAGCAGGAAATACACAGCAAGGTGAGATCAGATATGAATGAAAAGCATGTTGCAAAGAAAAATGAGGGAGAGGAACATGTGTGCAAAACTTCCCCTGTGTGAACCTCTGCTATATTTGATCTAATGTTGTAGGGCCATATTATGCAGCTGCCAAAGCAGAGCTAAAGAGGCAGTAAAGAGTTTTGCTTAAATACAATTGCAGAATCTTGTCTGTGGTATGGAAAAATGGATGCTGGTAACAAAACCAAAATCACATGTTGTGCTGTTTATGTACTGTGAAATGACCATAGTTTTTTCCTTGCAGGCTGGGTCCAGCCAGCGGCCTTCAGGGATTCTTAAAGCTTGTTGAAATTCTTGCAGCATTCCCATCTCTTCAGCATTTAGAGTGAGTAATATTTTTTCCCCAACTGTCCATGGAAAGTGGTGGGTGGAACTTAACAGTAAACAGCTTCCAGGATCCTGCCTTACTGGCTCAGCTCATTATCCCATTATGTCCCAGATCCTGCCTTATCAGTGGTCAATCTCTGATGCTTCAGGGAAAGGCCAGCACAATTCAAAGGGGCTCCTGCTCCATGGCTCCCAGTGTGGCCTATAAGATTAGGAGGAGATTAAGATTGGCCTCAAATCCAGATTCCTAAAATTAGGGTGGCCATATTTTCCCAAAGGGAAAATGGGACACCCCACAGGGCCCGCCAAAAGCCACTCTCTCCTCCCTGCATATGGGGCAGCCCGAGCCCCCCTGCTGTCTGCCTGTGCGGGGCCAGCCCAAGGCCTCCCACTCCCCTCCACTCATGGGGTCAGCCTGAGCCTTCCCTGAGCTTCCCACCCACGAGGACCAGCCCAAGGTCCCCTCATCCCCCAGCACCTGGGGCCAGCCTGAACCTACCCTGCCACCCACCCACATGGGGCCCTCCCAAGGCCCCCTTCTCCACCCCTGGTGCATGGGGCCAACCCAATACCCCCTGCCGCCCACCCATGTGGGACCGGCCAGGACAGAGTTGCTCTTGAGCCCTCCCTCCTGCATAGGGCTGGCCTGACATTGCCACGTGCCCCCCCTGCAAGTTCTTCCACCTCCTGCTAGGGGTCGCACCACCACTTTTTTGGCAAAACTCTGCATTTGTCCCGTTTGCCAAAAAGGTCAGGACGGCCGGGACAGGACTTAAAAAAGGGACTGTCACGGCCAAAATGGGACATATGGTCACCCTACCTAAAATCCCTTCCACCCGAGGGAAGTGCAGTGAGAAGATGTTCAGTTTTTCTCCTCCCTAATCCAGGAGGGGAAGCAGTGGAGATGATTGTTATCGCATCTTTTTTTTTCTGTACATGTAGGGAGGAAATGCAGTTGGGATGCAACTATTTCATAACTGGTTTAACAACGTTCATTTTGTAGTGTAAGTGGGGCATTAAGTGCTGCTGTTTGCATATCAAAGGAAGTGGGTCATGCAGTTCTACTCTTTAAAATCTTCTTAGGCTCAGAGTTTGAAAAGCAACGAGAGCTGCTTATTTGAAGAGCTCCAATACGCAAGATTGCTCTTACCCAGGGCTTAAATTCTTATAGAGTATTTCCCGCAGTGTGCTCCTCCCCCCAACATGCTATAAAAACTCCAGAGGGTTTGAAAATATTTACCAGGCCTCCACTCCAGACAGCTCTGGCTGAATTTAAGTCCTGCACTTACCTGATTGCCTGGGTCCATTATAAAGAAATAGCCTCTCAAATTTATGAGCAGATATCTTAGATGGTCAATGGACAGAAAATAGTTAAAAGGAAACCTAGTAATGTCTTGCTTTGTGGTCCTGCAGCTTGGATGCTCTGAGTGAAAATGAAATAGGAGATGAAGGAACAAAAAGCCTCTGTGAAGTATTGTCTGAGCTGACATCACTGGAAACATTGAAGTAAGTTGCAAGGTTAACAGTGCCAACTTCTGGGAGCCAGGAAGGAGAAATAGTTTAATCCTATGGCACTCAGAGTTGGGATTGTGCTTTGGGGCTTCCTAATTCCGCTTCAAGGCAAGCAGTTAATTTTTCCCAAGGTTGCCTTATCAATTTTTTTACAAGAACTACAGAGAAATATATAAAATGTTAAGTAAATAGTAAGAGAAATTTCTTAATGTCTGATCCTGCCATTGCTCCAGATGTGAAATACCCATTGGAGTCAGTGGTGACTTTGAGTGTGGATGGATGGCAGGGTTTAGCCTAATGAGCAATATATATATATTTTGTTCGTTTAGATACATTAGACACTGAAAGTCACCAAGAGGAGATTTCAGGCTTTTGTTTTTCAAATAGGGTTAAATCCTCTATCTGGTTTATCTGCTTTCAAAAGAAATATTGGTTACTTCCCTCAGGACTGCTCCACATTGACCCAGTCTTCTCTGGGATAATCTGGAAGGACAACATTATCTTAAATGATTCTGGGATGGGAAAATGGTGGTTATAGGGTCACATTCTCATGTTGCATCTCAGTGTCAAATTTATAGAGCAACATGGAAAAAAATTACCCAACATTGTGATGTCCTGGTTGTATTAAACTCTATTAACAAGAACATCTTATTTGTAATAGCTTATCACAGAACAAGATAACAGATCTGGGGGCAGAGCAACTAGCTACTGCTCTTCCTTCCTTATCCTCGTTAAAGACACTTAGGTGAGTGTTTGTATTCTATTTTATTGTTTTGTATAAAGTGTCCCTGTGCCTTAGTTCGGAAGATAATGACTATACTTGGAATGAATAATGCCCGCATACTGTAATGAGTTCACTATGGGCTTGGTGCTTCAGGCCTTATTCATATGATTAGTCCCACTGAAAGTGGTGGGACTGCTCCTTTGAGTAAGGGCTCCAGGACTGAGGCCTCTGTCTTGATAGTTCCTATACACCAGCAGCACCGGATCTTATTTATTTGGGAGAAGATAAATGTAAAATTTAATCTGATATGGAGATACAATAGTTCCGCACATGGAACTGCTATCCAGGACCCCAATCCTGTGACAAGCTTTGCAGGGGTCTACTCGGCAGAATCAAGGCCTAGACTACACCCAACAGGCTGGGACTTGACACAGGGTATATGGTTCATTTAGCCCAGTATCCTGCCTGACATGGGCCAGAATTAAGTGCTTCAGAGGAAAGCACAATAAACCCTACAGTTCAATTATGGAATAACTTGCTTCTAAGGGAAGCTTCTTCCTAACCCTTGTGCCCTGAAGCATAAAGATTTAGCCTCTGCAGGTTTTTAAATCATATCTAGTATAGCCAAAGTTGTTCTCATTATCCATTTAATATCTAATCCTATTTTTGATTTGTGTTTGTAAACTGAACAAGGGGAATACCTGACTCTCAATAGGACTGTAATTTGATATTTAAAATATCTTGAAACCACAATCTACAGAATGGTTGCAAATTAATAAGAATTAATCATACCCTAATGTCTGGAATTCTTTTCTTTAACTACTAGTGAACATTTTGCTTTATTTAATGGTGATCCTGCTGTCTGTGTTTTCTGCAGTTTGTACAATAACTACATTTGTGATGCTGGAGCGGAAAATATAGCAAGAATACTTCCTGCAATGGCATCTTTAAGGGTGTTACAGTAAGTAGGAAATCTTCAAAGAGGATAAAGGGGGGACAAAAGCTTGCTTAGATACTATAAAATCTTATCTTGAAGATTAATATTTTATTGCTGTTACCTTCAGCTGAGGAGTTTCAAATGCTTGAAAACTGGGAATTTGCACCGCTGTGTTCATAGGAATGGGAAGAATGGGGAAGGAGAGAATTTGAGGGGAATAACTGGGGAAAGCTTTGTGGTGACAGGTTGGGATAGGAAGAGGAAACACAGGGGGCAATGAATACGACATAAGCTTGGAGGGATGGTTACAAGATGGAGCCTAATAAAACATTAGTATTTATAGTTAAGCCTGAAAGACAATTCTGCTCCCCCTTTCAGAACATAAACAATTCTTACCCACTACAAACAGTGATAGCCACATGATTTTGAGAGGGCCAGTGAGTAGGGCGACCAGATGTCCCGATTTTATAGGAACAGTCCCCATTTTGGGGTCTTTTTCTTATATAGGCTCCTATTACCCCCACCCCCGTCCTGATTTTTCACATTTGCTGTCTGATCACCCTACCAGTGAGATTCTTAAGGGCACTTACAGGCTTATCTGACTCATTTGTTTTATTTAAAAAAAAAAAAAAGAGCAGTTTCCTTCCCCAGTTTCCTCAGACAGGAGAAATGTGTGTGTGCTGGGTCCAGGTGTAGTTACCAGCAATTAGAAAGATTTTAGGGACAGTTCCAGATATAACTGTATGTCTGGGAGCCACTAAACCACACAGAGTCTGAAGGGATTTGTGGTAACTTCTAGCACTTTATAGCACTTCAGATGCTTTATAATTAACTGTGCAGCGTGTCACAGTTAGTCTTGCCAGTACTAGATTCCTAAAATCAGGAGGAAAGGAAGCTGGTGGGGTGGAGGTGGAATGGAGGTGGGGGTGGGAGTGGGATTTTCCAGGCCCCACAACTCAACTTTGGACGGGAGAACATTTATCAGAGTAGAAGATTGAGTTTGGGATGGGAGAAAAGTGGTAGAGGAAGGTGGAATATTAGGAGTATGGAGAACTTGGGTGGGCCGAAGGGATGATTGCTCAGGAGATCAACTGTCTTAATCAAGGACCAGATGGCAACCTGAGTTTTCCTTTGAGGACTAATTGTATTTTTTTTAATTAATCCCCATATCTCCTTTTATCTCAAGGATGATGTTTGATTACTGTGATGGTTAGTGTGTCCTAGACTAACAGCCAGAAAATGTGTTTTTGCCTTCAGTGTTCAGTGTAACAAGATAACTGATGCCGGAGCCCAGAAGCTGACTGATAGCCTCAGAAAATGCCCCCACATCAAGAGTGTGGCGTAAGTCTCTGGACTGTGTCGTTGTCGCTTAGATATATAAACTGGGTTGTGATTTGTTCTGATGCTGGTCAGTGGATTCACCATATTTGCAACAGGAACCAAAAATATCACTAATCCAAAAGTAGCAACTGACTGGACAGAAATGTCTTCACTGCACTCGGTTGGTTCTAACCCCTTCTGTGACAACAAGGGCTAGGCTGTGCCATTTACACAGCCTGCATAGAGCTTTCCACCATGCAGCTTGCTCCCCACAATGTACCTGGCCTGCTGTGTGGGCTGGGAGGGGGGAGATGTGACCCACCTCCTGCCTAATGGGGCCACTCTGCATTCTAGGGTTCTTCCCAACCAAAAGGACGCAAGGGGAAGCTGATGTTCCACAGTCACAGTCTGGCCCCCAGTGTCTGTACGTGGGAACGTACCTTAAAAAGCCAACAGCGAGCATTAGCACTATAATCTGAGAGGCTAAATACCATTGTTTGGTAATGACAGCATAGTCAATTAAAACATTTTGATAGTGGTGATTTCATATGAAGTGTAACTGTCAGGAGAAGTGTGTGAGGACAGTAAACCTTTACTCTTCCATTTGGGAATTGCATGCCACTGGTGTTGGAAAGTAAAGGTTTACTGTCCTCACACACTTCCCCTCGACAGCCTGTTACACTTCATATGAAATCCTCACTATTAAAATGTTTTATTTGAACTCTGCTATCAAGTCAAACAATGGCATTTAGTTTCGTTTTCCTTTGTGTGGCACTGACTGGATTTACATTTCTGTACTCACTTCCAGAGCTCAAATACCAGGCTTAAAAAACATTGCAAATAGCATTTAGTTCACAGGCCCCAAGAAAACTGTGCTAATGCCAGTCTGACACAGCCTTCATCTTCTAGGGGCTGCAAACAAAACAAAGCAATGAAACTTTTTTTAAAAGTGCAGTGTCTGATGCTGAAATGTCTAGTCGAAGCCTGCATTTTAAAAGGCACTGCCGAGGGTGTTGGGCTATGGAATTAACTTACTTGGGCACCTATCCTACATCAGGTTTCAGAGTAGCAGTCGTCTTAGTCTGTATCCACAAAAAGAAAAGGAGTACTTGTGGCACCTTAGAGACTAACCAATTTATTTGAGCATAAGCTTTCTTGAGCTACAGCTCACTTCATCGGATGCATCAGGGATTGTAGTCACATAACTAACTTTAAACTGGCCTTTGCTACAGCACTAACAAATGGACTTACCGTTAATTTAATCTTAAACAAATCTGCCCTTATAATAGCTAGAGAAGGGATATTAACCTGGATCCAAACACTCCTATCTGGGGAAATCCATGTCTGGAACTGAACTTTGTGGCTCAGGTCCATTTCTGATAACAGCATTCAAGCTAAGGTTTGTTCACAGTAAAAATACATGCTTTCTAATGTAAGATCTACAGTATAGGACAACTCTCAAGACAGTTATGAGACCCAATAGCCTTGTCACTGCCCTTTTTATGATGGATTTCTAGAGCCCTCCTCCCTATGTCCTATCTCCGCTCAGGATCCCCACAGGCTCACCAGAACAGGGAGCAATTAACTCCTCTGGACTAGTGCTTTTGAATGTAATGGGGATTTATAAAATTCTTACTTGGGATGAAATCAGATTCTATAGAAATTGTACTAAACTCCTGTACAAATATAGAAAGCACTTTCCGCTAAACCATTTGGTAGAATTCTGTAGCAGGGATGTAGTTGTCTGGTCAATTCTATAACCAGGAACTCGAAGCAAACAGTTGAAAAGTTACCATTTTCAGATGTACTCTAGCCTTTTCCTTTCACCTTCTTCTGTGCTTTTATGGCACGCTGTATGCTCCTTCTCAGTGGCTGCAGTCTCCCGCCTCTCCCCTAACAATGGTGGGGGGGAGCTGTTAACTAAGGGGTAGAATTAGAAAGTAAGCCGGTTGTGGCTTGCCCATTGCATTGTGTTCTAGCTAACTTTGCATATGTTAATACTTCACATGACATCAACTTTTTGTGGCGTGTGAGGCTGCCAGTTCTGAAAGGCAGGCAGATGGGCAACCCCTTTTGGTGGCTGACCAATGCTCTGGGGGAGCGGAGCTGTCACTTCTGACAAACCCTCAGGGTCAGGGTTTTTGGTGGGAACTCAATACTGCTCCCAAAGAGGTGAATGTAACCCATTCTATGACCTGAGCCACAAAGGACTCTCTAAGTGCATGGTTTTCCCTTCCTCTCTTTCTTCCACCGAAAAGAATACAGTAAGTCCATTTGTGGTCATTAAAACAAAAGGAGGGAGGGATGAAATGTAACAACTTCAAATATATTTGAAAATGAAAGGCAGCTGTTGCAGAGAAATAGCAATGGAAGTTTGCAAGTTAAAAATTCTGCTAATCTTTTGTTTTCCTTTTCAATTCACTGTCTCTTAGGATGTGGAATCCTACTATTCCCTATGGAGTTCTTGAGCATCTTCAACAGCTAGATTCTAGAATCAGTTTGCTGTAGAATCAGCTGATCCTGAGAAGGTAGCTGAACTATTTTATTTTTTTTAAACCCTGTGATCTGGACACTCTGTCTGGGGAGTTGGTTATTAAGAGGCTCTTCGTGTGGGGACAGGGACATTGCTGGGTTGCAACAATTTGGGCCCTGAGGGGCAAGAGTCCTTTTTGATGAGGGTGGGAAAAGGCAATGTTTTAAGGGAGTACTGTTGGTTTTCATGGAGTCCTAGAGACATGGGGAAAGGGATCAGCTTTAATGCCAAGATCCTTGTTCTCTCCAGTGAACCCAAGGGAAGCCCTGCTGTGGGGGGGAAAAAAACAAAAACCAAATGATAGGAAAGCCAGTAAGTGGCCGGTAGTCACTATGGATCTTACAAAGTTTGAGAGAAGAGTCTGTCAACATGTAAAGATTTGAGCTATCTCCTGTTATGCCTTGGGAAAAAATTGACTACATTTGAAATCAGCACTCACATGGTCGCCAAGCCCCACCTCCATGATGGGGTCTAGTTAGCGATTCTGGAAGATCTTCTGAACACCATGCAACACATGCACTGTCCTGCTGCTCTGCTCCACCAAGAGGTTTTCACCAACCCACACGCTCCCAGGATTTGCTCCAAAAACACAATGGGTATTCCCCAAATCCTTACACAGGCAAAGTTGCTTCTTAGGCAAAGTCGTCACTGATTCCTTCCATTTGGTTTGAGGTGAGAATTTCAGGATTAAGCCCACTGTGTAGTGTATTCTTTCAAATGTTGCCTTACAAAGTGGGAGCTTCGCCACAGATTGACAGCCTAAATTTTCCAGTTCTACAAACATGTTTAGAAAAAATGTTCACAGTATTTTCTACTGTTTCCTTTCATGCTTAGTAAAAAACGCAGAGGATCTACAGTGGGAAGGCACAGTAGTTTGGAAAGTGAGGCGGGGGAGTGATTTGACAAGAGACGACTTGATCATATCTAGTTAGATCATATCTAGTTAGATCATATCTAGTCCCTTTTTCCCTTCTCCATTTAGTTTGTGGCTGGGAGGCAATATGGATTCAGGCTGTAAATCTTAATCCTAGGTGGTTTCTATGAAAGTATCCAGCGGGCATCTCTGATACTGTGCTACTATTCCATACAGTTAACGCTTTACTCGACATCATGCTGCAGGAAGCATATATACTGTTAGCCAAGCATGATATATTCAGCATCTTCCACTCACCCTCCTGAGTTACCAGACCTGCTCAGAGCACAAAATCTTTATGCATTCTGGTCATTGAATGGCCCTCTTTTCTCTCCACTGCATTTTATTATTAGATACTGGGTCTTTTAGTTTTTTCAGAGACTGTAAATCAAGACTCTGGCTCTGAAGTGTAAAGCAGTTTGCAGACTCTGATTCCACAGTTTGTTTGCCCAGTTCCCTGGCAATAAATTTGCAAGCCATTTTAAAACTGTGTGAGCCTGATTCCAATCTCGCATACACTGAATTAAATCAGAATTATAACCCTACTGACGGCAGTGTCACTAACACCAGTGTGAGCAAGATAGCTTTGATTTCATGGTGATGATAATTGGTGATGAAGCTAAAGGGCACAGAACTAATATTGTGCTTTCATTATTTTCACAGGTAATGTTAAGAAGAGGAAAAGCATTACTGAATTTTCCCATCTTATTTGCTGCTTTATGAATGAGGAAAAAAACTAGCAACTACACTAGCTTTCCTCAGAGCTACAGAATGGAAAATTATATTGGAGCTTCTGAGGACCATTGAAAACAGTAGACAATGAGGTCCAAATGCTTGTAGTTAAGCAGGTCCATTCAAATGCTGTTCAAATGGACTGATTCTGCTCCCGTTAAACAAGCCATTAAGAGTTATGTAGGATGAAGCTTCACGGGTGTAAAGAAGATCACGCTACAGCCATCACCCTTAAAAAATAAACAGGGGGTGCTTCCATCATATAAAACTGTATAATAACCACACTTCCCACACAGCGTGAAGAAATTAAGTCTATGGGAATGGTGAACTATAGCTGTGGATAAGGTGATTCTTTTTGTGATGCCCACTGTATCTGAAACTGCAGCTGGCATGCTGAGTTTGAACTACCAAAGTCCAGTGTTGGAGTTTTTCACCTCGTAAACACTAGGGTTTAGAACATTAGCAAGATAGCTCAGCCTACAGATGGAAGCATACTGACATAGGGGCATGAAAATCCCGGCATATTTACCCAATCCTATGAATTTACAGGTGGCAGCGTTTTTGTCAGCTGTTACACTAATCACATCTGGAGTGATAATGTTGCTTTCTTATGGTGTTTCGCCCAAATCTGTTGTTCACTTATTGTTGATGAAGAGCCCTTTAAATAAGATGACAGAAGGGAAAAAAATTACAGGGAAAGGTGAAATTACAGGTAGAAAATGTGAATGACTTTTAACAAAACAGCTTCACAAAAATCCACATACATTTAAATAGGTTCAATCTGCTGCACAGAAATCCTGAAAAATGACTTGTGGAAATATGCAAACAGATTTTTAACTGGTCTTGAATGAGATCTGAAAACTGACATATCTGAATGAATGGAACTGACTATGGGGAAGCTATAGAAAAACCTGAGGGCCCAAATTATTAACACAAAATACAGGTCAAACTACACACAATGCTTTTGTGAAGCAAAAGATTTGGAATTGAAAGTTTTGATTTTGAAAACAAATATGTATTCTCTGTCCTATTCATGTTCAGGAATTGGATTCAGAGTTCTGAGATCTCTCACTTACCCTTCCCAACATGATAGTAGAAACAGACTGTTCAACAATCACAACTTCAGTATGAAATCACAACTTCACATTGTTTCATGGACCACATTTACAGAGTCTCAAAGAACAAGGCGTGCTAGACAAGTCAATTTCAGTGTATCAGCACATGTTTAGCTGCTAGCCTCTGTATTTAGTTATCAAAATTCTGATCCTACTGAATTGAGTGGCGAGATGTTGATTTCCCGTTGATAATAATCATAATGATTTCCTGCGCAAAGAGGGACTGGAAATGGGAAAAATTAGATTAAATGGGAGAAGCTGGAGATGCCTTTACATACTCCAAAAATTGTAAGGCTAGATTCTTGCACCTCATTCTGGTGTTGCAAAGTAGCTCAAAGCTAGCTCAACCAGCTGCTGAAAACTAGCTTCATCAACTACTTGAAAATTTCCCCTTGGTAAGAGGAAACCCAGAATGGCATAGAGACTCCACCATCTCCCTCGGGTATAAGGACCAAAGTACAGCTGCATTCCAGCTATTCCTGGCTGCTGGAACAGCCCTTGGAGGTCAAAGGCAGCCTGGGGTAGCCTACTCTAGTTTAATCTGATGGCCAGCCCTTTGCAGACCCTAAATTCTAGGACAGGTCCTGGTGACTGCACATAGTTACCCATCGGGGCTAATGTTTCTCATTGGAATAGCTTTCCCACACTGTCACACGTTGGTTGGCTGATACCAGCCACGTGCAAAACACTTGAGGCAATGCATCTTCCTGTTGAACTTGAAAGGTTAGTGAGACGGTCATCTGGTCATGAGCAACCACAGAACCCTGGTCTCTGCCAACTTCTGAAACACACTCATATGTTCTCATTCCTTTGCCTAAAGGCAGCCCACCTTGAGATGAGCCTTCATGTTCTTTCAAACAACTTATATCTTTCTGCTGACATTTCTCTGCTTCCAGAATCTCTTCAGAGGGGATGAAGAGAGGACCAAATAAAGAAAAGGGGTAAGGGATGATTGAACCAGCCTAAAAAAAAAAAGGGATGGAGGGTGGGATAAGACCAGCTAAATGGAGGTAATGGTGAGAGGGAGACAGGACTGGCGGGAGATGGAATCCAGGCGATTGGAAAAGGAGCCAATTTCTTCATTTTGTGCCAGGCTTTTTAATACCTGGTAGGACAGGGGAAAAACTCTCTGTGGGGGGGAAAAAAACAAAACCCATCCCTGCTGCCCTTCCCCATTTCATCTTCATGAATGGTTTTATAGTCTTGGGCCAACTCCTGCGTATATTGGTGGGAATTTAACACACAGAAGTTCTGGACTGCACATTGGTGGCAGCCCTATGAGTTGTCTTTTCTTAACTAAGTTGTGGCATGGGACAATGGATGCTATTTTAGGGCCATATTTTGCAACTGTTCCTCACAGAAAGTTATGGCAAGATCTTACTCAACAGTTAGTGAGATAACTGAATGTTATGGAGCTTTTACACTGGATTGTATAAAACGTTTCTTAGCTGCACTGGTATGTTCCTTTAACGAGTCTGAGTCATGTAAAGATAATGTATAGTTTGTATAAACTCAGGATTTGTTTGTAAACTTTTTAAAATGTAATAAAATTACACATTCTTTTTCCAGTAACTCTTTCATTTGCTAAATAGTTTTGATGTTCTGTTTAAAAGTTACTCAATTATCTGTTGATTCCCAGTTGTAATGTCAGGCTCAGGACTTCCATCGCCTCAGCCAATGGAAAGCTGAGCAATGGCAAAGTCCTTTAAAGATCTGGGCCTAAATCCACTGTAGGGAACAATCATGAACTGGCAAAAGGCTGGACGAGATAAGCTAATAGGTTTTCCCCTGGCTTTACCGTCAATGAAACACTCACCCAGAGACTGCATCTTAAAGTGGTGTCAGGGTTATCTGCCAAGAATGGGGTCAAGAACCATGGACCCGTCTTGGGTGTTCCATGAAAATACATTTCTTAGATGTATGGCCATCGGCTTTTAGTGACTGCTGGAACCTCTTTGTGGTAAGTAGGAGGTACATAAGCAGCAGATACCTCATTCTCAAACCTGACCAAAGACTGAACTGATTCAATACTTTCTGTGTTTAGACTGCCATTGAATGAACATTTGAGCTAGAGCTCAGCAATTCTAAAATGTGGCCCCCTTTATATCAGTGCCTACATACGGAGTAGTTGCCTAAATCGAGGTCTCCACTGTTGAACATTTTGGCCGAAGTGATTTGCCTGAGATCTGACAAGTCAGGGACTGTCTAGCAAAGAACACAGCTCTCAGCGCTCAGTCACCCTGTCCCCAGCAAGGACCCACGCCTGTGAAGTGCTGAGCAGCTTGGCTGACTTACTCTGCCTCTTGCAGGTTCAGTCACTAGCCTTGAAAGCTTTGTTTACAGCACAGAAGATTGGGAACTGGGAGTGACCTATTGCTTCACTTTGCTGGAGAGTTGAAATATGTGATGGAAGTGCAAGCGCGCCCAGGGCAGGGGAAAACCGGCCTTCAACAAGCATGCTGATTGGTTCATGGGGAACCGTAGTACCAGCCTACATGGTCCTGACTGGCTTTGAAAAGCTGAGATGGGTGCAAAGAAAATGCACACTTGGCTGCCTGCTGAGGAAAGAAATATTATCACTTCTAATAGCAATAGCACATAGGAAGTCTGAAAAAAAGAGGTCAATTCTGTTATAGTAGCAATGCTCTTGCAGTACATCAACCTGGTTTAGGGGCTGATTTTGCTATTACTCACAGTTTTATTTTGGGGAAATGAAACTGTTCAGCTTTCAGCCCTCATTAGAATAAAAGGGCTTGTTTGCATGGCCCGGCAGTTCGGACTACAGGGGTGTGAACTGCAGCATGCGCTAGCTAGCTCACATTAAGGTGGTCCTGTTGGAAAGGGGATTACGTTAACGTGAACTAGGTACCTTGTAGTTCGCACTAGCAGGATTTGCATGGGGCAGTTACGATGCAACAGTTTGGTGTGCGCTGCAACTCATGCCCCTGTAGTCCACACTGCAGGGTCATGTAGACAAGCCCTAAATTAACCCAAACTATGTCCCTTTTAGTTTGCACAAGCGGTGTCCAAATGGGGGAGTTACAGCACAGCATGCTAGTGTACACTGCAGTTCACATCCCTGTAGTCCGAACTGCAGGGCCATGTAGGAATAACACATGCCTTTGCTAAAGAGTCTTCCTCTCACAGCTTTGCTAATGCATTTCAGTCAGGATCTGCATCATTCCTGCGATTTCAGTTCAGGAAGTATGTTTTTTAAAGTAGTTGTTAATGCAAAAGCTCTAAATGCTATTTGTATTTCAGGTACCTTTCTCTTCCATAAAATCTAGGTTTTAGTAGCTAAAGACTATATAGAACATGGAAGTGGCTTAGGAAAATTTGATTTCTAGAAAGTACACTAAATTCCTTTGTGTAAATGAAACCAGAATGACTCCCCGACAAACTGATTTGCATACTTTTTAATTGAACAAAGTCAGTCTTCAATGTATTGCTTTTACATGTGTACATAAGAACTTGAATTTAAACAATGTGCAAAGTATCCTGTTAGCTAATTAATCCTCCAGATTTATACTGGATTCTCTCTTGCTGCCCTAATACAAGACTCACAAAATTAAAAACAAAACAAACAAAAAATACCCACACCTTACAAAACAATCCCTTTCTGTAATACTGCTCTGAACCAAATTTAATTTGCAGTGATTTTAGGCTCTATTCCAACAGCAGAACTGACCTTCTGAACTAACAGCCAGGAAAGTTTTCAACATATGACCTGATTTGAACTTCATAAACAGTAATACAGATTGCCCATTTGGGTAACATATTTATTCAAAAGTTTATCAAATCTGAGTAAAAGCTTTGTTTAAAGTATGGAGAGACCACTTTCTAAAATGTCCATGAAGGCCATGTCCTAAGGAGGCCCGGTGATGCATATGAATCACTGCAATTAGTGTAACAACCCTGATCCAACAATCCTGGGGAAAAGTCACAGCTGAAACATTCTGATGCTGCCACTTCACATTGTCTCACCCGTTTTGTCTCCTGTACATTCCTTTTAGTTTTGAACATTCAAGGCCACAGTTTCGTGTTCCACGATTCCAGTCCTGGCACATTTTCAAGTGTGCAACAAACCTATTTGAAAGAAAACCAGATTATTACAATAACACTAGCTCATTAGTCCTTGACTCCCCAGTGGTTTTTGTTTAACCAAAGAGGCACTAAGTGGTGAAGAATGCATGCAAAAATTTCAAACTAGACAGTTTTGAGGACAATGCTACTTATATGTGTTTAAGGTTGAGACTGTTCGTAGTGACGCCTAGGCCAGTTAAATTCCAAGACAAGTAAAGGTGTGAAATCACTCTTTCACTGAAGTCAATGCAACAGTGGGCTGGATTAGCCCTGCAGATAAATCTAACACTTATGCATGTCCAAAATTCATCGGAAAAGAAGCACAGTGCTATTCTCATTTTAAACTGACTTGGAAATCTCTCCTGAGACGCAATGTAAATTCACAAACAAAAGTTTTCTTTAGACAAAAATAGTTTGCTGCTGCCAATGTGGTCACCACAGTATAATACACAAAGTTCAGACTGTCCTTGCCCCAAAGTGCTTGAGCAAAAGTGGGCCAAATCT
This sequence comes from Natator depressus, assembly GCF_965152275.1. NCBI lineage: Eukaryota > Metazoa > Chordata > Testudines > Cheloniidae > Natator > Natator depressus. The sequence goes on along the minus strand of NC_134243.1, from coordinate 23,343,513 downwards.
GTGTGCTGTTCATAGTTTTCACTGCTGTTTGAAGCAGCCAGAGTTTTCTTTGACAACTTTCATAAGTGTTTGTTACATGCATGTAATCAAACTTCCTTTATGCATTAAAATTCATTGTTGCTGGGGTTTGATCATAGCTAACAGTTGTCCTGCGTCTTCAATAGCCATCATTCTTTAGCAGTAATACCTGGACACAGAAAGATTACAAAGGAGTAGGGGTTAGGGAGTAGAGTGGGGTGGGAATTTTTGGATTAAATGGTTTTTCACTGGAAAATGCTGATGCATCAAAACCGAAACATTTCACGGGAAAAGGTGAGATTTGTCCTACCTTTTGTTGGGAAGGTTTCTCAGATCCAGGATGGAATTTCTGATCAAAACAAGGGGGGAGGGGAAGGGAGACACACATACACTACCCAGAATAGCCAATAACCTGGTGATAGAGTGCTGATATGGTTTGGATCCCTGTTCTGCCTAATTTGGAAGAGGACTCCAAATGTGTAAAGTCCTGGGATTGGGAATGTCCTAGACATTAGGAACCCAGGAATTGCCAGAATGGATTAGACCCTAGATCCATCTAGTCTAGTATCCTGTCTCACAATAGCCTATGCCAGATGCTTCAGAGGAAAGCGAAAGAACCCCAAATTCGGCAGATGTGGGGTAACTACTCCCCACATAGGTCTCATCCTGGGTGTCTAACAGATTGTTTTTAGATTAGCACATCATAATGGATGGCTAAGTACTGCAGACCTCCATAGCAGATTTCCTTTTTAAAAAGAAATCCCTACATTTGGCAGGCTATCGGGATCTCTTTCCAGAGAATTGCTGTGTAATCCTGCGGCGACACACTGTCCTGACCCTAACAACTATGACTGCAGCACTTTTGTGGCAGCTTTTCTCCTAATATGCTAAATGAGGCATTCTGTACATTAGAAATGCAGATGTATAAACTACTGTCTTTAGCTATGATTTTTAAGTGATCTCAAAACATATCTGCCTCCTTAAAATATAGTAATAATAACAGGAAAATGCCCTTTTCATTGTAAACAGAGGAGAACAAAATTGAGGTGCTGTATAACTTTACATACCAATGCTAATTCAGGGCCTAAGCCTACAACACCAAAATAATGCCATGGACGTCAAGGAGCTACTCACATGCAATAAGGGATTTCAGGGTCAGGCCCTCATGAACACTATCAACTTGAATTTGGCCCCCAAATAAAATTTAAATTAAATGAAAACAAGCGTCTATAAAACTTCAGACTAATAGAACTGCTACAATAAATTGTTTTCAGAGCTCCAAAGGTGCAGTGGGAAGAACCTGAAAGTGAAAAGATGCAATTGCTTAGTATTTTTCTCATTTTGGAGAAAGAGCACAGGGACAATGAAACTGGACGCTTACCATTCTTTTCTAGACATTTGGGATTTTTTTTTTTTCTGATGTGGGTAAAGAAATGAACTTACCTTTGTCATCTTCAAAATCTCATGTTTTAAACTCCAGGGTCCATGAGTGTAAGAAAATGACAGCGTACATTCACAAACCCTGTTTCTAATACAACATATTGTACATCGTAATGTATGTAGGAATTAGCCATTCAAAATGCATGAATGGCTGTCCTGAACTCTTCAGACTGTGATTGGAAAGGCAATTTTTCAAAGCTTGAGAGAAGGATTTATAGCTTTTATATATTTTTATATAGGATTTTATATAGGATTTATAGCTTTTATATATATTTATAGTGACTTTGATATTGCTCCACAATTTGCAAACATAAGCTCCGTTAGCAGAATGTATTGATTTTGTGATGTCAATGAGATAGAGAAAGCAAGCAGATTATCAAATTGAGATAATCCAGCATTTATCTGACACAATATATCCACTTCTCATACTGGTAGTTTCACTAGTATATAAGTGACTGTTACCTAAACACATATTGTCCTCATGTTCACCTCTCAAGACTGGTAACTGGTAGCATTGCTGTAACAGGCTGGCAATGTTTATCTAAAACAACCCTATTCCGTTAGCAGGTGTTGATCCTGATGGGAAAGCGTTATATGAGTTCTGTTGACTCACCGAAGCAGGTGACTTCCATCATCTGGATATAAGTGAGGTGGTAAGTAGCTTGCTAGGAAGGGAGGGCCTCTAGTGTGGAAAAAACAATACTGAGAGAGGATCACCAAGCGGATGGAGGGGCTTTGATCTAATATTTATTATCTTATTGCTGTTTCTTTGTTAATAAAACCAAACCTCCTGAGGTGGGTGGGGGATGATTCTGGACTTCATATAACATATGGACTTTATTTGTACAGTGCGTTAGGAAAAGTCCCTGCTCACAACTGCATGCAAAAACCTATTCATGTGTGTACCTTTCTTTTATGGGCCATTAAGTCTACCTTGCAAGAGCAGGTTGGTTTTGTCAGAGAGCAGCTCTTTTCAAGCATGACTCTTTGAAAATCCCATCTTTTCATTTTTCTCTCTGGCTGCTATGCATTTGCTTAACTTTGATCAAGACTGAGGGAGTAAGAGTCCCCAGAGATAATAGCTCTGCTCTGGTAAGTGGGGCTGTAACCAAACCTGGTACTTCTGGTGTTTGGCTTTCCCTGTGCCCACAAGTGGCCTCTACATACAACTTTCCAGAAAAGCTTGGGAAAGGAATCAGAATATCTCTGCCTGCAACTGGGTGCTCACAGTTACCTCAGCTCCTGATTCTGTCTTCTAGACAGTCAGAGTACAGGTCCCATCTCTCCAAGATGCCCAAAAGTGGTAAACCCAACATAGCAGTTACCATACCCAAACCTAGAGCCTGTTTGTTCCCTTCCATCTGCCTTCCTCCCCACAATAAAATGCCTGGGAAGGGACTTGGGACAAAGGACGTTTAAAAAGTGATTTGGAACGGAGTATGGATCATCATTACAAAGGAGTGACCCTAAGGGCCTGGTGATCCAGCCAGGAGGTACACAAGGCAGTTCATCTCATATTAGGCATGATCTCATTACCTTCCTTTTCTTTATTTAGGAACTTATGTTGATCTCCTGTCTAGGGTAAATGTTATTAAACAGACACAATTAATTTGATCATTATCATTGACTGTATTATAATGATTTAATTACAATTTACCTATATTTCACATAACCTCTAACTTCAGTTTGTCTTTCTCTTTTTTTAGAATCGCTGGACCTGCCAAGAAACTGTTATGGGGATCAGTAATATTGCAGGACAAGCTGCCTGGTTTTGGTGACAAAAATAAATACATCAGTAAGTCATGCACCAACCTTGCTTCACCTTCTCCTAATTTATTCCACCTGACCTAACCTGCCTTTTTTAGGCTAATGTGTGAGAAAACTATCAAAGGGGATTCAGTACCATAGCTAGAGGTTAATCCTGCCCTCACCTGGTATGATTCCGTTGGAGGCAGGATTTTGGGAAGTGATACAAGGAGTCGGTCTACTATAGTTGATACTATAGTAATGGATGAAGGATTTTTTAAAAAAACCAACTGTATGGGGTGGTATAGCATGGAGCCCAGCTCTATAGGGGATTGGAGTCTTTGTATGGCTGTGTGCCAAGGTGTATGGATGCATAGAAGGTCAGGCATGGGGCTAAAGGATCCACTGCTAGGCAGATCCTCTGCCAACAGAGAGGGGGATTTTAGGACTCTGGAAGCTACGTCAGCCATTAGGCTGGAATAGACTCTGTAGAGCAACCTGCTAGGGGACAAGTCTTCTCCTTTCATGGAGATCGCCAGATGAGTTTGGGAGAGAGGATTTCCTTGTGAGGGAATCTTAACCCACCTGATCATCAATTAAAAGGAATTATATTTCACACTCACAGGAGATGGAAAAGCAGTACTAGGAAGCATGTCTTTTGTCTAATGTGGTATTTCTCTACTGAGTTTGTCTGCCATAGGAATGAGTTAAAGAGAAACACTACTGAAGAGTAAGGCTAAGATTTTGTCACTGATATTTTTAGTAAAAGTCATGGACAGGTCACAGGTAATAAAGAAAAATTCACAGAAGCCCATGACTAAAAATGTCCGTGACAAAATGGGGAGGGAGAAGGCTCCAGCACCTACCACTGCTGGGGCTCTGAAGTCCCCCACTGCCTGCAGCAGTCGGGCAGCTGAGGGGTCCCCAGGCTGCCCGCTGCCTGCAGAGCACACTGCCCGCGGCAGCCAGGAGCTGCAATCAGAGTGTGTCCCCCCCGCTGCCCACAGTGGCCGGGAGCTGCAGGGTCCCCCCACTGCCTGCAGTGCTTCAGGGCTGAAGTCATGGAGGTCTCTGGAAGTCACGGATTCCGTGATTTCCACAACCTACGTGACAAAATCGTAGCCTTACTGAAGAGATCTATAAAGTCCTATTACAGTCATCAAATACTCTTTATAACCTTGCTATTTAAACCAAGGACAAAGAACAGATGGAATAAGTTTTAATAAAGTGTTTAATTCGTCAATGTTTATCTGTTTAGTGATATTTTCCAGGCTGAACTGAACATTTTTGCTGCACTATAGAGAATATAGGTTTCAGAGTAGCAGCCGTGTTAGTCTGTATTCGCAAAAAGAAAAGGAGGACTTGTGGCACCTTAGAGACTAACCAATTTATTTGAGCATAAGCTTTCTTGAGCTACAGCTCACTTCCACTGAATGCATCCGATGAAGTGAGCTGTAGCTCATGAAAGCTTATGCTCAAATAAATTTGTTGGTCTCTAAGGTGCCACAAGTACTCATTTTTCTTTTTATAGAGAATATAGGGATTTTTTTTTTTTAGCATGCTATATATGGAGCAAACTCTTCTTTTTTACTCTTGTGCAATTCCAGTGAGTTGGCCTAGACATAACAGAGCAAAATTTATTTGAGCCTGTGCAGTTAGACTACCAAAGCACACAAGAGGGCTGTCTAACGAATGTTTCAAATATAGCTATAGGCCGCTAGACCAAGTTAGTAATTTATAGAAGCAGATATTAAATGGTGTGTGAATGATAGAATTGACCAGCATATTTGAGTCTTGCCTCTCTATTCAATTGTTTAAAAAATAATCTATCCTTCAAATGTAATTTGAACTTAAACTTTAGTGATGGAAAACAAAAGTGGGCAAATCTTGTCGAGATGTTATAAATGCAGTCATCCTACTTGCTATAAAAACACCAGCAAGCATATAATGGTTCAGCTGCGAAAGCATAACACCAATATATTAAAAATAAATAAGTCATGCTCTTTTTGCTAATTCTGTCTTTGAAGTTGCTGTTCCTTCCAGGTCATAACAATGCAGAGGAAATGATGTGTCTTTATTTTGTATCCAGCACTGTATTCCTTCTAATTCCTGATATAATCCTGAAAGAAAGGGAGAGCTTAGAATTGGGCATACCACCATGCAGCCTCTTCCTGTCTGTTCAGACCACCATGCAGCCTCTTCCTGTCAGTTTGGCAGTTTCAGTTTGGTAAGGTCAGATTTTTAAACCTCTCAACATCCACCAGATGGTAGGATTTTTATTTGTTAAGATCTATTTGGGATCTTTGACAGAATGGTTAATCTCTTAACAAAACCTTAGGAGAAAAATGCACTTAACTGGCCACATGAAAAGAGCATGGTTTGTAAATTTGAAAGGCTAAATTCTGACCAGTTTTTAGCTGATACTGACAGAGAAAAAAGAAATTGATCTTCCCAGATTAGGCTCTCCACAGATTTCCAAAACTTGAATTGTGTTTCTCTACAGACTTAACACAACTGCTAGTTTGTTTAAACTGCTTGTTTAGTGTTTAACACAGTACTCTACGTAACAGTAAGAATGAAAAGGAGAAATAGACTGTCCATTGCACACAGCTGGATAGCCTCAAAGGAGACAGTGGAAACTCTCACCTACTTTCTTTAGAGGAGGTGGCAGGCAACATACCTAAACTTCCTTGCCTGTGAGGAGAAAGGGAGCTTATAATTAGCATAGATTAACAGAAAAATGTAGCCATCTCTGGGCAGTGCTTGCTTGACTGGGACTCTGGGTTTCCCAAATAAACCCTCCATTGCTATGAAGTTTCAACACGCGTGTGTGGCAATAGAGGCAAGAGATCTAAGCTGCCCAAATCAACAGGCTAAGCGTCTGTAAACACATGACTTGTTTCTTCAAGTTTAGAACTACTGATTGCCATCTGAAAGGGAATATTAATATAGTCCTTTCTCCTAAAGAAATGATGCCTTTTTCTGTGAAGGATTAGATTGGATTCATTCCTTTATTCCTTTGACAATATGGCTATTATACCATGCTAAATGGCACTTGTCCCCTCTCATTAAAGTGAGCTGGTGACTTAGAGTGTATTTGCTTAGCAAAGGACTCTAACACAATAAATATGAAAATTCCTTAAATAAGTTTGCTTTTAAAATCACTTGTGCTCTGGTGCTTTTTAATAGATGAAAACGCTCCGGGCTCAAGCATTTTTGATCCTAAACTCAATCTTCATTTATTTCCTCTGCCTCATTTACCTTTGACTCACATTAACAGTAACTTTTGGAAAGCTCATAAAACATTTGCCTCCATTCCTGCAATATGCAACTGAATGTGCTCGTTCTAAAAAATGTCTTGGGACCAGGTGTCAAACCAGTGCATGGAGATGTTTGACGGGCTGTAGCTACTGTCCTTGAGGGGTCAATCCAGTTCAGTTAGCCAAGACTTTGTCTTCAGGTTCTACCTAGGGCAGAATTCCTAGTAGCTTGAGCTGAAATTGAATAGTATCTCTATATGGGCTATATTTTGGCTAAGATTTTCAAAGCTAAGGGATCTGAACACTAATTCCCTTTCATTATAATAAATTATAATGGGAATTGGGCCTCCAAATCACTTACACGGCTCTAAAATTCTCAACTATTGCTCTTAAAGCCTGCTGTTACCACTGATGGTAGGAAATGCCAATTAGACTAGAGTGTGACAGATATGGCAATTTTCTGTAATATCCTGCACAAACCTTGTTGAATTAAGTTTAAGTATCTTTGGTGTCCATTTTGTATTAAAAATGCAAAGTTTATGTGTAAGTGTGGGGTTGTATGTAATCTCTGGGGGCAAAGGTAAACCTTGGGAAGTGTTATGATCTTCACAGGACTCTTTTAAACAATGTGTCAGACAAACAAAGTTAAGTGGAATGCCTAGGAAATACCTGTGGGGAGGGGAATGCAAATTACCACCTCCGGTCATAAAAAGACCCAACCTTTTGAAGCTTCGCCCTGAGAGGAGACCATTGTCTGGCTGGTTACCTATTCACCGTGTCTGCAGATGCATGCACCTTGGAGAACTAGTATGGAAGAATGAGAATTGTGAAGATCACATAAAAAGAAGACTCAGATTAGGTGCTGCAGCATTCAGAAAACTGCAAGCTCTGGAAGGCTAAAGACATTTTGCTTAAAATGAAAATCAGCATATTTGAGAGAACTGCCATGCTGATAAAGCTATACAGGTTGGAATGCTGGCATATGAGGAAAGCCGAGGAACTAAAGATATTGACTGCACAAGTGAATTAGCTAATAGGAATATTGAGAGATTCAAGACAGCAGAAAATAAAAAATGAAGTGACAAAAAAATGGCTAGGGCAAGAAATAATGCTGTTACGGGAGCTTCAGGAAAGACGACTGTGATGGATCAGACCCGTGTCAAGAATGGACCTGGAAAGGATATCACACGCAGCTATACATACCAGAGTGAGTGAGGAACTAGAAAGAGAGGAAGATCAAGAATCCACTGGACAGACGTGGTGTAGAATGACATAAAGCTAAAACGTGTAAAGATGAAGGAATCTCTGAAGCTGATACAAGCCAGAAAGCAGAGGAAGGGCTTCCTTCGGCCCCACTGGCGCTGCTGAGCTGATCGACGGGAACCAAAGAGAGAAGAGTTTTGATGCTGTCAGTGGGAATGGTTACACCCTCCTGCCCACCTTCTCACCTATTGTGCCTGTTTTACAGTTAGGGGAAACTCAGGCCCAAGTAAGTGAAGTGACCGTGTTCACACAGTAGGTCGGGGCAGAGACAAGAGCCTAGCTCTTCTAATTCCCTATCCAATGCCTTGTCCACTGAACCACATTGCCTCATATAAACAGGGCACTTATTTTTAGTAGGCACTTTGTGTGTGTATAGCACTGCTATTTAAAGGATCTTAAAATAATTGCATAGGCAGTCCCATTTACAGACAGGGCAGAGTCCATGGGAGAATGTGGAACAGAACCCAGAGGTCTTATCCTTCACATTAAACTAATGACATTATAACAAGCTTTCAATTTACACAGCTGTGTACAAATAATAAGAAATATCTTGGCTTTCATAAATGTAACATTTAGTGCTAATGATTAAAGAGAGCTAACATTTGTAATCCTAAATTGAAGTACGAGCGAACTGAGCTATTCCTTTGACCCTGATTTGGGATTTAAAAACTGGCATGCAACTAAAATGTTGCATTTCAGATTTTTGAATGCAAGACTTTGCTCATAAAAAGGAATTAATAATAATCCAGTGATACTAAAAAAATTTTATTATGCTGTTATTGTATATAAAGTATTAAATACATTATTTTTCTATTAAATATTTTTGCTGACTTTGATAACCTCATGATGAGTCACATTTAATTTTCAGGGATGTACAAAGAGAAGAGCAGTTACACAATCACATTCCAGTAGACCTCAAGTACATCACAGAGCTCAGAACACTCAACCTAAAATAACAGATGACACCGAGCAATTGCAGTTGCAATTCAGTTTACGTAGACAGGATTCTTAAAATACGCATTCTATTTAAATAGGACAGGAAGCTTTTTCAAGGTGTTTAGTGCTGTAACTCCCAAGCCCTGCCACCTACATGAGAGGATATAGAAAAGTCAGAGTTCTCCAAATAAATCAAGTGTAGTAGACTCCTCTAAGGCCCCACTTCTGCAGTCCATAAAAGTCTGTAACTCCTGTGATAGGGTGTATTTGCCACATCAGCCCCTGAGAGGGTAAATTAGGCCAGGGAAGCCTAACTGACCAATTAAGTGTCCAGTAGGGGAGAGCTATAGGCTACAAGGAGGCCACTAATTAGAGGCAGTCGCAGCTGAGCTGGAACAAGAGGAGCCTGTAAAAAGCCCAGGAGCCGCAAGTAGCAAGGAGACCATAGTTGCCCCTCTGAGGGGAAGGCGAATGGGCTGGCAAACCCAAAGAGAGAGGGGAGCCAGTTATGTAGGAAGAAGACCAGGGAAACAGCAGCAAAGGCTAGCACAGTACAGGCCTTGGCTGCATGTTATAGGGTCCCTTGGCCAGAACCCAGGGCAGAAGGTGGGCTTGGGTTCCCCTGACACAGAGAGTTGGAGATGTCAGCTGGACAGCTGATCCCCAAGCACTATGACTTTACCCGAAGGGGAGGAACTTAGTGACCTGGCTGGAGGGCCAAGCCACAAACAGGAAGCTGCCACTCCAAGAGGGAGAGACAGGCTCCAGAGAAGAAGGTGAGTAGAGACTGCTGAGGAGGGTGAAGCACTTGGCAGAGCTGACCCCCAGAATGGCCAGGGAGAGGCACCGTGAGCGATGACGGAATCCCATCACACTCCCTCTGAAGCTAATGGGAGTTTTTCATGAATATTGGCTGCAGCATTAGGCCTTTAACTGGGAAGCCCTAAGACTACTGTCCCAAGGGAGAACAAAATCTGGAAACACTTAAAATTAAATAAAATATTACAGATTTTAAAAGAATGCTAAATTACTTCATTTTATATCTCTATTTTATACTTCTGTATTAAATGACCCGAATTTAGAATGTCACACCATGTTAAACACCATTTAACCACTTGGCACAGGCTAAATTCATCTCCATTAAGTAGGATTTATACTAACAATGTTCTGATTAAGCAGCACTTTATCATCCTCTGCAATTCAGCTTAAAACATCCCTAGAAAGCAGGTGTCCTGACCAAGTGCTGTATACAGAGATTTTTCTCCTGTCTAGACAAGGACACACAATCGGAAAACTAGACTTTCTGTAAGACCTCATTTTAAATGAGTACTGGCCACTAACTGGTTCCTTTTTATCTGTACAAGAACAGAATGATGATGGAAAGAAAGGAAGGCTGCCAAGCTTTATATATACACTGCACTTTGTTACCACTAGTCCGTCTAATACAGCTCTTACTTTTTCCTCTCTATAAACATAATAATATGGAAAATGCAGGAAAAAAAGCAAGATGACAAACTGTTTAAAAAAAAAAGCCCATTAATTAAAAGAAAAATCTCTGGACTGGAACATTTGCGACAGAGGCAATGAGTTTAAACTGTGAGGAAGAGCAGTGTTCTTCATGTGCCTCCATGCTGAACTCAAAGAACAATTAAGCAATGATTGTGATAGGCTTTAGCAGCAATCTGACAAAGTCTTCCTTGCATAGGAAGATGGTGCTGCTGACCTGAGGGCTTGAGCAGTGGAACTGGATTGAAAAGAAAATAGGGGAAATCCTTAAAGGTGGTTTTGCAAGATGCAGAAGGATGAAAACGTAAAACCAGAATATAATATGTTAATCACAATGGGGCCTGTTCCTGGCCCCACAGAAAACCTTGATTAAACTCCCATGCACATCAATGAGATTGGGATTGGGACCATGTTATAATTTTATGTTTAATGGAAAAAGTAATGCCTATGTACTAGTCAATTCTGATAGCAACTCTGTGCCTCACCTTGCTGAGTTTTCTGTGAATTGTTCAGTGCCACATGCTTCTGGGGCAAGGCAGGAGGACTGGCTCCCTACACCTATGGATCTCCCAAGGTAACTCAAGATCCAGGTAGAGCTAGAATTCCCAGTGTCATCCCTCCTAGGAAATCACCCTTCAGCCTCATGCATGCGTGTTTTTGTTTCACAGCATGGTAAGAGATAATGCTGATAAGGTGAGCAGCACTATCTTGTACAGAATTCCCATAGGTGATGCTCTGAGTACATGCAGAGGGGTTTCTGCAGGAGCAACAGTGAGCTTGTTACCTTTTCTTCCTTTTATGCCCCATAGTGCATTCAGCCAGGTTTTGCAAACCCCTGTTTATGGAACCAGAGGGGTACACTATGATTATATAACACCATTTTTCATTTTACATAGTATCCATCCTCCTGGAAGATCCCAACGCACCTCCTAGACTGTTAGCTTTGGTGGGAGTTATGTACAAATACCTGGGGACATAATTTTACCCTGTGTACAAAAGGGTTACTCATCCATCACTTAAATGCTGCCAATGATGGGGACTGAAAGTCAGCTCCTGTAACACTGCACAGCTTCTTGGAAAGGAAATGAAGAACAATTTCTGCACCTTAAACTTCAGGGGGAATATAGAATGGCAAAATATAATTACACAAGCTGGGCCTGGGTCAGTATACAACTAGCAAAAATAAAATGTGTGGGATCTTTTTAGGATCGCCTCCTATTGACATCTGTGGAAGTTGGAGAGAGAGCTGAGCACTTACCAGGACTGAGCCCTTAATTATTATGGATGGCCACTAGCACGATTTGTTCTGTGCTGACTCAGCAAAAAACATGCTATCCACTGAACCACTAACAATACTTCCTGCACTTTTCCATGTAAGTCTCCTGATCAGGCCCAATTCTGCTTCCATAATGTAATCAGATTACTGCTGAAGATGATACAGAACTCATTGCTCAGTCTTGCACCAGTCAAAATTAATTTCTTCTTTGGTAAGAGACAAAGACAAAATGAAAGATAGTTTTTAATATTTGTAAATTGTTTAGAGACACCTAGTTTTATAGAAAGAAAAGGAGTACTAGTGGCACCTTAGAGACTAACCAATTTATTTGAGCATAAGCTTTCATGAGCTGCATCCGATGAAGTGAGCTGTAGCTCACGAAAGCTTATGCTCAAATAAATTGGTTAGTCTCCAAGGTGTCACAAGTCCTCCCTTTTTTTTTTTTTTGCGAATACAGACTAACATGGCTGCTACTCTGAAACTAGTTTTATAGGGAATTTTGTATAGTATTCCTTCATGGCTGCTATTATGAATGTAACTTTTCCCCCTCAAAAATTCTGTTGCAGTTTCCCCTTTTCATCTTTGTAAATGCTAAAGAAACTCAACTGATATTTCTGCAAAGATGCTCATTTTTATATATATATTTACATATGCTATTGTTTAGATCAAAATCCTGCTAGTACGTTTGGTAATAAGTTTCCATTTTAAAGTTTGTTTTCTTTAACATAAGAAGTTTGGCTAATTTGACTACACACATGGACTCCTGATTAAAAAGATGGAGTTTCTTAATGAATCACTTTTCAATATTTTTTAAAATGCTGCACCTTTCATAATTGTCTTTACTCCTTACAATTTTCAATTGTTTAGAATAAATCACAAGTACTAGAATAAATTAAGTTGGCTAAATGATTTCCCTCCCCTAAAATGCTTCATGGCTGACTAATATGAAATCATGTATTAGTTGCAAATAACAGTTAATTGTGTAGGTTTCACATTTATCCAGGATGAATACAAATAGGCTTTTTAAAAGAAGGGTACTGATTCAAAATATTTGTGCTACCCCAACTAGAATTTCTGAGTTTTTAACTGACTGCTGTGGCCTTTCTAGGCCAGAGTTGTGGTCAGAGCCCAGGAAGTTTTAGGGGCCTGATCATCACAGTTGTTGAGTCTAATTGAGTCAATAGGCCCTTCAGGGGTTCAGCACCTAAAAATAAGTCCTTTAAGGACAATACTATATATACCAGTCAGTGGGGGACAGTAGTACTGAGACTAGAACCAGCTTTTGCAATTCTGTATTCCCTTGCCAGTGAACTAAAGGAACTGCTCTGTTAAACTGGAAGAGGCTAGAGCCAGGAACCAAACAATTAAATGCTGCATTCTGATATCTGATTAGAGGAGTGTATATGTATTTGAATTATGTCAATTACAAGACATGCTGCCAAACGAACGCCAGACGGCTCAGTGTGAACCACTACCCCGAGTTTAGCGTCAAACGATCTGTTTTGAAGCAACACAGAGATCACCCATCTAGACAGAGCCAAATTCTGTCCTCAGTTCAAGTCATTAGGGTTGGTTGCACACGCTTGCAGATGAGGGCAGTATCTCATCCCCACGCGTGGTGCACAGTTACAGACTCTACCATATCGATGTAGTGTGGAAAGGCCACCAGCTCACACATGGGATGCAGAATTTAATTTTAAAACGCTCTCCCTGTTTTCTGATCTACGTCCAGCTCCCAGTCGAATCGGAGTGTAAACTCCTCGCAGAGCCAACTCGTCCTTCCTTTCGGACTCCCTGCAGGCTGCAGTGTACGCCAGACTTTGCACCAGGAACAAATGGAGACCTGTGCTTGAGTAGTAGATATACACTGCGCTCCCGAAATCGCGCCCTCCTCCCAGCCCAATGCGTATTTACATGAACGTGAGCAAAAAATTAGCCAATACCTATCCACACGTGCCAGGCCAGCGGTTATGGGGAGGGGGCTGTTTCCGGAACTCGGTTAAGCCTCCTTCTAAACAGAATGGTACGCTGGGTGACGGGGGCTGGGGACAGATCCCCTAAACTTCCGGTTCTGCAAGTTCTGATGATGATGATGATACTGACCAAGCTGGAAGAAATGACTTACAGCGCTTTGGAGCCCGGCAGTGCCCCCTGTGTCTGTCTCCAGCTCCCCACCGGGGCCTCCGCCGCAGCCTCCACTTCCCATCCCATGAGCAGCGGCAGGTCCTGGGCACCTCAGCGAGAGGCAGCAGCCCCCCACTGACACTTGCACTGGTGGGGCCATTTTGAGCACACGATGCCGCGCTGAGTGAAATCAGATGTAAGGACAGCACAGGGGTCTGGTGATCCCTTAGCCATGGCTACCAAGAGCAACAGAAGCCCTCCAATTCTTGCCGGGTGTGTGTGTGTGTGTGTGTGTGTGGGTTATTCCATAGTCACTTTCTGCACTCTTTTTGCTTGTTATTCCAAATACCCATCAAACACATCCAGCTCACTGTCCGTGTCATAGAGCACCGAGCCAGGGTCTGAGAGCACCCCCAAATCCACCAGAGCCTGGTCCATGTCTTCAGGCAGGAACACGATCCCTACATTGAGGACGATATACTCCATCAGGAAGGCATAGTAGAGAATCAGCACATTGACAAAGAACAAGCCCACGTAAAACATATAGGGCAGCACCAGCAGCGCATGGAAGGCCCAAGACTCCAGCGAATCCAGATGTGCAGAAACTGCGGCGGGCATACAGCTGTGCTGAGTAGAACTGCCTCGGCTCTCCAGAGGCCGGGGCTGGCTGCTGGTGTGCAGAGGTGCAGAAACAGCTGGCGCGGGCGCCCAGCTGTGCAGAACCAGCAAGCAGAGGGTGGTCGCGCAGATTAGCGGAAAGCGCTGCGTGACGGCGGGCGCCCAGCTGTGCAGGGGGCCAGTACACAACGCAGCTTCAAACAGAGGGTAAAAATAAGAAACACGGAATGAGTGCTAATAACCCCAGACCGAGAGGGGGGGGGGTCCTTCCACGGCCCGCAAGGGGAGCTGGAACGGCAAATCCCCGAAGAGATCCGCTTGATCCACTCCCACCTAATTCCCGTGCAAGAATGTAGCCAGATTTGGCTTCAGAAGCACTGCCGCAGCCCAGCCTTTGGAGGAAGCTTCTTCAGAGGCATTTCCCCGCGGCTGCTGCAGTCCTGCCGCTTGCTCTCTCGTCCTCCCGGCTGCAAACTTTGGGGGAATAAAGGTGCAGGCTCGCTCTTGTTGTTGTTAGGACTTGCCTGTAGTCAGCGATCCCACCCGCCGCCAGCCTCCGCAGCAGGAACCCCCCTCCCCCGTCCCTTACCCCTCCTCCTCCTCCTTCCCCCCCACCTCCTGTCTCCGCTGCATGCTGCTGCGTCTCAGCTGTTTGTGCACTGTGTGTCCCCCAGCATCACTTTCAGCACTGCTGTCTCCAGCGCAGACCGCCCACCCAAGTCAGCCTCCCCGTCTTGCTGATTGGCTTGAATGAGGCACTGATTGACAGCAGGGGGCTGGTTTGTTGACAGTCATATCCCGTTTCACCTGGGGGGTGGGTACTGATTGCGGTCTCGCTGGCTTTCTGACCCGGTGGCGGCTTCATCAGTAAAGGCTCAGCAAGTTGCAACAATATTTATTTGTTTAGATGTTGCTTCCCTGTTTGGAATAACCACACGATTCCCTTTCCAGCAACTTTACTATAACGTTGTCCTTAAGAACATATATATACACATTTGGTTCTTGAGGCCATTCTGTGCTCCTAGTTATCACAAGCACTTCTTCTCTAGTACTAGTCAATAGGATGAGATGGGGAGAAAGAGAGAGATTAGAAATTGTTAGGAGCTTTTATATTATATTGCTAATTTATAGTGAGTTATTCCAATTCCTTCTACTTTATCTGATCACCTCTTGGCATCGGAATCTGAGAGTCATTTAAATGCTATGTGATTATCAGAACTGCTGGTTCCCCTGATGTCAAAGACCTTAATAATAAAATACTGTGGTGCACTTTTATAGCACATTTCACTGTGAGGTAGGTAAAGAATATTTAGGAATTAAATACCCATGACTAAAGCAGCCACTCTGGGAAGGAATTTGGCTTCTGTTTAACAGCGCACAACAATGCACAACAGCTTAGGGCTGAAACAACTGGGTAAGTAAAATGTAATTACTTGAGTTGGAATTTGGCCAGTAAACCAGGGCCCATACACTTGCGAAAAGTGCTATGGTATCTTATTACCAGTAGTGGTCAATAATTCTATTTTAACATTATGTCTGACAATGGCACCTATAGCAGTAGAGGCCCCTTAACATTATGCTGGGCATTTATATAATACTGACCAAGTCCTTGTCTATATTCAAAACATAATTAAGGATGTGATTTTAAACTGATTTAGTGAAACCGATGCCAACCCCTATGTGGAAACTCTTAGCTTAATTTAAACCTGGTTATTTTGATTTAACTCAGTTCAGTTCCTTATTGAGTTAAGCTACATCAATATGAAACAGGTTTAAACTGAATTAAGAGTGTCCACTCTGTTTTTTGATAGTATTCTCAGAAAAGAGCAAGCTGGTTTTTGGAAGGGCGTGGATACACAGACCAGATCTTCACTCTACGAAACATAATAGGACAGTGCTTAGAATGGCAACGGTAACTCTACATACATTTCATAGACTTTGAGAAGGCTTTTGATAGCATTCACAGGACCAGCCTATGGCGCATTCTGCGGGCATATGGAATTTCTTTCCGTATAATCAATGTCATCAAAAGCTTCTATTTCAACTTTACATGCAGTGTTGATTACAGTGAGCTCAGTTTTGAAGTCAAAACAGGAGTACGTCAGGGGTATGTCATGTCTGCAATCCTCTTCAACATGGTCATTGACCGGGTAGTGTGGCATACAACAGAAGACATGCCAAGAGGCATTAAATGGACATTATTCTCATCCTTTGAAGACCTGGACTTTGCAGATGATGTCGCTCTCCTATCACATACCCAACACCATATACAAGAAAAAACAACTCAATGCATTCAGCCAGCAAATTGGACTGAAAATCAACAGCAATAAGACAGATATCATGACCTTTAAAATTGCCTCACCATCACCAGTATGGATAGAGGATTATGTTCTCACCAATGCAGAAACATTCACAAACTGGAGCAGCACCATCAGCCAGGATGGTGGAACAAGCCAGGACATCTGGAACAAAATCAATAAAGTCAGGAACACCTTCAGGCGCTTAAATACAGTCTGGAAATCATCAAAATACAACACCAAAACCAAACTGAAGATTTATCAGATCTGCGTTCTTGCAGCACTACTTTATAGTGCAGAATGCTGGGGAATGAGAAAGTATGACATGACCAAACTGTCTTCATTCCATACAACCTGCCTCAGAAAAATCCTCTGTATCTTTTGGCCCAGAACAATCTCAAACCAAGATCTATGAGCACCATCATTGCCAGGAGGCGTTGGAGATGGATTGGTCATGTAATTCGGATGGAAACTGATTTCATCACCAGAGTACCAATAAGATGGACACCTGAAGACAAGCGAAAATGAGGCCGACACTGCTTCATTTGAAAGGCTAACACACTGAGGTGTAATGGCAACAGGCCAAACTGTCAGATAAGATCTTGGTACATAAAGAAGTTGCACGAATTAAAGATTACAATGTTGTTCCTTAGGAAGAACTTTCTGTTAAAAATTTTTTGTTTTCTAATAAATCAAAATAAATGGCAAGGGCAAATATGCCTGACCAACCTGATTGCCTTCTATGATGAGATAACTGGCTCTGTGGATATGGGGAAAGCAGTGGATGTGATATATCTTGACTTTAGCAAAGCTTTTGATACAGTCTCCCACAGTATTCTTGCCAACAAGTTAAAAAAGTATGGATTGGACTAATGGACTATAAGGTGGACAGAAAACTGCTACAGGCTGGGGACCAACTGGCTAAACAGCAGTTCTGCAGAAAAGAACCTGGGGATCAGAGTGGATGAGAAGCCGGATATGAGTCAGCAGTGTGCCCTTGTTACCAAGAAGGCTAATGGCATATTGGGCTGCATTAGTAGGACCATTGTCAGCAGATGGAGGGAAGTGATTATTCCCCTCTATTCAACACTGGTGAGGCCACATCTAGAGTATTGCATCCAGTTTTGGGCCCCCCACTACAGAAAGGATATGGAGAAATTGGAGAGAGTCCAGCAGAGGGCAACGAAAATGCTAGGGCACATGACTTAAGAGCAGAGGCTGCGGGAATTGGGTTTATTTAGTCTGCAGAAGAGTGAGGGGGGATTTATAGCAGCCTTCACCTATCTGAAGGGGGGTTCAAAGAGAATGGAGCTAGGCTTTTCTCAGTGATGGCAGTTGACAGAACAAGGAGCAATGGTCTCAAGTTGCAGTGGGGGAGGTTTAGGTTGGATATTAGGAAAAACTATTTCACTAGGAGGGTGATGAAGCACTGGAATGGGTTACCTAGAGAAGTGGTGGAATCTCCATCCTTAGAGATTTTTAAGGTCTGGCTTGACAAAGTCCTGGCTGTGATGATTTAGTTGGGGTTGGTCCTGCTTTGAGCAGGGGGTTGGACTAGATGACCTCCTGGGGTCTCTTCCAACCTAATCTTCTATGATTCTATGAAATCTTTTTTACAGATTTTTCCCATTGAATGGAATGTCTGTGGATGGTTTAGCTAGATATAAGCCCAGGCAACAAATAGCTACTAAAATGAGGGAGGGGAAATGAGAATGAAAGAGACATTCAAAACATCATTTGCTCTCCAGGATCTTGCTAGGTGTTGGATGTATTCCAAATCTTCAGTTTATTTTGACCCTAATACTAGAGGGCATTAAAGTGAACAATAGCAAGTCAGACATGGGTTCTGATCATTTAGGCTCCTATCCTGCAAGCACTTAAGTATGTGTTTAACTTTATGCACATTTAATCCCATTGAAACATGTGTGTGTATAGTAAAGCTCGTGTGCATTTGCAGGACCAGAGCCTTTGTTTTCCTTTAAAAGAAGAGAATGCTAAAATAGAACACTTAGAAGAAGCTAGGCTTATATGGAGAATTATACCTTTTCTTTGAAAACTGGAAACGTAGACAGGAAAGAACAGGGGAAATACTTGATTTCATAAAGGGATATTTCTGATGAATTCTGGAGAGAATTGTTTTCATTTTATAGAATTACTACTTGTGTCACATCCACCACAGAGTAAACATAAGAAACTAAGACACCATATGTACTCAGTTAGCTGGTCCCTTTCTCATTTTTCCATTTGGAATATGATGGGAGGACACAGTTCAAAGCTATGGAGAGGCAGTGTGGCCTACTGAATAGTGCATTAGACTGGGATTCAAGAGTCCTGGATTATATTCCTGGCTCTGCTACTAGCCTGCTAAGGGTCCTTGGACAAGTCACTTCACCTCGCTGTGCCTTATTCTCCCCATCTGTAAAATAAGAATAATGACAGTAACCTCCTTTGTAAAGTGCTTTGAGATCACTGATGTTAAGTCATATTTAACTGACAGGTTTTGTTTCTCGTACAGTAACGGGTTAGATTGTTTACATTGTTTACATTGAGGGTTGTGGATTTAGACTCTGCTGAGGCCTTTTGGATTTGCTTTTGTCATGGTGTGCACTCTCTGGCAAAGCAGTGGATGAAGAAGTATTGCTTTCTCCCCGTAGCTTGGGACAAAGCCAGCCCTCTTTCCCAAACCTGTGGCCCCCTATAGACGGTGTCTCCCGAAACGTGAGCCCTCCCACCATTTCTGCTAACCCATGCTCGAGGGGCCTCACCTCACCAAACCCACTCTACACCTCATCTCTCTCCCTGCACCCTTCACTCCCTCCAGTGGTGCAAGCAGAAATCATTCCTTGCCAGTACTGCACTCATGGAAGGGACAAAAGGGGTCGGGGGCGGGGGGGGGAGGCATGTGATCTCCTCACGTGACCCTCCATGTGACTCTTCCCCACCCCAGCCCCTCCTACAACTCTCTTTGTATATACAAACATCAACATGCTTAACTACTCACTTTCCCCCCAAATATGTAGTATTCAGTCTGTTTATATGGAATATGGAAGTTGGGTGAGGAGCCATTTCAGCATATGTATAACTTATTAAAAGACAAATTTTAAGAAGAACTGTATCCTAAACTGCTTTATGGTATTGTACCCAAACATTGCATTTCAATGGGAGATTCAACTTCCTTTATAGGAACAGACTCTTGAAACTCTTATCAGCCCACAAAAGTGGTACAGTCATGCAAATAGTCCCATTGTCTTCAATGGGATTGATCAAATGTTTACAGGATTAGATTTCAAGTTTGTAAATTGTTCTGCATGAAACTGACAATGCCTGAGCTGTCAGATCAGAAGGATCTTCATTCGAATAAAGGTGGGCACGTGTGTGATAAGTTTTAGCTCCATTGCTAATATGAGGGACATATTTTCAGCCAAGTTCTTGGCAGATTCCTGAGGCAGCTGGTTTAAGGCCGTCAATGTCCGGCATTATAATCTTCACTTACAGTGCTCTCACCCACAAAGGTGGGAAATGAGGCATTTGTTTTCTTTGTTTTGCTGCTCCAGTTCCAGTTAACAAAATGCATGTTAGACTAATTTGGCTGCACAAAAAAAAAAAAAAAAAATTCTATGTACACTGGGGACACCACCTGATTCCTGTAAGGCTGCAGAAGTGGGCTGACATCAGAATCCAAACATCCTCTAGTCAGTGCAAGCAGAGGCATTCCTCCAATGATTTGGACTTGATGTGATGCAGTATGGATGTCATGGATAATTCAGACCAATGGGGAGAAACAGAATCAAAAACACGTTTAAACACCATCCGTCCCCCCACCCCTTCCCTCTTGAGAACTCCTGACCAATGTAACAGCACAATATATATGCTAACAAACCTTTGTCTAAGTTTGCAAAAAGAAAAGGAGTACTTTTGCACCTTAGAGACTAACCAATTTGTTTGAGCATAAGCTTTCGTGAGCTACAGCTCACTTCATCGGATGCATACTGTGGAAAGTGTAGAAGATCTTTTTATACACACAAAGCATGAAAAAATACCTCCCCCCACCCCACTCTCCTGCTGGTAATAGCTTATCTAAAGTGATCACTCTCCTTACAATGTGTATGATAATCAAGGTGGGCCATTTCCAGCACAAATCCAGGGTTTAACAAGAACGTCGGGGGGGGGGGGGGATAGGAAAAAACAAGGGGAAATAGGTTACCTTGCATAATGACTTAGCCACTCCCAGTCTCTATTCAAGCCTAAGTTAATTGTATCCAATTTGCAAATGAATTCCAATTCAACAGTTTCTCGCTGGAGTCTGGATTTGAAGTTTTTTTGTTGTAATATCGCAACTTTCATGTCTGTAATCGCGTGACCAGAGAGATTGAAGTGTTCTCCGACTGGTTTATGAATGTTTTAATTCTTGACATCTGATTTGTGTCCATTTAGTCTTTTACATAGAGACTGTCCAGTTTGACCAATGTACATGGCAGAGGGGCATTGCTGGCACATGATGGCATATATCACATTGGTGGATGTGCAGGTGAACGAGCCTCTGATAGTGTGGCTGATGTTATTAGGCCCTGTGATGGTGTCCCCTGAATAGATATGTGGGCACGGTTGGCAACGGGCTTTGTTGCAAGGATAGGTTCCTGGGTTAGTGGTTCTGTTGTGTAGTATGTGGTTGCTGGTGAGTACTTGCTTCAGGTTGGGGGGCTGTCTGTAGGCAAGGACTGGCCTGTCTCCCAAGATTTGTGAGAGTGTTGGGTCATCCTTCAGGATAGGTTGTAGATCCTTAATAATGCGTTGGAGGGGTTTTAGTTGGGGGCTGAAGGTGACGGCTAGTGGCGTTCTGTTATTTTTTTGTTAGGCCTGTCCTGTAGTAGGTGACTTCTGGGAACTCTTCTGGCTCTATCAATCTGTTTCTTCACTTCCGCAGGTGGGTATTGTAGTTGTAAGAATGCTTGATAGAGATCTTGTAGGTGTTTGTCTCTGTCTGAGGGATTGGAGCAAATGCGGTTGTATCGCAGAGCTTGGCTGTAGACGATGGATCGTGTGGTGTGGTCAGGGTGAAAGCTGGAGGCATGTAGGTAGGAATAGCGGTCAGTAGGTTTCCGGTATAGGGTGGTGTTTATGTGACCATCGTTTATTAGCACTGTAGTGTCCAGGAAGTGGATCTCTTGTGTGGACTGGACCAGGCTGAGGTTGATGGTGGGATGGAAATTGTTGAAATCATGGTGGAATTCCTCAAAAACTTCTTTTCCATGGGTCCAGATGATGAAGATGTCATCAATATAGCGCAAGCAGAGTAGGGGCGTTAGGGGACGAGAGCTGAGGAAGCGTTGTTCTAAGTCAGCCATAAAAATGTTGGCATACTGTGGGGCCATGCGGGTACCCATAGCAGTGCCGCTGATCTGAAGGTATACATTGTCCCCAAATGTAAAATAGTTATGGGTAAGGACAAAGTCACAAAGTTCAGCCACCAGGTTAGCCGTGACATTATTGGGGATAGTGTTCTTGACGGCTTGTAGTCCATCTTTGTGTGGAATGTTGGTGTAGAGGCCTTCTACATCCATAGTGGCCAGGATGGTGTTATCAGGAAGATCACCGATGGATTGTAGTTTCCTCAGGAAGTCAGTGGTGTCTCGAAGGTAGCTGGGAGTGCTGGTAGCGTAGGGCCTGAGGAGGGAGTCTACATAGCCAGACAATCCTGCTGTCAGCGTGCCAATGCCTTTGTGTGTATAAAAAGATCTTCTACACTTTCCTCAGTATGCATCCGATGAAGTGAGCTGTAGCTCACGAAAGCTTATGCTCAAATAAATTGGTTAGTCTCTAAGGTGCCACAAGTACTCCTTTTCTTTTTGCGAATACAGACTAACACGGCTGTTACTCTGAAACTTGTCTAAGTTTGTTAGCATGTGTATTGTGCTGTTAAAGCCATTTAAAGAATGAATGCCCTCCCTAACCGCGTTCTGCTCCTTTAAGGAGTAGAGCGCAGCCCCAAGTCTTTCTGGTACTCCGCAGCAACGGCTAAAAATCTCTTGCCGGTACTGTGTACTGGAGAGTACCACCCTGCTCCCGCCCAGACTCCCTCCCAAACCTGACCCTCTCACGCCCCCCTGAGCTCCCACCCACCCGGGTCACAACCAGTGGCTGAAGGCGTGCACGGTGCAGGCTGGGAGTTGTAGTCCACCATCTCCTGGCCGTCGCAGGGAAGGGGGCGGGGAGACTGCATTTCCCAGCGCGCCACGCGCGCGCATGCGCCTTTGCTCTTCCTGTCGCTGACTGGTGGGGCGGCCGGCCAGCCGGGTTTGTAAGTGTCAGGGGTCGCTGTGCTGCCCCACAGCCGTGCCCTGGGGGCGATGGACGGCTAGAGCCCGCGGCCCTCAGCCTCCTCTTCGCCGCCAGCATGTTCGGCCGCTCCCGCAGCTGGGTGGGTGGCGGGCACGGTAAGGCCGCCCGCAGCATCCACTCCTTGGACCATCTCAAGTAAGTGCGTGTGTCGGGGGCGGGGGGGCAGTGAGTGAGTGAGTGAGTGTAGGGCCCCCCCCCCCGGGGGGGGCCTGAGGCGAAGCGTGTGTGCGGGGGCTAAGGTGGGGGCGGAGGGGCCAAGGAGGTAACTCAGGGAGGGGGGCGGGTCGGAGACCCTGTGGGGACCGACTTGGGGCTCAGGTCCATGGCGTTTGGGGTGCTTGTGGTGTGGTTGGGGGAGCTCGGGTTGAAGGGGGGTTGCTCTGTCTCAGCGAGAGTGAGCTCAGAGCTTCACTGAGGCAGAAGGGACCCATGTGGCTCTATGGCAAGCGGGTCTCTGGAGCTGGGACCTCTCTGGTGGGATTGGGGTGTGTGGACTGGGAGATTGAAGAGGCTTGGAGGAGTCTGCAATGGAAGGCTCCAGACTCAGGGGCTGACAAGGCCTTCAGGGGTTTGAGTGGGTCTTGTGGCTGTGGAAAAGTAATGACTTCTGGAGGAGTTTCACTCAGGGCTGCCATTGTAAACATGTACGAATGATATTTCCTCATCGTCTTACATCTCTCTGTGAATATTCATGTAACTATATTGCTTACAGTCCTCTTGAGTTGTCACAACTACTGATCAGGTCATATACGCTTCTCCTCCCCCCAGCAACCTCCCTCTCCCCCGCCAGTCTTGATTTTTGCCTTGCAGGTGATTGGATGTTCCTAAGTATCTACAGGGTGGTGATGTAGTGGCACAGCATGAAAAGACAAAGCTATGATTTTATAATGCAATAAACTTGTTCTGTAGAACAAAGTCTAGAAGGTGGTAACCTTAGATGAGTACCAGCATTGTAGAGATGGGGAGATATAGTTAACTGGGGCATCGAAGTGGTGAGAGAGTGGTCCAAAGTTGCACTACAAGTAATACAGAGGGTTTGAAAATATCACCTACTAGTCAGAGAACTAAACCTACTGGTGAGGAGATAGGAAAAAGGGTCTTTCAGCACGGCCCAGGGGCCAGTGCCTTGGTTAGAGGCCTTAATCCCCATTACCAGGTGCTGGTAGAGAGAGAAGGTACTGGGAATCTTGAATGGGAGCTCTTTTTTTTAGGTATTGCTCTCTGGCTAGGGGGTGTCTAATGAATATGAAATCCCTGCACTGTAACTGGCTGCTGGAAAGGGGAAATAGTTTTCTTCTTGCACGATGACCCTAGATCCTGGGGGAAGTAAAAGTGTGTGTGAAGGATGTTCTTTACTCCTTCTCCAGACTCCTGGCTGCTGTAAGAAAACCAGTGAGGTAAAGGTTCTTCTCCCTATTGAATAATTCAGGTTCTGGACTCTACCATAGCTCAAAATTTTCCCCAGCCAGGAGGGAATGAAATTGACCCATTCCTGTTGCCCCCACCTGGTTCTGAAAAAAAGCTTTGAAATTGAATAGCCTTGCTAATTTCACAGTCTGGCAGTTTGGGAAAGCTACAGAAGCAGTAACTGAGTTGTTCTTGGTAGACTGAGACAAAACACTGTTTCAGTTTACTTCTGAAAAGTTTTTATTGCAACAGAACAGCCTAGGAATTTTTTTTTTAAATGAAAGCTTACATGTTGCTGTAATAGTTGCTTGTAGTGTTTGTTGTAGCTGTATTGGTCCCAGAATATTTGAAGGACAAGGGGATGAGGTAATATCTTTTATTGGAGTAACTTATATTGGTGAAAGAGACAAGCTTTCTAGCTACACAGAGCTTTTCCTCAAAGACACTGTATGTAATAATGTATGGCTTATTACAACGGTGTGTAACCTACAAAATCCCCCCCCCTCCCCTTTGCCCTACCACTGCAGGGGTGTTAATGTGCCACTTCACTTGAAATGCTACTGCAACATAGCTGCACCACTGTAGCACTTGAATGTAGACACTACTTACGCTGCAGGGAGGGGGTTCTCCCTTTGGCGTTAGGTAGTCCACCTCCTCGACAGGCAGTAGCTAGGACAATGGCAGAATTCTTCTGTCAATCTAGTGCTGTCTAAATTGGGTTTAGGTTGGTTTAACTATGCTGCTCAGGGGTGTGGATTTTTCACACCTTGACCAACATAGTTAAACCAACCTCACTTTCTAGTGTTGACCAAGCCTTAGAATATGTTTACTTATGCTGAACAATCTGTTCCACCTTGTATTTTAGCTGTGGTGCTCTGAGTACCTTTCCCAGACCTGGGGAAGAGCTCTGTGTAAGCGCGAAAGCTTCTCTTTTACCAACAGAAGTTGATCCATAAACCTTACCTACCTTGTCGCTGTAATTGATGGCTTTTATCTCCTTATTTGCCAGGAGAAGCTTTCTACTTGCCAGTGATGAATAGGTGAACGGATTTTTCAAGACTAAGTAATATTCATTACATATTGACAAATTCCCCTGGCATACCTCTTTCCATCTCAGTATTTTCTCTGAATGTAGGTATCACTTTAGCAAGCATTATCATGAAAATTAAAATTGTTACTTCATTATTCTGATGCCTTCCTCTCTTTATACGTAATATTTTAGATGGATAAACCTTGCAGGGATCAGAAATTAAGGTTTCCCAGCAGCTCATCCATGGCGTTGAAATGACCATGCGCTGGATACTGGAATTACCTGTTGTTATTGGGGGAAGCTAATGTAAAAAGATACCATAGTACTTTCAGAACATCTCTGAAGGTGATGAAAGTATACTTATGACACATTCCCACCCCTTTACAAGACAAATAGGGAGGCCATCATCTTTGTGACAGAATGTTTGCTTTGTGATTTTGATTATACTCGGATACCACAGTGATGGTTGTATTAAACAGTACAGTACCATGATAGTTCATCTAAAACATACATTTCAATTTATCTGAATAGAAGACTCCTGAAATACTTCAGGAAATTATAATTTGATTGGTCATATCAGGAACAGAAAGTGAGTGTCATATATGAGCTATCCATTCATTCTTGTAAAATGTCCTAAATTACAATTGATGAGCTGCTAGTTAACCACAACATCTTGAGCTAGTGATATTTGACAAACTGATCACATTTACTGTTTTTGGCAATCATACCATACACTGAGAACAAGGACCCAGTTATTGGTGTACTGTATTAGAGCCTGATCCTGATAATCTTTACTCATGTGAATAGTCTTTGCCCCATAGTAAGTCTCATTGAAGTCAAAGGGATTCCTCTTATGAATAAGGATTTGCAAATCCTTAATTGGTAATCATAGCTAGTGCCGCCGGTGGTGGTATATATTCTGTGCATCTTCCTATTTTTAAACTGGAATAAACAGGCACTAAGTAAGTAATTGCTGCATGTATGTTATCAACACCACTAATCCATAGCACAGTTTGACATCAGCACTCTCTGTAGGCATGAAACGGATGTTGCAGGTCAGGACTGAAGAGCATTGGTGTTATACCAATAAAATAAAAACCAGCAGGATCTTATTAAAGGGGAAAAGGCAAAATGCCACATTTATTGTGAATACAGAAAGAATCATAGTAAGCAGTTAGTTATAGCTATAACATTCCATTCAATCTCGTTTATTCTCACACAC
Organism: Natator depressus; assembly: GCF_965152275.1. Lineage (NCBI taxonomy): Eukaryota > Metazoa > Chordata > Testudines > Cheloniidae > Natator > Natator depressus. The sequence goes on along the minus strand of NC_134243.1, from coordinate 23,317,031 downwards.
AGGTTCTGCAAGGTTGTTATTATAGTTACCAGCCTTAGAGTTGCTCATGCCAAGCCACTGGCCAGGTGGCCTGGACATGAGGAGGGAGCAGGGCCTTGTCAGATGCTAATCTGATGCTCCTGGAAGTTGGTTTGCAGAATCAGACCCCAAAGTTCTCACTTTCTAGAGTCCATTTCTATAGGAATTTCTTCCTATGCCAGTCTGTGGGAATTGCTTCATCATGCTGTTGCTGAATCAGTCAGCAGATGGCACATTCCTGACGGCTCCGTGCTGCCAGATGTTATCTTGTTCTTTGGTTCTCCCATTCTTGAGGCTGTTGGGTGGATTCCAGTCTGTCCTCTGGGGGTCCTCTGGTTATTTCCACTTGACGCCTTCTTCAGCCGATGGACACTGGATTCTTAGGCTGGCACCTCCCTGATCATTCAGTTATTATCCACACCAAGCATCCATCCACATACACCCTCTATCTCTATTTTAATCACAATTGTTAATACAACAAAAGGGCGGGGAGTCTCTGGGTGCTGTTTCTGTTACAGAGTATTGCTTTGAGTCTCTCTCTGTGTGAATTGCTTTGAGAACAGACTCTGTCTTAGAATGTACTAACGCAATTAGCAGCTTGCAAGTTTCACACAGAGAGGGGGAGAAACAGTACCAAAAACCAAGAGACCTCTTAATTAGTAATACCCTGGAATTTAAACTATGGGGAATCAACTCATTTGTGATTTTAATACAGAACTTCTTTAATATGATCCAACATTGGTAGAGTTGTGTGGCAAAATGTTACCTTACATCTCATTGTGCTGTAGTATACTTGGCTCTGGGCAGTACTCATAAGGTTGTACTGTATTTTCATGAGCATGACTCATGCATAGTTTTTAAAAAGTCCCTAATTTCTTGACTGCCAAGATGGTTTGCAACCTTGGTAGGTTCAAAGCCACAAACAGGCTTTATTTCACCTTTTCATGTTGATATATTGGGAGATGCATCATATGCAAACAAGTGTACATAACTATTTGTGACCACTACATTTTAGAACGTAAAAGAAATCTTTTTAAAAAGTTACTTACTGACTGCAGTTCTTGTGTGGCCTAAAGCAGGGGTGTGGGAGCTGGGACTTGCAGGCTGCGCAACTGATTGAGAGGTAGGTGACTCTCATCTGTGTGTCAGTTTACTACGCTGTAAAATAGGTTCCCTGATCAACAGCAATGTTCTGAAGCTTAATTATTGTAAATTGCTTTGAGATCATGTAATGAAAGGTGTCTCTAAATGTAGATTATTTTGCTTGTCCCATTTGAGTTGGAGGAGAACGCAGACATGATTAACAGTCTGTTCATAGTTATACTAAGTCATTCTGTAATAAGCTTCATGTTTGGATTAGGTTGTAACTTAAACTCAGAAGCAACATCAGGCAGTGAAATCGAGAACTTTGAAAATAAACTTCTTTTTTTCCCCCCTTGGGGAAAGGGTAGGATGGGCTATTGGGTTTTGTTTAATTTACAGGTTGATTGTGAACAATGCATATGTTATAATGCTAGCATGTTTTTGTTCAGTCATTTATGCACATTGGTCCCATGTACTGATCTATGATCATCTAAGATTTGATCTAACTTTCTATTTTCTGTTGCGTTTATAGCAGTTCTGTTTCCTGCATCGTGTTGTAGGGCAGGGTTTCTCAACCTGTGGCTTGGGACCCAAAATTGGGTCGCCAGAACGTTTCAAAGGCAGTTCCTGTGGCTCCTGTCCCGAAGTGCTGACTGGGCTTGACTCCCTGCTCCCAACACTGCAACTTTGGGGTCCCAGTGTCACTCAGGTTTGGCCCAGCCATCGTGATGACAGGAATCTGGGTAAGCCAAATTTGAGTTAGTGGCACTGCACCCCATGAGCCAGGTCACAACTCCACTCTCTCAAATTTGGCACAGTCAGGGGGGCAGGGCCAAACTTGAGTGGTGCTGCCACCCTGGAGGTACCAGTGCCCAGATCAGAGAGCCAAGCCTAGCCAGCCCTATAGTGCAGGAGCCACCAATTTGGGCTAAGTGCTGGGCAGGATCCGATTTTAAAAAACACCCCAGGGCCTCCACCCCCAGACTATTTACTGGGTTGCGATAGGCCATACACATTTACAAATGGGTCTTGAGCCCCAAAAGGTTGAGAACTGCTGTTGTGTAGAGTATCCTTCAGAGTAAAGCCTACTGTCTTCCCTTAAATCCTTCTCTGAAAATGAGTCTCCAACAAGGCAGCACAGCATATGGCTGTGGAACATCCCTGCCACCTTACCTTTCCATGTTTGTTTTCGCTGGTGTACAGTGCTTTCCCATTTCTTTTCCTAAAATGATAAATTCTGTCAGAAGAAAACCTATATCCTCTAGTTTTGTTTTCTAGAGAAACTTTCCAATGAGTTATACTTCATATAATCAAGAATGTGCATTTATTATTTATTTCTGGTGGTGCCACAGCGTGTTAGGCACTGTACAATAGTAAAGTAAGCCCATTTCTTACCCTGAACAGCATGTAGTGAAACAACTTATTTTTATGCATACTTACCAACATATGACCTGATTCTGCTCCCATTGACTTCTGTGGATAAGTGGATTAGACCTGTAACTGAGAGCTTGAGTCTTTTCTTAATTTAAAAAAAAAAAAAAGAAAAAAAGATGTTGAGGACCCATAAAGGCGCTAGAGTGGCAGATATGAAGTATTTTCCAGACAACAAGTATGGTGTAGACAGCAATAATGTACTCTTTCTCAGACAGACAGGTCTGTGACTCCTCTTTGATCTGGAAATGCCACTTCTAGGAGTCAAAGGGCTAATTTGGTGGCCAAGTGTTTTCTTGGCTACTTTGCTGAGACTTGAGGAATGTGAGGTCTGTACTATGCTAGCTTTTGTTTTGTATTGTGGACTACTTTGGGGGGTTTTTTAATGGTCGTGCCTGGAAACTCCAGTCAAGGTCAAGAACCCATTATTATTGAGCGCTTTGTAAACACATAGTAAGACAGTCCCTGCCCTGAAGAGCATGAGTCTAGTTTAAGACCAGATATAAGTAGATATGATATACAAATAGAGGGAATGGAGGAAGGAGAATGAGGGTTATGGTGAGGCCAACACCAGGTTTAATAAATTAGTCATGTGCACAGCTAAATGGCTTCAGTTATTTTTAGTTTTAAAATATTAAAGAAAAACTAACCCCCACTGGCCTCTTGCTTCATTATTATTAGTTAACTTAGACAAGGTAGAAGTTGGGTCTTGAAGGATTTGAAGCAGGCATGAATAGTTGCTTTTTGGACTAATTAAGGGAAAGCATTCCATATGGTATTACTGAAACTTGGTGGGATGATTCCCATGACTGGAATGATAAAATCAATGGTTGTAACCTATTTAGGAAGGAGGGAGAGTGGTTGTGTTGAAAATGGCATTATCTGTTTGAGTCGCCAACAACTTGGAAGAAAGTGATTTTGAATGCTTATAGATAAGGCATATGATGGGGTATTACGTGTTGTCTGCTACAGACCACACTAGGGAAGAGGATGACTGTATTGTGCACCTATATAATGTATAGGAAAAAAGCTGTGTGATCATGGGATATATGCTGGAGATCTCATGCTGCCAGTACTAAAACGTTCTTGGAATTTCTAAATATTATAGATGACAATTTCCTACCTTAAAGTGTTGCATCCAGCATGGGGGAATTCTATATTAAACTTCGTCTTGACAGATAAAGATGACCTGATCACAGAACTACAAATTAATGGTAACTTAGGTATAGGTGATCATGACTGACTTAATCACATTTATAATGTGCAAACAGAATAAAAACTAGAACAGTGATATATATCCTTTTATATATATACTTGATGCTTTAAAATGGCCAATTTCACAAATCTGAAAAGAATTGAGCCAAATCAGCTGGGAGGAAGAATAGAATCCTAATGATTGAGAATTGTTTAAGAACACTTTACTAGATGACCAAAAAGCCACAGTCCAGCAATCAAGGAAGAATGCCATATTGGTTTAAAAAAACCTGCCCTGGTTTAGAGGGAAGTGAAGGCAGCTAAAAAATTAAACAAAATAAAAATTAATATAAATCAGAAACTGGGAATTGTAGAAACTTGATAAGGGGAGCAAAGATAAATTTGTGTTCAGTAAAGTTAAGGACAACGAGGAAGAGTTTTTAAAATAGGTTAGGAACAAAAAGAATCCTAACAATGGTATTAGCCTACTACCGGATGGAAATGATAGAATTATCAATAATGCAGAAAAGGCAGAAGTGTTCAATAAATATTTCTGGTTTTTTTGGGGGGGGGTAAGGGGGATAGATGATTTGAGGTTGACATGGTAAGATACAAGAATAGTAGTTTATGAAGGGACCAAGAAATTTGGACAAGAGGTCTGAAACTGAAGCAGTGCTAGAAGGTGGGGATGACATGATCAGAACAGGTCAGGAACAGTATGTTCATAGGAACATTATGAATAGACTAGAGATGACAGGCAGGCCACAGACAAGAAGTCAAGACAAGAATTAAGAGTTGGGAAAAGTTTTAGTGATGCAGACAGAACAGGCTGTATCTTTGCAATGTTATGGAGGAAGAAGTGGCAAGATTTGGGAATGGGTCTAGAGAGGTCCTAGTTGGAGATGACATCTAGGCCTGAGTAACTGGGAGCATAATGGTGTTACAAACAGTCCCTGAGAAAGGGAGAGGCCTTGAGAGTAGTAACTGCCTACACTGTGATCTGTGAGGCTAATGAAGACACCGTGACTCTAATCAATTTCAGACATACATTTACTGGTGGTGCTAACAATCTAGTAGGTAAGAGCATGCTGCTTTGCCACTTCTAGGTGTGGGAGGAGGTAAGAGATTCTAGAGTGACGCAAACAGACAGAAGTGTTACCAATCATTGACTATTTTCAGTTTTCCCATCTTCTTGTGAAATCCAAAACGATGACATTGTGAAGGGACAGAGCTTCAGATTTTGCTTCATTTTTTGCTACTGAATTGTGTATTTCAGTTCCAAGCTCAGTGTCCAGCAACAGAGAGAGGCACCCATCTGTAAAACAAATTCTGGGTACTGTCCTGATGTGAAAGATGAATCACCTTGTTCACAGGCATGAGGAAAAAGAGCAGTGCTGCTGGGTTTCTTCCAGAGTGTAGAAAGAAGAAAATCAGTCTGACTAGTTAATTTTCTTCTGGGTTTCTTGACTTCTTGTTTTTCAAAGCTTGTTTTTGAAAACAAGCCCATGCTCCTTTGAATGAAGTACATAGAATTAATAGTTAAAGATATACTCCAACTTCCCCAATAAAAATACTGTTTCTTTCTGAAAGAGAATTAATTTTATTCTTGTAATCTGTTAAAACTTGGAATATGCTTGGGTGACTTGGTTGCCCGTGGAGCCTTAATTTGCCCCCCTTGTCTATCAGCAATATGATAGTCTTTAATTCAGTGGTCCTCAAACTTTTTACCTCGTGCCTCCCCCTCCTTCACCCTGTCAGCTCCCCTCTCCCTTCAAGCCAGAGTCGGGGGAGGAGGGTTGTGGCTCCAGGCATGGGGAATGCAGATAGGCTAAAGGGGCTGGCCAGGCGGGGCAATGTGGACAGGGTAAGGGAGCTGGCAGGCAGGGCCACAGCGGGGCACTCCCTCCCTGCACCCCCATGGGGATTGGCCTGCGTCCCAGCTGCATCCCCCCACCCCCAAACACTCCTCCACACCCCCTAGGGGGCACATCCCACAGTTTGAGGACCTCTGCTTTAATTACACAATCACAGACTATTTTTCCACTGGTTCCCTTCCTCAGCCTGTGCTTTCCAGACAGCTCGCTGACAACTGTTCCCTCTCTTGCAAGACCTTTTAACTGTTTAGTGTCCTTTTATCTTAGCCTCCAGCCTTAGCAAAACAGTTGTAAAAAGAAAAGGAGTACTTGTGGCACCTTAGAGACTAACCAGTTTATTTGAGCATAAGCTTTCGTGAGCTACAGCTCAATGAAGTGAGCTGTAGCTCACGAAAGCTTATGCTCAAGTAAACTGGTTAGTCTCTAAGGTGCCACAAGTACTCCTTTTCTTTTTGCGAATACAGACTAACACGGCTGCTACTCCGAAACAGTTGTGTAATTTTTGCTGGAATGTGGAATTAGTATTGCTTCTTAACTTCCTGATTGTGTGCTCGGTGGTGGTTTATCTGGACCCATTGTATTACCTTCCTGCTTGCTTCGTAACATCCCTGCTAGTAAACTAAACCACCTGTACATACAGTACGCAAACAGATTTGTTAGTCTAAGGTGCCACAAGTACTCCTTTTCTTTATTCTGATGTATAGACATTTCACATGACCTGGTCGCAAATAGTATTCATAAACTAATATGAATCAGCCTTTTGTCCTTAATACCTAATTCATTACCTGAGCACCACTCCTCCGATGCACTGAATGAGGTTGGGGTCCTGCCTGTGGTAAAAACAATATGTGATCACGTAATTAAAGACCATATCACAGTGTGTTTGAATTAAGGCTGTATGGGCAACTTTAATTCAGCATTTCCTAACTTTTCAGTGTTTGATGTTGCAACGATAATGTTCTTTTTAAAGTAGCTTTCTTGTATGTAATATTATATGGTATAAAATTAATCTGCACAACATCCCTGCAGTGTTTTTCACCTTTAAGTTAATGAAACATAACACTGAGCTTTAGCATAGCTTTTGTCAGGGAATATTTAATTTAGTGCTTGATCCTATTCTTGTGCATATCTAATCATAAGTGTAAATTTTGGCCTTGAGACCTAGAAACACGGTTTTCTTTCCACAAAATCACCTGCCCCTTCACAGACCAGGAGAGTTAATTACAACAGCAGCGACACTGAAACCCAAGTAAATGCATGCAGACTTATGTTATGTCTACACTTAAACCACTACAGCGGCGCAGGAGGGGTTTTCCCGTTGGTGTGGGTAATCCACCTCCCTGAGGTGGTAGCGAGGTCAGCAAAAGGGTTAGAGAGGTTAGATCAGCATAGTTATGTCTCTCAGGAGTGTGGATTTTTCACACCCCTCAAAGAAGTAGCTATGCACATGTAGGTTCCTAGTGTAGACCAGCCCTCACCTTATCACTTAGGTTACCAAAAGAACAAGTATAAAATTAAGCAACAATGAGTTTTCCAGTAAAATTTACCAAACAACTGGTAAACCTGTAATCAGTTTCCAGGAATATAAAGCCCTATTCACAAAGGCATCATGTTAAAATGTGTTCAAATTTAGTTTTTGCAATTTGTCACATTGTGTACTAAACAAAATTTGTTTTTGGTAACCCTTTGGGAAACAGCTCAGAAATGCTTTGCAATGTATAGTGTCTTGGGGGCAAAGTTGAGTAATATCTTATGACTGTTTCTACTGTTTACTTTGACCAGCATTGCATTATTGGACTTATTCTCTCCCCCGCCACCCTCTCCAGTCTTCTGAAATGTAATTTAGTTCATTTCTAATAAATGCAGCCACTTACACGGATTCATTTCTCTATACATGTGATAGTTCAGGTTCACAGTTAATTCAGATAAACAGGGCTGAATATATGCAAAATATTGCACAGTTGATAGTTACCTCTGAACTAACCCTCTCCCCCCACCCCCCCAAGGGGAGCTAACATTTGCTACCATCACACTGTTCTCTCTGCTTGTAACACCCCTTCTCCCACTCTGCCTGGACCTTGTCTATTTAGACTGTAAGCTTTTAGGGGCAGGGACTATTTAGGGGCATTACTGTGCCTAGCATAATGGGATCCATTCTTGGATGATCCTTAGGCATACTGTAATAAACATGGTTAACTGAGTAAGTATGTACATTTTAACATTGGATCATACTAAATTTCAGTTTTCCTCATTTGGATTCTCTGCAAGTACTTACCTGGGAGGACAGACTGAGTCGTGTAAAGCTCTGTCTTAATAACATACAGTGTAATTGATTTTAAACGATATACAAAAGAACTGAGGTTGAAGATACATTACAGTGGGAGGAATTATCTGCAAAATGTATTAACTACTTTCAAATTTTCCTTTTCTTATCATGATTTGACAGTTGTACTTTGGCAGGGCTTTTGGAGCTGGGCATATTTTGAAACTCTTGGACTCTGTGCTGAACAGTTTGTTCTGGTCTAAACTAGTAGTTGGACAATGTTCTGCATCATTTAAAATTCACACCCATTTTCAGCAGTAGTTAAATTTCCTAATGTAGACACAGCTCACAGTGTGAGGGTGACTCAGCATAAAACATGCTGTTTTCCTGCAAGATAGTTGGAAGTAGATAGGTCAGGATAGGATCATCTGTGAGATGGAGTATTACATGTGGGTCTCCTTGTCTAAATGAACATTTTAGTTCATGGCAAGCTTGGGGTATGATTCTACTTTGCACTAGTATTCTAAGGGCTTACTGTCTTGTGGACCCTGCTGATATACATTAACAGTTTATAAATGCAGTTTGCTCTAGTCCTCTTTGAGACCGGGCTAGGGCCTGGTCTACACTTAAAAGTTCAGTCAACAGAACTATGGCGCTTAAGGGTGTGAAAATACATAAATTTACTTACAAGTCTAACAAAAATGTGGCTTAACTCTTATTAAATATAATTTCCCTAACATAACATGTTGTGCTTTTCTTCTATTTCCACGTATTTACCCAAGTAAAATGAAATTGGTACTACAGCTGTGTACAGGCACTCGTGCTGTTTCCTATCTGTCCTGGTTAAGACGTTTGGAGTTTTCAGCCATAAAATTTAGCCCTTCGGTTCAGACTGAGCCTTGGACCCACCTTCTCTCAAAGTAGTGTCTAAATACAGATGGTCGAAGGCTGAATAACTCAGCTCCACCCAAGGTGGAGCCAAGACATCCCTGACTGCCATCAACAATTAAGAATTCAAACAAAGATGCATTCCATGCAGCAATTCTATCGCTGTAATGATGCAGTATGTATTTCAGTTAACTTTACATGCAACCTGCTAGAATTAACCTCTCAGGGGTATTTAAATCTCTCCTTACACCCTGTAACTATATTTACCCACTTCGCTTTCTCTTCTCTCCCTTTTCCCATGCTGTTCTTACCCAACCGTAACCTACTCACAACAAATTACAAAAACAAATATAGAGGGTAAATAGTCAACATAATCATATTGTTTTAATAATCCTTTTTATTATGTACATGGTGCCTGTCATTCTAGGAGGTTAGTTTGCCTCTTACTGTTGCTTATTCATTGCTCTACCCCACCTCCAATGTCATTTTTAAAGTAAACAGAAGCAATTACATCAGGGGGAAAAAAATGAAGTTTCTTTCCTGGGATATAGTAATAACTGTGGAAGAACAGGTTAGTAGAGAACATTTGACAATGATTGTGAAAATCACAGCCCAACGTTGTTAAACACAGCAATAGTAACCAATTACATTTTTCTCCTCTTTTCTCCTCTCCTCAGGTATATGTATCATGTTTTGACCAAAAATACCACAGTAACAGATCACAACCGCAATCTGTTAGTGGAGACTATTCGTTCTATAACTGAGATCCTTATATGGGGAGATCAGAATGACAGCTCCGTGTTTGAGTAAGTGCTTTACAGCTTCACTGTTTATTTAAAAAAAAAAAAAAAAAAAAACCAACAAAACCTAACCAATTAAATCAAAATTGTTGATCAGCTGATATGGGCGGGGTTGGCATTTGTAGATTGAGATGAATGGTGAAGCTTGCACTATGGTTCCGACCAAATGTGTGCTAGCTATAATTCAGCTGTCCATAGAGGTTAGCTTTCCTACTGTGCAAGTCATCAGCTGCTTTAAGGAAGTTTCTTAATTGAAACTTGAGCAAACTATTTTTGGTAGAGTTCCTAACACACTTCATTGTAGAGGGGGAAGAGGAATTGCATACAGAGATGGTGGCACTTAGATGCTCTTAAAACAACTTTACAACGGGGTGTGTGCATATAACTGGTATTGCTAGAAAGGTAACATAACCTCTCATCCTACTGAGGATTGGTATGTTAGAGGAAACAATAAATCATTTATTTTAAAAAAATTCTGACCAATTCAAAGCTGCTTCATTGTACCATTTTGATGTTCATATGCCATGGTAAGCTTTGGAAGAAAATATGATGTAGTAACCTTTTTAAGGTCTACAGAGTAGTAGGTTTATAGGGTCATTCTAAATGTAATAACACACCTTTCTTTCTGATCCCCCTCCCCTCCCCCCCCCCGACGACAAAATACAGTAGAAGACAAGCTGACACTTTTAGTGGATTTTTTTTTTTTTAAGCTCTAGGAAATTCCACTAAAATATTTCCACTCAAAGACCCTTTCCTACAAAACTGCTTTCATGAGTTCGTAGGGTAAGGAAGCCTACTTTTCTGTTCAGTTGGACATTACATGTCTGACTAGCCCTTAGATCTTTATCCCTTTTGTTTATTAATTTGAATGCTCTTCAAACATCCTGGTTCGTTTAATTTTTGACAGAGAGGCACTTCTTGTCAGTAAATGGATGCAATATTAGAAAGCTATACACTATGAAAGTTGTCAAACTTATAAAAAATAAGCCCCCAAGTCAAACCAACAGTTGGTCCTTTTTAAAAAAAATAATGAATGAATCAGTAATGCTTTTACATTATCTTCTAGCTTTTTCTTAGAGAAGAACATGTTTGTTTTCTTCTTGAATATCCTGCGTCAGAAATCTGGTCGTTATGTATGTGTACAGCTGCTGCAGACCTTGAACATCCTCTTTGAGAATATTAGTCACGAGACATCACTCTGTAAGGACACATTTCTTATTGAACATTTGTTCTCCTTATTAAACAAATCAAAGCTTCAGCACACAGTGTAATTGCTCTTTTCATTTTATTAACTCTAAAAGCTAATGTACAAGAATGTTTTTAGGACTCAAGTCATCTAACTACCTCTGTGAGATCGTTAATTTTTTTTAATTAAACAGCATTGGATTTCCAATGCAACGCCACTCTAAAGTGGTTGTTCATAAGTTTCCAGTAGTAAAAAAAAACCCTTTGGGTTGTACTGTTGAAAGCAAATAGTAAAAAATTTGAAAAGATTTAATATGTGGTCTTTTTAAAGGGCTATTTAAAATGTGAACATTGTATTGAGTATGTTCTAGATTATAAGTCTTCTACTCAAATGAGGAATTTAAAAACCAACAACCATAGAAAATCACTGGTTAATTAGGGTCTCAAATGTATGTACTTAACTGTTGCAGAACTAGCAGTGGAAGCAAACACCCGCTAACAAAGCCTGTTGCTGTAGCTGTTCTGTGATCAGAGGGGTTGGCATCCAAACAAAACACCATGTTAATTTTAAGGTCCTTTAGAAACATATGAAGGGAGAAAAAAATAAATTCTTGCTAAATAAGAGAAACAAAATTGGCCAGGACAGCATCCATAAGCTTTTGAGGGTAAATAATATGGAGGGGGAAAATGCTATTTTAAATAAATACTTGATTTGTAATGCCTGAGATTTGATCACCAGCTACAGCATGCTTACAGAAGAAACATAATATAGACAAGTGTATTCAGTTCTCATTATAATCCTATCTTTGGGAGCCAAGCCTTTTTTGCAAGAAGTTAATGAGCATTACTTCTATATATTACTGCTAATTGAAGTAGTCATTTGCATTGTTCAACCTAAAAATAGGGGTATTTAGTTGTCAAATGGAGACTTAATTACTGCTAGGTTGTGCTTATAAAGCACTTTTTTCATTGTCAGGCACATATATATATATATATATATATATATATATATATATAAAAAGAAGAAATAAAATTAGGCTTGGAAGGATTAAATTTGTATTGCTAAGTGTCAGTAAACATTGATTTTACTGTACGCCCCTGCACGCCCCTTCCCCCCCTCCCTCCAAACAGCCCCAAAACAAAACCCATTTTCATCAATGGTGATCAAAATTTATGGTGGCAAAATAAGGAAAAATGCTGCTTGAAAACTTAGTTTGATTTAAGGATATCTACTTCATGTGTTTTGAAACATGATGTTGGCAATTTGTGTTTTAGCGGTTATGAAACCTTAACTTTTTAAGCTGTCTACTATCATTAAATTGTCTGATTCCTCCCCACCCCATCCTCCATAATTTCCTGCAAGTGTGAAAATTTAAATCAATGAAAACAAAAAAAATTGCATAACTTGTTTTCACAACTATGAAAATTTAAAATGATAAACGTTTTTCAAAAATAAACCTTGATATTATCCATTAAAATTTTAAAGAAATATAGCCTGTATATAACCTATTCCATAATTTTCCTTTGTGGTGATTTGTGATATGGTTTTATATTTCAGATTATTTGCTCTCTAATAACTATGTAAATTCTATCATTGTCCACAAATTCGACTTTTCTGATGAGGAGATTATGGCATATTATATCTCATTTCTGAAAACACTTTCCCTGAAACTCAACAATCACACTGTACACTTTTTTTACAATGAGGTAAGTGGCTGGAAAAATTTACAGTAAAAAGCCTTACTAACTAGTATGTGAAATGAGTTTAAGGCCAAAACTTTGGTGGATCCCAGAAAGACTTGTCTCACCCATGAGCCTTAGCAGTTCTCTATCTCAGCTCAAGCTTCTTTCGAGGACTGCTCCTGCTCCATTGTCTTGCAGTTTAATATTACTTATATTGTAGTAGCAATGTGCCTGAGTAAGAATCTCAATCAGGTTTTGTGTGTTGTAGCAAGTGTGTGGGGAAATCTTTTTGTGCTATGAAATGTCTGTCTTATGAAGAGTGGGAAACACACACTGGTCTTAATTAAATTGTTAACATGTTAAAAGCTTTATACTGTTTGCACAGGCAAAAATTAGAGTGCAATGTCTTTCTTCTATAATAAAAAGTCTAAATTCCCTCTGTTAACTCCATTAGCATATAATATCTTGGCATGCTATTAGTGTGTATCATTTAAAAAAAATAGTGAAGGTGAGATTTTAAATATTTAATGTGTAGTTTTTCAGCAAAGTCCACAAAGTATTTTCTCTGGTAGTCCAAAACTGATTAACAGTAGAGGATAACCTCATCTAATCCCAGCCCACAACCAGCTTTCTTGATTAAATACTACAACCGCTGAAATGAAGGTCTGGTCTACACTTTAAACATAGGTACAGTGCTCAAGGGGGGGGGGAAAAATCCACACCCCTGAATGCTGTAGCTCTACCAACCTAACCTTTGGTGTAGGCATGATTTAGCCTGACTGACCCCAATGTTTCAGTCAACGTAGCTGCCATCACTTGGGAAGGCGGAGTTCCATCACTGTAGCCTGAGTCTCCGCTACAGCGGCATTCACTTTGGAGCTGTTGCTGTGCCGCTGTGGTGCCCCTAGTGTAGACATTGCCCAAGTATAAATACACTGCAACATGGATGGCAGAAGCTAATGTTCTTACTGATTCGGTCAGTGTTCTGCCTTTTTGTTGTAATAACATCAAACTGAAATAGTTAACTTTGTAAATCACTGCTTTAAAAAATTAAAAAGCTTTTAAAATATTGCATAGCGAGATCTCCATTTAAAAGAATTTAATATAATCTAAGTGCAAAAGAATATCCAAATTTACAGAAATTTTGTCATTGGCATTTTGCATGTGTATATTAAAACAAACTACTTCATGGATCTTAGTACATATTGATGTTTTGGTCTGTCAGCTGCTATATTTGAATTATAAATGCCCACAGAACTTGGTATTGCAACATAAAGTGCAACATAACTTCAAACTTAAGTTAGTTCAGAATTCTGATGTTTCAGATGTAGTGATTACTCATAGAACCTAAAAAGAAAAGGAGGACTTGTGGCACCTTAGAGGCTAACAAATTTATTTGAGCGTAAGCTTTCCTGAGCTACAGCTCACTTCAACTTCATCGGATGCATCCGATGAAGTTGAAGTGAGCTGTAGCTCAGGAAAGCTTACGCTCAAATAAATTTGTTAGCCTCTAAGGTGCCACAAGTCCTCCTTTTCTTTTTGCGGATACAGACTAACACGGCTGCTACTCTGAAACCTGTCACAGAACCTAGAGTTTTGTGTATTTACTACAGTACTTTATTCAACTGTAAGCCTGTTATCTTAAAGCCCTAATTCAGCATTTGAATCCACGCAGACACATCCCATATGAAATCAGTGGGGATCAGCATGAGCGCAAACACCCACCTATTTTGGTTCAGTTGCAGGTCTAAGAGGTGGTTTTTTTGTTTGTTTTTTGTTGGTTTTTTTTTTTTTTTCATGCAACCTTAGTCTTATTTTTCTCTCTCCACATAATAGTTATTGCCAGAAGAGGGCATCAAAGCTGTTTTAAAAAGTACAGAGATGTTGTTGTGTGAAATATATGAAACTTTTGTTAATATATGCTTCCTGTAATAAACTCAGGTACCTGCAAACCTAATAAGTGTTTGAAACTCTCAGATTTTGTTTTAAAAAAGATTGACTACATCTGCATGCCTGTATAGAACTATGCAATAGGTTAGATTTCCCCCTCCCCCCGCCTTGTTACCTTTGTCGGGTAACTTTTTTCATGCAAAATCCTAACAAAGTATTGAATGTTTGACAGGAGAGTACATAATGCCTGCTGTATTTTTATTTCAGCACACAAATGATTTTGCCTTGTATACGGAGGCTATTAAATTTTTTAACCACCCAGAGAGCATGGTCAGAATTGCTGTCAGGACTATAACTTTAAATGTCTACAAAGGTAAGTTTTTAGTGTATCAGAAGACTAGTTCACCTAATACTTTGTGTAGCTAAAGTAAAATGTTAACAATTACAAACAATGCATATTAACCAGGCATAGCTTCTGATTTATGCAAGGCTGAATTAATTGTAAGCATGTTACTTAACATGCATGTGTTAACAAACATACATGTGTTAAATATAGACTTTTTCTTAATCTTTAAAGAAGATAACTCTAAAGCCAAAGTGTGTGTTTGTAAACATCCGTGTATTGTCCTTGATAAAGAAAAGGGTGCCAACACAATATAAAATACACAAGGAAATTCACCTCAACTGCCACTAGAGGTCCTAATCTGGCCATTTAAAATATTAGTTTCTTGTTGAGGATATCTGTTTCAACATATTGAACGTTTATAATAAGAGAAACAGTAATTTGTGGCAGAAATCAACATATGTAGTTTTTTTTATGACTGCAATTCTGGAATTTGGTCGTCCACTCATCAGTGGAGAAAAGCTATTGATAAGTTGTTCTTTGTGCAAGCAAGTATATATAACTTGCACTTTATTGAAACAATTTGTTTTGTGTAGTTCTGTGTAAATTCATTGGCATAGCCTGGAGGCAGGAATGTAATCCTAGACTCTGGAGTGCTCTGCATGGTGATGTGCATTCATATAGGGGTTTTTAGCCTGCAGTTGCCTTTAACTAAATTTGTATTTCAATATTTACACTGCTTTTTACATTACAAATTTAAAAGAGGAATTTAATATTAATTTGGAAATAAACTGTCAAGACCAATATAAAACTGCCTTACAAAATTTGCTATAAATTAGTGGATGTTGTAGTGATGCATGGACTGAAAAATGACTAGTCACTAGAAAATAATTTTTGAACTTTTATGTACAAAGTAAACACAACAATGCTTTTTAACTCGGTGACACTTTTTTCTCACAGACTTCTCTTTGAACAACTTACTGTTTAAGCTGTAAAGTATGTAGCTATAATAATAAAATGATTGGGTTAGTTTTAGCTCTCACCAGTATATAAGAAAGGTATAGAGTTTAATTGATCATTGGAATGTGCTTGTTACTGGATGTAGACAAGCTAATGGAGGAAGTAAAATGGCAACTGTGACATTAAAGTAACTGTAATTATTGATTACAAAACATAAAGCTGGAGAAAATTCTACTCCATGTTTTAAAAGCTGCTTGTTTGATCTGTATTGAATAAGAAAACTGTGAAGCAATGTGGATGCTAAGTGTCAACATTTATATGATAACCTTGAAGGCTTTTTTGCTTTAGATGCTTTACAGCTGTGTTGGTATCTGGACAAGGAGTACAAAATGTGGCACTTTCTGGTGTTTAGCAAGCAAGATCCATGCCAGGTTTTCTCTGCTTCTAACACCGAACCTCTGAGTGTGAGACTGTGTTGTTACAGAAACAGCAAAGTATGATGCACTTCATACTGTGTACATTTACTAAATAAAAAGGAAAGTTTTATGATGCTCTTGCCTAGAGTTTAAGTTGAATGTTGGAGAGCTCCGGGGGTTGAATTTGAAAAACACAACTATCAAACATGCAGGTGTCATAATTTTCTGACTATCCATTTGTAAATGTTCTGATCTTACACGTTCTAACCTGTATCTTTTAGTTTAGATGCTTCCTGCTTTAGCTCTTTAACCCTTTTGGAGGATGTCTCACCATCCCAGTTCCTAATCCTGTTAACTGTTGTCTGTCCTTTTTTTTTTTTTTTTTTTGCCTTTCCTTCACTGATGATTCCTGTGTTCCTTAATGCAGTGTCATGTAAGTCTAGTAACAAGTTTGGCTTTCAATATTATTGCTTTATTCTTACTTTGTCTTTTTAAAAAGAAAACTCATTTGAGTAGAGTGTAGTTTTCTGAGCTGCAGTAGATTTATTTACTATCCTGAGACCAATGTAAAAATAACCTTAGTATTTTAAGAGGCTCATTTAGCCTTTCAAGAGTTGTCTATTAAAGTTTCATATGACATCTATTTCATGGATAAGATAAACCCATACAGGGGTGGGTGGGTGGGTGGCTGTGTGTGAGTTTAAAAAAATTAGCTTGTAATGAAAATTCAGAATGGTAAGTTGACTGGTAAGTTGATTGTATTTTTTTTTTTTTTTTTTACATTGATCTTTTGGAAACTTATTTTCTTATTTAATTTCTCTTCAGTGGACAACCAGCCTATGTTGCACTATATTCGAGATAAAACTGCTGTCCCCTACTTCTCCAACCTTGTTTGGTTTATTGGGAGCCATGTGATAGAACTGGATAACTGTGTGCAGACTGATGAAGAGTAAGCTTCTTACAACTATTTTTCTTTTTGTGACATGCATTGAAAACCTTGTTCATTTCTCAAGAAATGATCCTACCAACAAGCAGCCTAAAGTCTGTAATTCTTACAAGTTAACGTTAGAAATCATTGCAGGAGGATATTTTCAAGTCATTTATCAATTTTAACATTCCTGTAAATAAATGATTTGTTGGAGACACGTTACTCCTCATCCCAGTTGGTTTGAAGTATATAGACTTTATTAGTGAACTAAATTGTTATGCAGAAGATACCTAGTGTTTGCATAACAATAAGACTAAAAGCATCTTTAGATATCTGTACACATTCAGAAAGCTGTACATTAGGATAGTTTTCTGAAAAGTATGATTAGAAAAATAGTCTTTCCAAGTTAATTATCTAAACACCATTGCCATCAATATAACTGGCAGATGGTAGCTTGTATAGAACCTCTTATTTTGTCAACTACAAAATTCCTGCTGTTGCTCATGATCACCACATTAGATTTGCTCTTTAAGTATGTATGGAGCAGTTTTTTAAAGCGTTACTTGGGTTAGAACAGTACAGAAGAAATATAAGTAGTTTTACTGGCTTTAAGATAAAAATGTTTAAATAGTCTTTTGTAATAGAAAACACAATTGTAATATTTCCTTTCATGACTGACTTCTGAAAAGGCACATACAAAGTGGCAGCTGAGATTTTTATGCTACTCCAGAAAACCGAAATTTTGTACTCATCACTGGGGATGTTGCATTATGAAATTAATATGACAACACTCTCCTTCAATTGCTTCATTTTGATTGTAAAATCTCAAAGGTTACAGGAGGTAAATTGGATGTCTGCATTAGTCACTCTGTCTGCATGGAATCAGACAGAAAAAAGATGCAGATACATTATCTCACTGAGTTCTGATTGTTTGTTTGTTTTTTTCTACCTTAGCTATGTCTAAATCTTTGTCTCTTTCAGGCACAGAAATAGAGGCAAACTGAGTGATTTGGTAGCAGAACATTTGGATCATTTGCATTATCTTAATGATATCCTTATCATTAATTGTGAATTCTTAAATGATGTGCTCACAGACCACCTACTTAATAGGCTATTTCTTCCTCTCTATGTGTATTCATTAGTAAATCAAGATAAGGTAAGGAATAGCTTGCATGATTTGGTGATTAGTTAAGTCTTAATAATTAATGATTTCCACTCAGTATTTACAGTAATTTGTGCAGTAAGTGTATCCCATAAGTAGAATTATTATCCTCTACATTTAAGTACTTTACAAGAAACACAGTTTAAATAATTCAGGTCTTTGTTTTTCTTAAATTAAAAGATGACTGCCCGGGAGATGCTGGTTTAGGTGTATGTGTGTGATATATAAACCCAGCTAAAGACTCACGTACATTGGCCCATGTAGTTAAACATTTAGAGTCAATTGTAGTTGTTAACCATTGCTTAGCATTTAATGTTAGCAGTAGTGAAGGGGACAGGAGCAGTAAGTTTAGGTCTGGGCCTGAATTTCTCAGAAATATGTTTTAAAAGGCCAGTATAACTGTATCCAAAAGATGCTTTTTAAAAAAGTAACCTTTAAGATTGAAAACAGGATCTCTGTTACTTAAATATAAAATTCTCAAATCCATGCACCTGGCCTCTAGTCTGCTTTTTCTAATTTCAGTGGGTTTTTTTTTAAACATGTGACTAATTTAAGTATCATCTGTGGCTCCGTAAAAGGAGCAGAATCAGGCTTGCTATCTACTGTATGGAACAGATGAAAATTTTGCTTAAATTCCATCTAATCCAGGTTCTTATACAGTGCCCATCTCTGTGGTAATTGCATGTGTCTTGTGATCCTCTTGTATTTTTTATCCTTGTTATAATTGTGTGACATCAGTTGCTCTGAAGATTTATCGTACTTTGCATTTGTATGGAGCCTGCCATCAAAGATCTTAGTGTTTTTCATATGTTAGTTAATTTAACCTGTCATATCCCCTTCTGGGTTAAGTAATTATCTTCATTTTATACAGTGAATTAGTGGTAGAGGTAGGTATAGATCAGATTTTATGATTTCCAGACTTGTGCTTCAGCCATGTTTCCTTCCATGTCTTTACAAATGCAAAAATATGCAAATATCTTTAGTGGCTTAAAACATGTTTCAGACAAGATGGTAAATATTGTAAATAGCTCTCTTTTCTGTGGGGGTAGTGGTTCTTTCAGAAACCAGATTATTCTAATTTCAATGGAGATTTTAAAGTATTGTCATTCTATAAGCATTTATTGTGCTCTGATTATGGAGAGAAAATGCCCGTGAAGCCAGAATGACCTACTTGAATCCAACAACGAATGTCAATAACTTTAGTAAAACGTATATCGGTCTTAATTTGATTTTGTGGAATAACACATTGTAAGAGTCTCCTTTTATGAATTTGTCATTTCAGAAGTACCATCTGGTAAGGATATGTTGGAGGGATAAATACATACTTCTCACTTAAGCATCTGGTAAAAATAAATATTACAGGAAACTTTGGCAGCCATATTTTCAAGTGTGCAGCAAATGAAAAATGCATTCTTCTGAAATCCTTTTCCAAAGAAATGGAAAGTCACTGGAAAACGTCAGCATATTCGTTGGAACTTAGTGGCATTGTGGGAAGTGGGGGAGGTAGTGCACATGAATAAATCAAGCGTTTATACTTGTTTTTCTTCTGTGTTTAAAAATGTTCGCCTTTGTTCTATTTAATGGTGTAATTAATTAACTGAGCATTCTTTTCTTTTCTTCCATAGGGTGGGGAGCGTCCAAAAATAAGTCTCCAAGTTTCTCTCTATCTTCTCTCACAAGTATGTCATGTTTCAATGTGGTGTTTGTAATGGTCTCAGTAATTTCATTATAAAATGTGTGTTTCAGGGGGCTATTTTTCAGCTACACATCTGGAGAGAATTGTGCTCAGTTTTGAGGTGCAGTGTGTACCTTTTTAAGGGACACTTGTATATTTTTTTTAAATCATTCGCTCACTGGTCATCACATGGGCCAACTGCCATCTTTACTTACTAGTACCTTTCCTTGGAGGTTCTTGGAATACTTTACAAACATTATCTAATTTAAAACTTTAGAACCCAGTAAAAGGTGGATATTTTGAAATGTTTGTAACAATCCCTTAACTCACCAGTCTAATGCAGCTGCCTCTTGAATGGGATGCAGCAGCTATTAAACATTGCATAACAGCATTGTACAACAAATCAGGACTGAAGTGAAGAATACAGTATTCAACTGCAGCTCCAGGCAGAATACAGCATTCCAAATTTCAATTTGACTGGGACATATAGAAATCAGGGTTTTGAATCTTACTCTTGTGCAAAATGTTGTGGGATCTTTAATTTAAGGTAGTCAGTGCCTTTGTTTTATGTCTCGTGAAATGTGATCAGCATTCTTGTATTTACAAAAATAAAAATTGAGTGTCTGAATACTAAGCAGATGCTATAACTTCTGACAATTGAAAATGCCATTATGGATTGCACACCTCTTGGGTAATTTTACAATAGATCAGAGTGCCACCATAAACTTCTTTTTAAATTGGGAATTTTTTAAGTGAGTGGTGAAATATATAGTTAAATAAAAGTTCTTGAAAATGCCAGATGCTTATCTTTGTTCTTCAGATTATTGCTGTTTGCCCTAGAGGTTGAAAAAGCTTATTCTGTCAGCTAAATATTAGCCTACCTACATGCTCAATACATTTACATTCTTAAGTTAATATATACATTTAGGTCAAAATATATTATTGACTTGAGATTTCTGCTAGAAGTGACAATATTTTAAAATGACTTATTTTTAAATCAGCCTTTTTATAAGTGGGAGTATACTCCCAGGTTGATTTCTTGATGACAATTTGTAGACATTGTAAAAACCAGTTTCCACCTGTTTTGTTGCCTCAGAGAAAATAACACTGCAATGCTGCTAAGTTTCTGTTTCCCACATCATTTTCAGTTTGAATTAGGTTTAGTGACTTCAGAAATGAAACCTTACAGTAGCAATCCCTTGAAACTAAGGGAATCAGTCTTTTAAAGTCACTTAATGCCTCTTATGAGATGCTTTGAGCCCTCTAATTTACCTTATGTAAATGGGAGTATTGAAGTACTCCGCATTAGAGAGAGTCAATAATTTTTCAGTTCACTAACCATTCTGAAAAGTGTTTTTAAAACAAAAAAACAACAAAAACCAGCCAAGTGAAATTTGACAAATTTCGTTTTGGGGTGAACTAAATGTCTTGAATAGTAATTGGCCAGAGAGAGGGTGTATGAACTGAGAATGACTATAGCTCAGTGATTAGGGCACTCGCCTGGAAGATGGGAGACCCAAATTCATGTCCCTGCTCTGCCTCAGGTGAGGGGGAGGGATTTAACTTGGGTGTCTCACATTCCAGGTAACCACTTTAACTACTTGGCTGAAAGTAGTAAAGGAGGCAATGGGTCCTCTAGCCATTTTGTGAATGGCATCTAAGTCCTCTTGTGAATCTAGCCCAAACAATTTTTTTGTCAAATTCACAATGGTTTGGGGTTGACTGAAACTGTATTTCTCCGGGAATGAATTATTTATCCAAAAAACGTCACCCTGTTTTGCTCAGCAGCTCATTGGGCCTATTTCATCATACCCAGGGCTTGTATACACTTAACACGCTACGCTGGCATAGCTATTCCACTGCAGTGCATTAGTCTAGACGCTACCTTTGCCGACAGGTGGGATTTCTTCTAAATCACCTGAGAATCAAATGTGTGTATCTAGGGGCAGAACATTATTCACAACATTGAGTAGCAGATTTCCATGTTGGTATCAAGATGCTGAGTAGTTAATGCAGCAAAACTCTTCCTTTTATGGTTCTACTATATTGCATATCATTAGTATGGTCTGTCTTGTGCTACAACTTGGTCCATCTGATTTGAGTATAAATTGTAAAATGCAATCCCTGTTTGTTTTATGCTGTCATTGTGATAGCATCTACCAATACAAATGCAGGATTATAGTAACTACTCACATATGAGTAGTTCCCAACCTATACCTCCTCAGTCAACATTAAGTTGTTAGTTAATATCTTGATGGTCTGTAGTGAAGCAAAGGCTTGATGAAAGATTCCTGAAATAGATCTCTATAGGTCAATAAATATCAACTCTGACAAGGTGGAAGTTGGACAGCCAGGTTCCTCCACTGAAATCTTGTTTTGAAGAGTACACATTAAGTAACTTAAGAAAACCACTTTAGTGATTTCTGCCATCAGTGTTGCATACACAGAGACGGACACTAGCATACCAGATACTCCATATAATGAACAGCTTTCTAAATTAGAACCAACAACTTGAATTGCATCCAGCAGCAGATGGGAAGCCACTGCTGTACCCGAAGTGCAGATGTAATGTACTTTATGCCAGGGCATTCCTGTGAGCAGGCAGGCCGTTACCTTACGTTCCTGAGTTACTTCTAAAGGGTAGCTCAAAGTTAATCTTTGAGAGCATATTGTTATTGAAATTCTGAAGTGGATTTATATGGGTTCTAGCCCATCGCTGCCAAATAGGAAGTCAAAGGTTCCCCCTTGCCATTGGAAGGCCGGATAATAGCATGTTCTGTAAGCAGATGTGGTCAAACAGTGAACCCAGGGTGCTGGTTTAGTGACTCTGAAACTGTGTTTTTGTCTCTTTCACCTAGAACAACTAGGAATTTATTTTAGGTTTTTCTGTAGCACCTATCATAATACTTTCTAAGTGCTTAAATGTTGCAAACATTGGAGCCTTATTCCTACATTACATTGAGCTTATTCCTACGTTCTATAGAATCATAAAACTAGACCATTCCTGACAGGTGTTTGTCTAACCTGCTCTTAAAAATCTCCAATGATGAAGACTCTACTACCTTCCTAGGCAATTTATAAGTTTTTTCCTAATGTCCAACCTAAACATCCCTTGCTGCAATATCAGCCCATTGCTTCTTGTCCTGTCCTAGCCTATCCTCAGAGGTTAAGAGAAACATTTTGTTTTCTCCCTCCTCCTTGTAACAACCTTTTATGTATTTGAAAACTTATGTCCCTTCTGTCTTCTCTCTTCCAGACTAAACAAACCCAATTTTTTTCAATCTTCTCTCATAGGTCATGTTTTCTAGAAATAATTTTTGTTGTCTTCTCTAGACTCTCTCCAGTTTGTCCACATCCTTCCTGAAATGTGGCACCCAGAACTGGACACGATATTCCAGTTGAGGCCTAATCAGCACAGAGTAGAGCAGAAGAATTACTTCTCGTGTCTTGCTTACAATGCTCCTGCTAATATATCCCAGAATGGTGTTCGCTTTTTTTTTTTTTTTTTTTTTTGCGCAACAACGTTACACTGACTCTTGACATTGAGACTTGTCAGATACCTCTCACTGAAAAACAACTATTAAGAAAAATGTTCTTACACTGTTGAAAAGTCTTAGATCTTCAGGCCAGAAGGGACTGTTTTGCAGGATGTCAAATTAGATCATAAACACAGGCCATAGAGCTTCAGCCACTACTTTCTCCATCAAGCATATTTTGTAAAATCTTATGCATGGAGTATTGCTAGGTGTTCCCATACCACAAGGCCTGTGAATATAATGTACCAGAATCACTTAACTGTCCTGGCTTTCCCCAATAACAAGATTTCTGTGAAATTGGTTGACTGTAGATGAAAGCTATAGAATCTTCATGTTTCTTGAAACAAATGGGGAGGAATAAATGGTGCTTAGCTGGAAGAGGATAAAAGGAAACTAGTGAACACTGGCCAAGTAGACTATCAATCAGGCTTGGAATTCAGGGAAAGGCAGATTAATTTGATGTAGAAATGGATTGTGGTCTCTGTTCCTCCTGAATACTAATTACAGCTCAAGTATATCCCAGTTTGGATTTTTTAATTAGACATTATGTAACGTAAAGAAATTTTAACGATTTCATTAGGTGGGGAAAATGCCTTCAGTGTCTAAAATATATATATGTCTAACATTCTTTTCTCCCTCCCCCTCTTAATAGGTTTTCCTGATTATACATTATGCACCTCTGGTGAACTCACTGGCTGAGGTTATTCTTAATGGGGACCTTTCAGTATTCTCCTCAAAAGTTGAGCAAGATATCCAGAGAAGTTCAGTAAGTGGTCAACTAACTTTTTTGTATGTCTTTATTTTATATTTATATAAATATATAAAAGGGAGAGAATAGGATGTAGAAATCTGGTTAGAAAATACTTGTCTGCTTCTGGAGAACTGATGAGCTTCCATCGCATTCAGTGGGAGGCTATTTTGCAGCCTGATTGACCTTTCTGTTAAGATGCACTTCATCTACTCATTTTTTTTCTATTACCCTAAATGTTTCCTTCTCTTCATTAATAGTATCTTTCAGTTTTTATGTAGACTTATCACTTTTTGGAGATGAAGCCAAGCTGTAGCTTTCCTATTGCATAATTGTAAGTGAAAATGCAATATGGACTCAAGCTATTTGGTACAAATGACAGTGTTTTAAAAATTAACCCTGTGATTTCATTCTCTGAATGTTTAAAACAACTGTTTTATAATTAGGTGCGTAATGTACTCCAAAGTTCTTCCACAATTGTTTTTTATTTCTAAAAATATATCAGCCTGTTAAATCAGGGAAAATAATGCTCTTCAGTTTTTTGATTCCCAGGTCCCTTTCAGTCATTGAATTAGGTTCAGCAAATTCTGAGAACTGAAACCTATAGCAGCCATAACTTTCAAGTAGATATACATAATTATCAAAATATAATACTTATGTGAGAGTTGTAGTAGAAATGACCAGGCAATGTTTTAAAATAACTGGATATATTAATCTTTTTTTAATGGATATTTAAATGTAATCTTTATATATTACATAGGAAGAAAGATTAAGTCACCTATGTTACTTATCTCTGAATTCCCTGCAGCGTGTGCTTGCATTTGCATACTTAAGAGTAGCTTAGTTTTTCTAAAAGCAGTCAAATCATGACTGTACATGACTAAACAGACTGTAATTCCTTTGTCAAAAGTGAAGTATGTCCTCTAAGCCTATGTCTACATTTATTGAGGCATGTAGGGTACAGACACTGAATGCCCAGTTAGCATAGGTATAAATAGTAGTGTGTAGATAGTGAAGCACTGCTCAATGAGTAGAGTACAGACATGCCAGAACCATAGGGTATATATCTTCTTTGGCTCTTTACATGCCCAACCAGTGCCTCCAATATCTATGCTGCAGTGAAAGACTCTGGAAGGAGGAACTGCTGGAGCCTTTCCTCACTGCTTCCCCCCATGAGAGCCTTTCCGCTGTGGCATGAAGCTACGTGTACTCTACATGCTGCCACAAGTGTAGACAAGGCCTAAGTATCTGAACCTTCTACCCTACCACCCCCCCCCCCCCCCCGCGCGTGCACAATTTTTCTCACCAAATTTAACTTCAGGTTTGGCTCTTTAGCATGTTTAAGGATATTTAAAAGAACCTCTCAAAGGCTTGCTTTAACAGAAGTGAACTTTCCTAATGCCTCGTTGTGTCAGGGGAGCTTTGTTATGGGCTGATCTTTATTGTCCATGGCTATTCGGCACAGATACGGGGGTAGTCCGACTTTGCTCTTAGTATTGGATTTCTTTTTAAACAGACACTCCAGGGTGGAATGATAGTATTGTGAGTGAACACTTCCAGATAAAATAATCTCTTGTTCATGTTAGCAAAGGTCTGTGGCCTTCTGTTTTGTCGCATACTGGATGTCTTAGTGTGCATTACTTGTATGCCGTAAATGGGTTTCATACAGAAGCAGCTTATTACTAGGAAACCTGTGGCCAGAGGGTGGGGTCTGTCTGTCTGCAGAAATTACACTTATTCTAGTTCACAGCTATTATGCAAAGGCACCTATATCTGATGTTTGAGTGTTTTGGAATGTTTGTTTCAACGTTGACGGGTTTGTGGATTTCCTACAAGCTTGGGTTCGCTTTTATTGTTACTTTGTGCAGGTTTTGTTAGTGCTTTTTTTGGCTGCCACTTCCTACTGCTCAAGATAAGTGAACTGGCTGCATATAAACTGGAAGTCATGTCATAGCTAATCACATGAGCTAAGTAGGGCAGGTGTTAAGTCTTTTTCTGTGCTTGCTGATAGAAGTTTGCTTGTAGGAGAGTGAACTGAGCTTTTGGGGCTAAGGGGTTTCAGTGGAAAAGAGGAAAACTTCAAGTTAGGGAAACTATATTTGTGGAGAGTTCATCTATAGACTCTAGGAAGTATTTATAGGGAAGTAACGGTTTCATTAAGCTCATGGGGGAAACCTGTGGTGTGGAGTTTCCAATGGAAAACCTGTCAGCAGGAGGGAATATAGTTGGCTGGGGAAGCTGGACAAGAGGCCTCCAGTGAAGGGAATGTATCGGGTATCCAGCATGGTTCCAATAAAACAGACAACATGGTGTAGGTGTAGCTGTGTTCATGTAGGGTGGTGACAGGCTAAAGCCAGTCAGAGGTATTGAAAGATTCCTGATGTATTGGGGATATGGTTGGGAAGGACAGTTTAGTGTTCTCTTCTCTGTTAACCTGTGATGGTACTCACTGGGATGACTCAGGTTGGGTCCCAAAGTTAGTTGCCTACCAGTTTAGGGGTTATTCTCCAGGGCTATTTCTAGGTAGCTGAGTACCAGTATCACCACTGAGTGCAATTTGTCGGTAAGAATTAGCGATGATATATTTCTTCCTATTTATCAATTAAAACTTTGCTCAGGAACTGGGTTTTTCTCTTCTCAAGTAATTACTGTATGCCGTAAATGGGTTTCATGCAGAAGCAGCTTATTACTAGGAAATCTGTGGCCAGAAGGCGGCGTCTGTGTATCTGCAGGGGACATTGTAGAAGAGTTGGGAGTGAAGAACAGGCTTAACTTACTATTTTCTTCCTCTTAGAGTGTTAAATTTTACTTTGAATTCTCAATTCTAGTAAGTCCCAACAGATTTCTCTTCCTCATTTCTTACTGTATGCTGCAGTATTCCACAGTACATGTTTGAGTGCTAATATTGGCTCCATAGACTTGCATTGTGTTTAGATTTACCATAAAAATATTTTTAGGTCCTACAAACAAACAAACAAAGGATATATCTTAACATACTATAATGAGAAGTAGTTATAAGCTAAAGAGAAGAGGAAAGTTTCATCTTGAGACTTAGAGACAGGATCTCAGTTCAAAGTTTTGTGTCTCTTGGTATTTGAAATGTCTTCAAAGACTTACATTTCCCAGGTACTAATGTGTGGCGAAATGCTGGTGGAATAATTGCATCACAAGTACTCTCTGGGTCCAGTGTGCTATTTTAAATATATATTTCAAAACTGAAATTCAAAAATTCCCTAGAATTGTTTTTACTAGAAGTCCTGGATCAACTGAATGGCATTTCACATGGATATAAAGATCAGACTCGTTAGAATCTGAAAATTGTTCTCAATTACCCTGGCTACAAATATGAGCCAGTGGTATGGAGTAATGGTGCCTACGTGAGGGTAAAGCAGTACAGTGTTGAATACTGAAGTCTGTAAGAGGTTTGCACCTACTTTATCAAAAAAGCAGTCAGACTTGTGTCCCATCAATATCTTCAAACTATAGGTGTGGTGTTTACTCTATTCCAGTACCGTCCCTTTGGATCCATGTTCTTTTTGGCTAGTGAAGGCCAGTGAGGAAAGTACTGGATCCATTGCTGGTGGAGATTAATACCTTTATTAGGGAGGGTAGGGTGCCAGCTTCTTTTTAAGAAGCTCTGGTGCATCCTCTGCTCAGGAAACCAACATCTGATGCTAGGGTCTTCCTTTTTTGGGTTTAAAAAGGCTGTGGGTTTTGGGTTCTCTGTTAAGATTACAGAGAAGTTTATAGTAAGACAACTGTTGCCTCAACCACCTTGATCCTTACCAGTCTGGTTACAGAGCTGGGTATGGAACTGAAAGAGTCTACCAATGCAAGAAGTACAATCACCTAATGATGGATGAAGATCAGGTAGGGTCCATGCAGATACAGTTCGAGCTGTCAGCAGCTTTTGATGCCATCTAATGAGGTGATTTTGAGTTACCTATGCACTGCACAGGTGAGTTGATTTAAAAACAAATAGTTTGCGGAGGACAGCTTGAACTAACAATTACCATTGTAACATAAAAGCTAACAGACCTGTCTTGCAAGTTATGTCAAAATGTATTTGACAGCTTTGCTACGGTACTAATTTCTGGAAATCAGGGTTTGTAATGGAAATAGCAGCACATGTTGGTGACTATAAAAAGATAAGGTCATTAATTAGGGTTGGCAACTTTCTAATTTCTGAAAAAACTGGACCCCTCTGCTCTGCCTCTTCCCTTGAGCGGTATCTCCCCCCCCCCCCTTCTTCTTCCCCCCACCAATAGCTCACTGGGCTCCCTCTGCTCTGGGGCTGGGACAGGAGCCTCAGGCTGGGACAGAGCCTGCCTGCTTGCAGGTAGTATGTAGCCCCTGCTGAACAGGGGCTGGTGCGAGTTGATGACCCAGCACCTCCCCCCTGCCCACAGTACCTGGACAATTGGTGTCCAGTCAGTACATCTGACTGGATGCTGCCAGGTCCCCTTTTCACCGGGACTTTCTGGTTGAAAACCGGACACCTTGCAACCCTATAATTGATGCACAACAACACCAATAGTGATTACTGCTCAAAACAGATCAACAGTAAGAGATGTTTTTACTTTAAGTATCCAAATCCTGTGTATACAGATACAGTTCAGTGAAACTTATGCCAGGAAGTCTCGACAGTGCCTGTTTAAAAACGTGTGTGTTTATAAGTGAACAAACACCCCATATCAATGTGTAGCAAGTTCTGAAAATAGATGTGAGTAGCAGAAATTACATGTCAAGGTAACTATTTTCTATATACTTCCTGTTATTGGACGGTGTTAAAATGAAGCTCTTGCTATGTTCTTCTTCTTGTGACTGTAGTTAAATATGTGAAGTCAGGGAGAATATAGTATAAACAATTTGACAATAGTCACATTAAGGTTTACCTTCCTTCCTGTCGGTGAGATCTGTTTCCTGTGTAATTCGGATGTTGCTCAATCCTACCTGTTTTAGGTTTCTTGGTTTTTGTTTAACCTACTTTCTCCTTCTCGTAATATGAAGATAAGTTACTGGTATTGCCTTGCTTTACCATCACGCTTTACACAAGATCAAACTGCAAATATGTAAATAATTACTTGAGAAGGTGTAAATTAACATTAACCTAAAATTGGTATCAACCTTGATAAATTATGTGCCTTCTAAATTAATTTCTGCTCTGATCTTATGGTTTAAAGTATTAGGAGCGTGTAGCTCTTGTATCTGACAGCACACATTACATATTAGCTCTTTGTAACCGTTCTTTTTCTCCAGACTAAACAGGCCATGAAAACTGGCCTTTTTATAGTATGTCCTCGAGTGTTCATCTCCTAGTTTTCAACATGTTTCATTCACATTGATGGGCCACAGTACACTGCATTAAAAATGTACTTACAGTATATTAAACATTTTCTTTAAGGAAAACTGTATCAGGCTTCTAGAAATAGCTGAGTCACTAAATAATGGAATGGGAAAAATAAACTAAATGATTCTTGCAACTTGCATCTTATAAGATGTTCCCATAAAGAAAAGACTTCATTTGTTCCTCCATTTTTCATGCCGCTTGTAACAAGAACTCATTAATATAAATAGGGCTCTAAATCTAGTTATTTCTAAAACTTCATGTGTTGCAGTTCTATCTCTGGGTAAAAATAGATTTGAGAGCTTAAAGGGAGATAATTTTGTGCTTAAAATATAAAAGCTTCATAGTGGTGGTTTTTTTTTTTTTTTTTTTTTTTTTTTGTCTTGTCGCTGTGAAGGATTCTTGTACCAAAGTATTTCTTGTTATGGTAAGTAGCAATGGGTCACCTGGGCAAGGTTTGAATAAGCTTTCTCTACAAATTGCAAATCCTTACTTGAACCTTTTAGGGCTACAAATTGTGCTAGAGATCTTGCCAGGCATCCCTTTCATGATGTTTATCACTTTTTATTGCTGTTCTGAAACAAACTGTGCGGAAGTTGGAAAAAACTGTCCCTTCACTTTTTAAACTTTTGAGCCAGAAGGCTTGATTATATACATAATTTATCCAATTGGTTTGCCCCTCAGTATTCATCTCAAAATACAAATACTCACTGAATTACCTCCATCAGAAGATATAGAATAAAGTACTGGAAATCCAGTGATTTGAGTTTTCTGTATCTCTATAAGAATATACATTTGTTCAAATGAGATCAGCTGTTTGGAAATAACCACTTCCACTAGCAAGCATATGTGAACAGCCTCCCTAGATCAGGGTTCTCAACCTTTTTCTTTTTGAGGCTCTCCCCCCCCCCCCCCCCCCCACATGGTATTAAAAACTCCATGGCCCACCTATGTCACAACAACTTTTTCTGCATATAAAAGCTACAGCCTAGGTTAAGGGGTAGCAAGCAGGGCAGTTGCTCAGGGCCCCATGCCACAGCAGGCCCTGCAAAGCTAAGTGGCTCAGGCTTTGGCTTCCGCCCTGGATGGCGGAGTTGTAACCCCAGGCTTCAGCCCCATACAGAGAGGCTTTGGCTTTCTGCCCTGGGCCCCAGCAAGTCTAATTGCAGCCCTGCTTGGCAGACCCGTTGAAACCTGCTCGCGGCCCCCCAGGGGGCCCCGGACCCGTGGCTGAAAACCACTGCCTTTATATGAGATTGTCTTTGTCTCACAAACAATGAACCAGAGTATTGATCATGGCTGTGCTGCTTCACAGTTAAGAAATAGTCTCTCTCAATATCCTGCATAGCATGTACCTTGATTTGTTCAAAAGAAGGCGCTGTCTCTTACTTAATTTGTGGGATAAAGCCCTGTTTTAAATGAAGTACGTTTCAGAAACTTGCTGCACACAGCAAGAATGGGTAGGAGAGCTGCTGGAGGAAGACGCTAGATGAAATGTTCTTGAAGTTCAGCTTTTGCAGAACTTAAATGCACACACAAGCAAAACTTAAGAAAACCAGCCATTCTCAGCAATCCTTTGCTCCTGGAATTCCCCCTTACAAGCTGATTCTGAGATATCTGCCAGCTGGCAGTTAAAGTCTGTGCTCATAGTCCTTTGACCTTGCTTGTATGGCTAGCTCCTACAACTAACAGACCACCCAATGATTTAAAGATTTCCCTGTCCCTCTAGGCCATTGATTGAGGTTGCTGTCTATGTGGAATATTGTTCAGGTTAAATAAAGAAGCCTAGGTGTGATGAAATATTGGAATTGTTTTGCTGAGTGTGAATTTCTTGAGATACTTCATAGCTTTGCACTCATAGACATTAAGGCTTCTTGCCCACATCTCAAATGAAAATTGAAAATTGCTTTTAATAAAAATAAACAATACAATGATTTTGTGGCAACTTTGCAAATAAGACCACTGGATGACTGGAGAAGGTGTTTTCCTTGGTCATGAGCCTAGTAAGTGGAGTGCTGCACATCTGTTGCTAAGGGGAATGGTTCATAACAGATATGTTTGCCTTTAGCTGCCTTCATTTGTAATTATCCAGAACTTATTTATTTCCTATCTAAGGCACAGCAGTTTGGGTGTTATACGTGCTTCTCATTCTGGAGTGCACTGAGTTGAATAATATTACGTTGAACATCCTAAAGTTGGAATACTTGGTAATTTGTGTGATATGGGTTTATGCAGTAATACTGTGAAATATACTTAATCATATCACACAAAATACTGGTACTATGTTTTTGTAATAAATGAGACCTCCAAAGGTCCTGGTAAGAAACATGTCTTTTATTTTCTGTCTTCAGTCACTTGATGAGATAAGGTTACAAAAATCTTACTCTTGTTGCACAACAGGAGTCAGTATCCACTATCTCCAGTGGCTGCTGTTATGTGGTGGGTTTTTTTTTCCATATTGCTACTATTTCTACCCTGAAATGTGATAGCAATTTTAACTGATGAAGTATTGCCCATGGAAGCTGTAAATGTACAGTGACTGAATTTTTTCACTTAACAAATTGCTCTTTGTTTTGCATTTGTTTTAATAAGACTTATTAACAAGTCTGCATCATTTGTTAGTGGAGAAGCAAAGGAGGTTAAAAAGCCCCCCAAAAGCCAAGCATCCTATGTTGACTGGCGATGAGTAAACCCATCTACAGCATTTGTCACATTTTTGGGGTGGGGGGGGGAAATGTAGTCTTAAACTGCTTTGATATACTGTAGCTTTGCATCAGAAAAGAAACAGGCTTGTGTTAAGCCATGTCTTTTCAGTTCTTTATAATGCATGCCACCCACATACATACTACAAAATAAGTTTAGAAAACTAGATCTGCGGAGATGTTTTCGGAGTATAGAGAAGGACAAAATGAAATCAATTAGGGTTCGTCTACCTGGTGCTGTAGTCTGCATCAGAGGGGTTTAAATTTTAGTGTGCACTAGTGTGTCATGCACTAATTGGCCCACGTAGACCCTGCTGGCATGCATGAAAAGTTCCTTTATGCGGTTAATGGAGTTCTGTTTGAAACGGAACTATGTTTATGCGCACTAGAGAAATTTCAGTGTGCACCAGCAGGGTTCACACAGGCCAGTTAGTGTGTGGCATGCTAAAGTGTACTAGAATTTACACCCCTGTGATGCAGACTAGTTCACCATTGTAGACCAGTCCTATGAAATTATTATAGGTTTTTGGGGGGTGGGGAGAGGAGGGAATGATAGTGACTGAGGCAGATGCACCAAGGACTAGGGATTTTGCTAATAGTGAAGGATGGGGCCAAGAAAAGAACATTGTACGTAATAGTCTAGCTATACTTATCCTTAATTGAATAGATTTATCTATCACATCAGCAACAGGAAAGTAATACCACGTCTGATATTGTGATAACTTTTGGGTTAGAACATACACATTTTAATGAATCCAAATGTGTTCGGTTCTATATAATCGGGGCCTTCATTTCAAGTGCAAAGTGTTTTTCTTGGAGCCATATTGTATGCAGAATATGAGCAGACAGGAAGTGTATCTTAAATGTCATCTTTTAACGTAATTAGCAGATGAACAGTTACTGGTTTTCAGCATTTACCATTGCAGCTTGAGCCTGCTGTGTACATAAACATTTAGGAAATTTCAGTTTTTTTGACTGAATATGGGTGCATGTTTTCTTTTTCTATATATTTTTAATTTTTGAGAAGGCAAATTCCTGAGACACACACACTCAGTGTAGTTGTATTTTAACTCTAAACATTCTTACACATGAAACTAGCCTTTTTAATTGAAGTTGATATGAAAACAACTACCAGTTAAGTACACTTTGACCTCTATTTAAAACTTTAAAAAGAGGTTAGAGGTATGGTAGCTTTTCATTGAACACATTGAGATAAAAAGCATACCTATAGTTTACTTAAAAGCTGTATTTTATATTAATGGGTTTTCTTCAGCCCCATTTTTGTTTTTTGTTTTTTACTATTTCACTCCTTCCTGTTCTTTGCAATAGGCTTTTGTCTGAGTCCTCTCTGAGCTGTCTCCCCTGCATGGTCTAATTCAAAGAGCAGCTGGTGCAGTTTGTAGCATCAGTGGGACTTGATTTAGTTTAGTATTGTATGCTCTTGCATGGCAAAAAACAAGGTTTACTTTTTGACAATTTTTTTTCTTGATGGTACATGCTTTTAAAATGGTCATGTTTAATAGATGGATCTAGAACTTTCTTGTCCTGAAGTGTTCATGTTTCCTAATGCTACCAAGTCCTTAAGATTAGAATAATTTTATTTTGTAGGTGGCCTGGAACTACTGATGATTAGATATGGCTAAATTGAGATTCTCTTTCTGGCCTTTTTAAGTTAAATTTGATGTGTGTAGGTGAAATGCTTTATAGATTTGTAAATAACAATTTGTCTTGTGCAAACTGAAGTTACTTCTACCCATTTTATGCTAAATTGCTGAAGAAATATATAGCTAAAAATGTATCTCATTTAAATTTAATAGGCAAAATCAAGCATCAGATGCTTCATAAAACCTACAGAGACACTGGAAAGATCTCTTGAAATTAACAAGCATAAGGGAAAGAAGAGGTTGCAAAAGAGACCCAACTATAAAAACGTTGGTGAAGAGGAGGAAGAGGAGAGAGGACTTGAAGATACTCAAGAAGACCCAGATAAGGCTAAAGGTACAGAGGGTAGTTCAAAAGGCATCAAGGCAAGTGGAGAAAATGAAGGTGAGTGCACCAATGAATGAAAACCATGCAAACTTTATATATGCTAATAATTTAATTGTATCACATGTTTGTGGTCTAGTTCATGTTTTTTGTTCATTTATAATACTGGTTGCATAACTAAAACAAAATCATTAGATTTTTCCACTGTCAGTGATTCTTGCTTATTTTTCAACCTCTCCATGTAGAATTCAGCTCTTTAAAAAACTTGGTCGAAAATGTGAAGTGTCTGCAGTTTCTCCTGTGGCATCTAGCCTTTAATCACAAGTATACCTTCTAGCTAGCTGCACGTGATTAATCAGTCTTGTAAGACTTGTTAACAAGTCTGTGTCATTTGTTAGTTAAAAAGCCCCCCAATGGCAATGAGTAAACGCTTTTCTACCAAGTACTGCCACATCTCTACATGTGCCTATTGTGCAAAATTAAAGAAACATCCCTCAAATTTTTTTATTTAATTACCTGACTGATGTGCATTCTAGTTGCTTCACAGAACTATCATGCCTGAATCGTTAGATTTAAAGTATTGGGTGTGCACCAGAAAGGTATGCTGTTCAGTTACTTTCGTTGTTTTAAGTTTCTAGTGAAGAGGAAAATGCATATCAAAAAGTAGAGGTTTTTATGCATAAAATGAGACCGCGATGACAGCACTGCATCTAAGGAAGCATATAACTCAATACAATTTTTCCCTATATTATGACTTCTTTGGGAGCCCTTTTTCATGTCCTGCTTGCATTTTGATACATGTAATTAATCTGTCCGAAAAGAACTTCCAAGTTCTTTATTCTGACTTCATGTAAATGATGCTAAATACAATGCATGTAATGACTGTGTATTGTCATTTTTTGTTCAAATTACATAATTGAACTCCTGTGCTTACGAAATGCATTTTTTAAAATTCTTCCTCTTCCCAATTTCTCAAGAGGCCTAACAAACTAATTTTGGGATGGGCAAGGGACCATGTTAGAGAAGTGAGGGCAAAAATCTTTGTGTGCCTAATATCTTAAACTGGGAGAAGTGTGTAAAACTTTTTTCTAACCCACTTTTTCTTCTAAAGTGGGTTAAAGGTCATTTAACATGGCTTGCATCCATACTACAACTTAAAATCTTTTTATACAAATGTCAGAACACTATCAGAAAGTGTTTCAGAACAGCTCTCACTTTAACCTGGTTTCTTTATAGTGGGGACAGGGCTTTAGTGGGTAGTCTGCATAATTTTTATGATCCTCCTGGTGGGTAATCCCCTAGTACACAGCATAGCATTAACTCCTAATTCCAAACAAGTAGCGTCATGCTAATCAACATCGTGTGTACTGGGCTTTGTTCCATGATTCCAAGTATTGCATATTGGGCTTTGTTCCATGACTCCACATATTGTAAAGCATGTGTGTATTGCTTCCTGGCAAACTGGGGCTGTTCTCATAAGTTTGACAGTGATATAGCTTTTATAATTTAATCTTCAGCATTTACCTTGAAAAGCTTTAAATCCAAATTAGGCAAACCTACAACATTTAAAAAAAAAAAATTAGGTGTAAAGGGAAGGGAGAGTGAGGGTTGGAACAAACGTTGTGGGCCATGCATAGTGACTGAGGAGAGCCTTAAGCTGAACAGCAGTGGAAGTGGTGGTTATTAAGCTCAAAATGTGGGTCTTGAGGCAGGATTTCAAGGAAACTGAGGATGTTTAGTAGAAAGAATAAATATGCCATTCCAGTCACAGGGGACAGCATCGGAAGATACAAGAGCAAAAATAATAGGGTACTACTAACCCTAACTGTGTTACTGACTTGCTGTGCAAGGTTGGGGCAGTCTCTTATTTCACCCTGTCAGTTTCCACTTCTGTAAAATGGGGATACTACTTATCCAGCAAAGTTTGTTGTAAAACTTAGTAGTGTTAATATACTGTTGTCTTAGGATGGAAATGCATGTTAAGGCTTTTGTAACTAAGTGAAACTAAATATCTTGCTCAACTACTCTGCTTTCACTCAAACTTTTTTTTCCACAATGTGGACGACAACTTACTGTGGTGTGCATCATCTTCCCTTCCATTTGCAATCCTATGACATCCCTCTGGCAATTACAGCAATTTATGTGAAAAAGTAATATTAGGAAAACATTTGGGGAGTGCTGTAGTGATCATTTAGTGTGACTTAGTAGCTTTAAATAAGAGCTACAGGCCTGTTTAAAAGCTGTTTTTAATTCATCTGTAAAAACAGATCTATCAACTGGATAGATATCACGTTGGAGTAACTTATCTTTATATGCTAATATTTTTAATAAACACTTTGTTCTAGTTTTGTTTTTGTTAGTCATAAGGATAAGTTCATATGTACCTAGGTTAGCCTAGGAAATTAGAAGTCCTGAGCAATCCACTGACTCAGTGAGACTTTGATCCTTAGCACCTGAACTATAAAATTACATGAGTTCACTGGCAACCAGACACTGCACCTAAGTTGATTTGCACTGAGCAAATCCAAGAGATGAGTAGGTGGAATCTCTTGGCTAGGAATCTAGCTATTTTGGCTATAGCTGATGGGAAAAGACTGGACTCTTTTTGAGTTTATGAATTAATTTGCCCTG
This sequence comes from Natator depressus, assembly GCF_965152275.1. Taxonomy (NCBI): domain Eukaryota; kingdom Metazoa; phylum Chordata; order Testudines; family Cheloniidae; genus Natator; species Natator depressus. Next base: position 23,280,288 of record NC_134243.1, on the reverse strand, counting down.
TATAATTCTTGGGAATAGCACTTCCTTAATTGGTTTGAGTTGATTTGGCTGGCTGTCTTTTTTTTCATTTTTTTTTTTCATGAGTATAACCACCTGATCCACATTGATCCATATCTTCCCATGGAGCTACATGCATGCACCAGGATGACACTGTATCTTGAAGTCTGACCTTCACTTTTTTTTTTTTTCCCTGTTATGGCTGCTCCTTGGAATCATGTATGTGGGCATGATAAAAATATGAACTCCTTTTTACAGCCATGGAAACAAATTTATTAGAGGGGCTAAACTGAATGTCATTTTTACTTCTGACCTATGCACTGTGCACACCAATCTAACTCTGCTTGGACTACAACTAACATTTCTACTTTGTCAGAGTCCCCATCGCTGCCATTTTAAAAAAAACCAACACACACACCACTGATTGTTTCTCATAAATGTGGCTTTGATAAAAATGGATTAAATTTATTTTCCTATAATTTCTGGGTTAGTAACTATCATAAACTCTTCCCTTACAAACCACATATGCTCAAGGAAATTTTGTATTCCATTATTTTGCTAGGATTCTAGGCTATTAAATGGCACAAGTGTCAAAACATTATACTGTCTGTATGCCAGTTGTCAAGGACTTTCCTGAGGAAACAGGAAAAATATGAAGAATCAGAGTGAATCCTGTCTTTGGGGTGGGTGACTCTTGTCCTCAGGGTGGAGGCAAAGTCCCAGATTACTCTGAGTGGACTGTGGGGCTTAGAGTAGTTGGCTTGAGGAATCAGTTGTCACTGCCAGGGAATAATTGGCTGTGGGTTTGAACTGCTAAGCCTACTGACAGTAGAGTTTCCGATTTTTGAGACTGCTAAGGGAGGGGCATAGGAGAGAACTTGGTTAGTAGCACGGCTATTTACAATTCAGCATAATTTTGTTTGATATTCCTATACTAATAGCTAAAAGCCTGTGCTGTTGCATGGGTATAATTCGTTGCCATGTGTTTAAAAGAAAAAAAGGCCATAAATGGCTGAGAATTTCAAAATGGGGCAGTAATGGACCATGAAGCTCAGTGATGATTCAACCTAATGATATTCTGAACAAAAAGATCTGTCACAATCGTAACTGTTTCCATCACTTCACACTGACTCCGCAGACATTCTAGGATTCAGAGTGACACAGTGACAATCCTAGAATCTTGGTACATAGATATACTAAAGTATCCTTTTAGTAACATCTTGTTTTTTCATGGTTGGTTTGTTTTTTCTTATTTGTTTATGTAGCCTCTTATTAGTTTTACTCTAAAATTTAAATATTTTAAATATTTCCCCTTACTTGGTAGAGTGTTTTTATTTAAGAAAATGGTAGACGTTTACAAATGTGTATGAGGGGAATACTCTTAACATGACTGCCTTGGAAAAACACAGCTCAATATCATGGAGGGGAGGGATCCAGGGACATGGTCCAGAGCTTTGGAAATTGTCAGGGGTAAATTTTGCCTCTCCATGGCCTGTGTCAGTCAAAATCCTGCTACATTATAATGCTATAGTGCAAGCTGTGGCCAGAAAGTTATCTTTTCTCTACATTTCAGGATATCGGGTGTAGATGTATGGTAGTTTATATGCTATAAGGGTGATCGATAGCAATTTGTTAAACCTGAGTGACATGCAGATCTTGCCATCAAGTGGCTCTGTGTGCAGAGAGGGATACATAGGCCCCTATCCACTGCCCACTTCACCTGTGACTGAGCGTCTCAGCCTCTGCATACCTATAAGATCTGTCACTTGACCCTGTTGCCAATGAGCGCACAGTCTATGGGCGTGTAAACAAGTGAGCTAGCACTTACAAAGTTTAAGTTTTCAGGGTCTGAAACGGTCTTTTCTTTATGGCATGCTGCCTTCTAGCACTGCACCGTGCACTAGACAGGAAAGGATCAGCGAGTACAAGTGATTACAGGGCATTAAAGTCAATCAGTTGGCGGCTCTTAGTGGATCTATCGGCTGTCTGGCAGTGAGGGGTTTCTTGTGTGACTAAATATGCAGTCTGTCTAATGGTAGCCTAGGGCTTCCATTGCTGTCTGTGAGGGAATGAAGTTTTGACATCACAAGTAACTCCTTGTGTCAGGAGAAGAGTGGCTTTACAAACTGCCTGTATGCACAAATTAATGTTTACTGGAAAAAAATCTCAATACATCAGTGTTTTCTTTAGCCTACACTTAAAGAAATATAGGGAGACCTTTACCAAAACTGAATTTCCTCAGTGTTGTGGAGGAAGTGTCTGTCTATAGACAACTTGTTGAAAGACTTTGAAACGTAATAGTTTCATACTCAGAACCTGAAATATTAGCCATAAACAGAGTTTGTTTGCATTAGTTACTACAGTAACAAGTGTACTACTCCTTTGAATTCCACATACTGTTTCCCTCCACCTTTTTTTTTTTGTGCCAATGCATTTTTTATAAAATCTGAAGCAGTTATATATACACTAGTTTTGTTATGTTTGGGCGTAGAGTGAACAGTTTTTCACTTAAAGCTGCTGAGATAATTGAAAGTGTAAATAGTTTTTTGGCAAATGCTGACCATTTAAAAAATGCTGTAAAAATGCTTGGCCGTTAACAGTTTTGTAAAGGCTTTCATATTCAGAACTGATGGTGTAATTATTTATGAAGCCCCGAGTTTATTTCCTTCAGATTGTGTTTTTTAAATCTTATAAGAAATGCTTTTTAATATTTTGTGGTGATGGTAGGAAAATCAGAAAGGCCTCTGTGTATATTCTGACACATAAGCAGTGTCTTCCCTCATTTTTAGGTGCATAACACTTTTTTTAAAAATCACTTTTTCACATTTCGCATAAAGAATACTTCAAATAGGTCACATCTTCCTCTAAACTCAATTTTAGCTCTTTCTTTTAAGAAATAGAGATGGTAATCATGGAGCGGTGTAAGATGTCAGAATTGTCTATCTCAACTGTGACAGAGCAGAATACAACTGATGAAGAAAAGAGTGCAGCAGCCTCTGGGAATGAAATGATAAACTGGAGCAGGTATGAAAGAATTGTAATTCACCTGTCCAGGTTCCTTCCTTCTGCTTGTTTTTTTTTTTAATTTTGTCGTCTCTCTTCTCTCCCCTCGCCCCCACCCTCCCAATTTATGGCTCATCCAAACATTTGCCTTTGACTGGTGTAGCTGACTTGTATATGGTCATGTAGAAGGTGTGTCAGTAAGGAAGCAGTGTCTGTCCTCTTCATTCCCTGGAGGCTGCTGTATCCAGTTTCCTGCCTGAAAGGGGTGCCTTGTCTTAGAGCAGTTCTGTATGTTGTATGCCAGAATAGGAAGCATTACATGTAACACACAAACTGTGTTCTGAGGATGTGTTTTGTATGTCTTTTGGTTTGCCACTTTTCTTACGGTAGTACCCAGAAGCCTCAGTCGAGATCGGGGTTCCATTATGCTAGGTGGGAGTCTTGCAGCAATGACGTTAATCTTTTTGGTGCCGAAGAGCCTTTTAAGTGTGAAAATTAATTCTTAGCAGTTAAAATCTGAAATACTACTAACAATTAGGAAACTAAAGGACGTGCCAAATGTTCACTTTCTTCCCATTTGATTGTCTTAAATTGCTAAAGAATTAGTAACATGTAAATGATTCTGATTTAAATTTTTAAAAAAGTAAAATATTCTGTTTTTGACATAATTTTCTCTATTGTGTCCTAGAGTATCCTGTTCTGCTTTTTCCTCCTGTGTTGGGTAAATGACTTTTTAGATGTCACCATACCCTGCAGTAGTTTGGTTTGGATGCTGGGGTGATCAATAGCAATTTTGGTAAACAGAACACATTGACAATAACACATATTTTTTTATCCAAGTGATTTGCAGTATTGTGTATATAATGTAGGTGAGGTACTTTTTTTTTTTTAAACTGGAACAACTTCTGCTGGTGAAAGACAAGCTTACATGGAGCTCTTCTTTAGGGAAGTGCTCTGTGTAAGCTTGACAGCTTGTCTCTTTCACCAACAGAAGTTGGTCCAGTAAAAGAGAGTACCTCTACCACACTTGTCTAATTGTCAAGTGGGACGGCTTCATGAAGCGTAAAGATGGGTGACAGTAATGGGAACATAACGTTACAGTTACTAGCAAGTGTGGGCAGCATAGGGGTTTTTTAAGTGAAGTGTGAGTGAGCAAGAGATTCTGGTTTACCACTTTTTATAAAATGAAGTTGGCCATGATAGGACTAAGGACAGTGCCTGACGGTATTAGAACATTAGCTTTTAAGTCTTCAAAATGCAAAGTATTCATCTGATCATCCTAATACCTTGTCAGATATTTGCATTTCAGGACAGATGAGAATATAGATAGCGATCTAACAGCATCTTGCATCTTCGTTCAAATGCCATCTGTGCAGAAGTGAAGCACGTCTAAAAGCAAGAGTAGATCTTATCACACATGTAAGGGAAGTATTCCTAGACTTAGCAAAGTAAAATACTGCACAAGACTTTTTGTTAAAGTCAATTTTTCAGTTTCTTGGTTAAGAAACAGTTAAAATCTTGAATTTTTTTGATACCTCAGCATTCTAAACACTATTTGAATCCTCCTCTGTATAATGAAATAAACTGGATGAAATATTTTTTGCATTAAAGATTGGATCTGTTTATAAGGAATATCTTTCCTATTTTGGTTATCCAATCTAATGGATCACTACAAATGTCATAGCGAAGTTTGCACTTTCCAAAAGTTATGAAACACTGGTGGAAAGTGAGATAACTGAGGGCATGGCTACACTTGCAGATGTAGAGCGCTTTGAGTTAAACCAGCCTTCGTAGAACGCAGTAGGGAAAATGCTGCAGTCTGTCCACACTGACAGCTTCAAGCACACTGGCTTGGCCACATTTGCAGCACTTGCAGCGGCATTGGGAGTGGTGCATTATGGGCAGCTCTCCCAGCATGCAAGTGGCTGCAATGTGCTTTTCAAATGGGGGTGTGTGGAGTGTGACAGGGAGTGTGTATGTGGGGGGAGAGTGGTTTTTTGGGGGGCTGAGAGCATGTCAGCATGCTGTCTGAACTTACAAGACAGCAGCAGACGCTCCCTTCCCCACCCCCACCCCCCACCCCACAGCATTCCACAGTAATGGTTGTTTTGTCTCAGAGGAGATAAGCAGCCAGCTGTCAGAAACGGAGCTTTCAATGGGCATTCCTACAGCCGATTCCAAACAATGACAAGAGTGGCCACTTGACGTAAGGGGATTATGGGATGTTTCCCGAGGGTGATCAGAGCGCAGTAAAGCAACACCTTGTTCACACTGGTGCCGGAGCGCTCCAGCGGGGGTGCAGCAAACGTTATTCCACTCGCTGAGGTGGAGTACCAGCAGCGCTGTAGCCGCGGAGTCAGAGTGCTCTACGTGCCTTACAAGTGTGGATGGGTAGTGAGCTAGTGCACTCGGGGCTCCTTTATTGCTCTGTAACTCGCAAGTGTAGCCAAGCCCTGAGTGTGGTCTGTATTGGCACATGTTGACTTTTTAAATGATGATGTCTAATGTAGATCCATCTCTATAAAGCATGAAATTTAACAATATTGTGTGTAAACAAACCTTAATTTTGAAAGTTTTAATGTGCTCGACATTTGAATGCTAAGGCGGATCAATTTGAGGATAAATAGAATCCCTGTAGGTATTAACATTTGTTTAATATTGGGGGAGATACTAGAATCTGGAATTCTGTAGAAATTTAAAAAGTCATTTCCAGTCTGATCCTTCAAATAGAATAGTAGGAGCAAAAATAACTGGAAAATATATTTGTCAACACAATATTTGCTATATAAACAGTAGCCAAATGGCACATTGGATTTTGTTGTTCTGCACCGATGTACCTAGAATCATAGTACAGTAGTTGGGAAAGGGCATATAGGACCATCAAGTTCAAACTTCCTGCTAAGGCAGGACATTATGGCTCGGTTCTCAGTTCCCCCCAAGCTAGTTTTTGTGTGAGGATGGATGGGGCAGATGGGGGAGGAACTTTTAAGTCATGTCTGTACTTCCCGTGTTCTCTGCCCTACCTGACTTCTAGCTAATACTTGTATAGTTGAATGGAATACAGCAAATGGCTGAATTGTTTATAGATGCAATAAATGTGGTTTTAAAGGAGACCCCACATCCGAAATGCCTGATTGTAGGTTATATGCTGCGATCATGGCTAAATTAGTGGCAGGAGAGGCTGGAAAAATGCAGTGAAACTTGCTTGCATAGTGACTGCTTCTCTTGTATCCAAAGGAACATCCCAGGATTGTCTTTTATGGCGGTGGTATAGAGAGGATAGGAGCTGTACTCATTTTTCTATTTTGGGCTTTATTATTGGTATTAAAGCATTTCATACTTTCAGTCCAATGTAATCAATTCCTACTTGTCATATTGTACACTTCATTGTACACGTTTCTGATACCTAATATTTTTTTGGCTCTGTGAGGCGTGCCTCCTTGCATCTAGGTTAGGGAATGAAGCTCACTGTGCCAGCTGCCATCTTGCTGCTCATTGCTCACTCTGTAATAGCCTTTTGTTCTGGAAACTTAGCCCTCTGGCCAGGTCACCATTTAGTCCACCCCTTCTGGGCTTAACATCCAACAGAACAACTGTTCAAACACTGTTGCCAGACAGTGTTCAGCCCCAGCTCAGGATTCTGTGCCAGTGTCTAGCACTGGAACCCAGGCCTGTCTGTTACACTGGGTTTCAGCCCAAAGACCCTATAACTAGCATTTAAACTGCCTCAGTTCATCTGTAGAACCAGTGTATATGTTTATCTAACTAGTATTGTAATTATTAGCTTTCTGAAAGTGAAAAGTGCTAAAATAGTGCTGAAGCTTGGTATCTTACCCAGCCTCCTTTGAAGTGTTGTTCCCAACTAAACTCTGCTTCCTATTTAGGTTGTATGAAATTAAAGCCAAGTATGTTGCAATAGTAGAGACTATAGAGAAACAAAGGGTGATTGTACAAAACAGGACAACTTTAGCCATGCTCTACAAAAAAGGCTGAAAAGCAGGCCTAAACCTAGTTATTGGTTTTGTTAGTTACACATGATTGAATGCTTTTATATAAAAATCCTTTTGGTCCTAATAGCTGCTCCACTGTGCCCTAGCTCTTTTTTTCCAGATGTCTGTTTAGTCCAGAAATTGAGTTTTGAAAGTATCTACTTGGTCACAACTCTGTCATGACTTGATTGTGTAAAGTCTCTGGCACTAGTCACTGAATCACCCCACATCGAACTCAAGATAAGAGTGGTCTGAAATCAGTTTAAACAGCTCAGGTTTCTTCTTTTAGACTTCTGTTCCTCCACATAGGAAGGATAATAGTTTCCTCCATAGATGGCTTAGAGTAAAACTTGTAGCTGTGTTCTAGTAAACATTGCTTTTATTTATACTAACCAATAGTGTAACCATCTCAAAGTTGTTCATTGTTCCTGAAGATGAACATGGTTAATATGTTAGTTTTCCATATGTGCCAATGCAGTTTTGCATCACACACAGGTATAAACAACCCCCTGAAGTTCGTTGTGTCTGCTTAGAACAAACTGTGGAATGTCTAATGGTCCGTAATTTTTTTCCCCGGGGTTTTTTAAGGCACCAGTGCCAAGGAACATTGGGCCTGAAAGATAACCCTTTATAAGTGAAGGCAACCATTTGGGAGGGTGCTGGGGAAAATTCCTACTAAAATGACAGGTGTAATACCAGTAATAAACACAATAAAATAACTGCTTTCAAACAGCTTGACTTTTGCTCTTTACCATATCTAAAGAGAAAATTGGGGCATAGTTGGATAGTGAGTCATTCTGTTCCATAGGTAGGTAATGGCACAGGCTATGTTACAATTAGCTAGTTCTTCAGGCATCCGAACAAAACCACCATTTTAATACTACTCTTTTTTTTTTCCACAGGCCTTTTCTCGATATGGTATATAATGCACAGGACTGTACTGAAGATGATTACTATGCTCTCTTTGTACTTTGTCTTTTGTATGCAATGTCTCAAAATAAAGGTAAGATGTTTATTGCTTTGGATATTTTTAAATGTGTCTTTCCACAGAAAGGAGAATAAAATAAGACTTGACTGCACTCAGTGGTCTTAGTTTGGTAAACATTTCTTCAGTGAACTACATATTTGTTTTTTCTAGTTTTTAAACTACAAGAAACAAAAAAGGTTGTGTAGGATCTGCATTTTAGAAGAATTTTTAATAGAATGCTATAATTGTTTAGATGGTTTGTTTCTTCAATTGGTTTCCTAGAACTAGAAATGACTTACTCATTTGCGCTTTGTTCTCAGTTACTTGACTTCAGTACTCTTAATCTGAACTAACAAAATATGTTCAGTGTGAACACTGGGGCCCTGATTCTCCCCTGACTTTCAGAGACACATGTGGTTGAAGTGAGTGCAAAGTGGGTGTACTACTAGAATGAGTGAAGAATTCCGACTTGGTAGCATTTACCCTTTGCTCAGGTGTAAATTACTACAGGATGTGCAAGGCAGTGGAGAATTAGGCCCCTTATTTTTGAAAGTCTACTGTGGTTGGTTATTGGTACTCCATTCCACACGTCCTTAATTCATTCTTTGTTAATGACACAGCTTTCTTTGTCTGCAACAGTTGCAAAATATGTTGCATCATAGTTCTTTGGTTTCAATTTTAGAGATTTTATTATGAAGCTTTTTTGCTTTTAATACTTTTTCAGTTGGTTCATAGCTTGTATATGTGACATTACTTGGGGTGCTGCAGAGTTGGCTTTACTGCTGATTATCTTGTAATGAACAGATGCAACTTTAATGGATTTTTCATTGTGAAAGTATTTGGACAAGTGACACACACAATGATATAAACTGAATGCTAATGTAAGAATTCCAGGAAGTCCTGGTAGATAAAATGCATCAAATGTCTACATAATATAGAAATGAATTTTGTGTATGGAAGTATTGAGCCATGACCCATACAATTCAGTTAATCATTAGAATTCGGGCTGTCAATCGATTAAAAAATTAATTGAGCGATTAATCGCACTGTTAATAACACCATTTATTTAATTGACTTCAATTATAACCCAAAATACAAAGTATACAGTGCTCACTTTATATTTATTTTTTATTACAAATATTTGCACTGTAAAACACCCCAAAAGAAATAGTATTTTTCAATTCACCTAATACAAGTACTGAAGTGCAATGTCTTTATCATGAAAGTTGAACTTACAAATGTAGAATTATGTACAAAATCCCCCTGCATTAATAAATAACAGTGTGAAACTTTAGAGCCTACAAGTCCACTCAGTCATATTTCTTGTTCAACCAATGGCTCAGACTAACGAGTTTGTTTACATTTGCAGGAGATAATGCTGCCCGCTTCTTGTTCACAATGTTACTGAAAGTGAGAATAGGCGTTCGCGTGTCACAGTTGTAGGTGGTGGTGCAAGATATTTACATGCCAGATGTGCTAAAGATTCATATACCCCTTCATGCTTCAACCACCATTCCAGAGGACATGTATCCATGCTGATGACGGGTTCTGCTCGATAACAATCCAAAGCAGTGCAGACCAATGCATGTTCGTTTTCATCATCTGAGTCAGATGCCACCAACAGAAAGTTGATTTTCTTTTTTTGGTAGTTCGGGTTCTGTAGTTTCTGCATTGGAGTGTTGCTCTTTTAAGACTTCTGAAAACATGCTCCACACCTCATGCCTCTCAGATTTTGGAAGGCACGTCAGATTCTTAAACCTTGGGTAGAGTGCTGTAGCTATCTTTAGAAATGTCACATTCTTTGCATTCTGTGAAATCTACAGTGAAAGTGTTCTTAAAATGAACATTTGCTAAGTCATAATCTGAGACTACTATAACATGAAATATATGGGAGAATGCGGGTAAAGCAGAGCTGGAGACATACAATTCTCCCCCAAGGAATTCAGTCCTAAATTTAATTAACACATTATTTTTTTTTAACAAGTGTCACCAGCATGGAAGCATGTCCTCTGGAATGGTGGCCAAAGCATGAAGAGAGATATGAATGTTTAACATATCTGGCATATAAATACCTTGCAATGCTGGCTACAATTCTCACTTTCTGGTGATGTAAATAAAAGAGGGCAGCATTATCTCCTGTAAATGTGAACAAACTTGTTTGTCTTAGTGATTGGCCGACTCAGAACTAGGACTGAGTGGACTTGTAGGCTCTAAAGTTTTGTGTATTGTTTTTTTGAGTGAAGTTATGTAACAAAAAAAAAAAATCTACATTTGTAAGTTTGCACTTCAGTACTTGTATGAGATGAACTGAAAAATACTTTCTTTTGTTTATCATTTTTACAGTGCAAATATTTGTAATCAAAAATAATATAAATTGAACAGTGTGTACTTTTTGTATTCTGAGTTGTAATTGAGATCAACATATTTGAAAATGTAGAGAAACATCCGAAGTATTGTTTAACGATGCGATTAAAACTACAATTGCGATTAATTTTTTTGAGTTAATCGTGTGAGTTAAGTGCGATTAATCAACGGGCCTAATCAAAATGAATTCTGGTTCAAGTTTCCGATAGAAAATTCTACTTCTACTTCCACTTCACCTCTTGCATCTTTTTGAAATACTGACAAGTACAGAATGTATCTTACATGACTGGAGTATTTTTATTGAATTTCAACTTCCAACTCCTGAAACATACTGCCTTCAACTGAAATCAGTTGAACAACACCACAGCATTTCAGGACAGCACAGTGGGGGGGGGGGGGGAGAGGGAGAATGACTTCAATATAGTGGTAGAGGCATTTCTCGTAACACTTTGAACAGGTTCAGGTGAGGGAAAATGGCAAGTAGATTGATGATAGAAGTCCTGGAAGTGAGGGTGCAAGTCCAGAATATTTTAATTTTACAACCAGTTAAGGGTTATGGATACGTGGGTGGAAAGAATATAAAACTGTGGACAACTTTTTCCCCAGGGGTATAGAAAATTAGGGTTTGAAACTGGTTAAAAATAACTCTACAGAACCATACTCTGTGGAGAGAAGAAATGGATTTGTCTGTTGCGTGGCTCCATTTTTCAGCTGAAATTGTGTAGTGGATGTGATAGGACCAAAATAATTGAGATTGAGCATCTTAAGGATGGAAACCAGGGATCGGTGACAGATCAAGTCCTATAAAAGAAAATGAAGACTGAGGTCTGAAATTCATTATGTAGCAAATACTCCTTACCCCATGGTTTATTGGGATCATCTAGCATGCAGTTGCAAAACATTGACCTGCTACATTTGCAGTTCATGTTGAAGAGCATTAATAATGCTATTAAAAAAAAAATCAGGCTCTTGTTACGTTATGTCAATGAAATCAGATACAGTTCGCTCGCTGTACATCTTTGGCTGCAGCATGTGTGAAGGTAATTTGAGAAATTCTGTAAAATGTGAAATTTGAAGGAGTTAAAAAACTTCTAGTAGAGCAGATGAATATGGGTTTTATATGTGTAGTTTATTGTAATGGCAGTAGTTAGACTGAAATAACTTCAGCATCCATCATTAAACCCTTTCTTACAGCTATCCAGCTAGATAAATATTTTAACACTGGTCCCTGTACATATAGAACACTTCCTTTCAAATATAATCCTTTCAGCTTGACTAATTTGGGGAATTAAGAGTCCCATTTGTTGGGCTAGGACACAATACAATAATAGCATAGTTTGAGATCACAAATGTGTATTCTTTCAGACTATAATCTCTCTGCAGACTATTCTTATTTTGTAGAATATAATTTCATAAGCAACCCAATTCCAAATCAGTTAGTCATAGGCATGCAAAGTTGCTATAATCACTTGTGTGTTCCTGTGTATATGGATTTGAAGGTGTTTACTGATGACCTGCTTCTCTATTTGCTCCATTATTAAATTTGTTCTGTTAAAAGTTTTTGGCCATCTGGGACCTAGATATGGACAAGCAATATGTCTCCTTTTAACATATTTTGCTATCATGTTGGCTCTTTGGCCGAGTCTATCTTTCATGCTAAGGGATTTTTTTAGTTCTTCACAAATAAGATGAATTAGACACCAACTTGGCAAATGGCCATTGTAGGGGCAGATGCGTGTCTGGAAGGAACAGAGGCAGTGTCTTTTCTGGATGAGTTCCAGCAGATCCTGCTCATTGAGATTCTGAAGGTACTGTAAAAGGCACTGGCTCTTTGAGTGCTTTGAGTATAGTAAGAAGGGAGGAATTGCAGGGGGTGCTGGTAAATGTCCAGGCCCTCCCTAAAAAAAGTAGAACGTGGAGAACACTACTATGCATAGTTTCAGTCATCATTCAAAAATCAATTTTTGTGACTGATAATCTTTCCAGTAATCATGCTTTATTTTCTTTTTGGTGAAGATTATTGTGAAGGTTATAGTCTCTTGTCCGCAGATTCCTTGAACCCTACCACCTTGTCTTTCAGCCTAGATATGATCAAGTTGGCACTGGTCTATGATTTGTCTTGATAAGATGTCCATGCTGTTTCTCTCAGTTGGCATTCCATTGAAAATAAGGTTTGTTCATTCTTCTGCGGGACCTGACTAGGGTGCTTTTAAATGGGTTCTAGTCTGAACTTTTAAAAGCCTCAAAATGTGGTTTTAGGCAATTGCTTTACCAGCCAAACAGTCTCTAAAGCAAACTTCCCTGCGGCTCTATTTTATTATTCCTTTGTCTTAATATGTATTTGAGTCCATTAGAGGTAATTGAGATAGTTTTGTGTTGTGGTGTCACTGATGTGTGGATGGGATTCAGCTCCATCTGTTTTACCTCAGCATTCTCTGTGTCTAACTGAAATTGAGATTTGGATGAGAGTTGGCTGAAAACTGCCTGGATAACACAGATGGTGAGAGTGTGCCAAAGAAATTTTTAAGACGTTACAGGAGTGAGTCTTGTTGTTTTGTGTGGCTTGGGCCATATTTGGCCCAAGCGATTTGCAATTTGGGGGTTCATTTGTCATCTTTATGGGTTTTGAATTGCAGAAGGCATCATTGGCTAATAATATTTTTCCACTTATGTGAGACAAGGAGCTAGTTCCATTTTCCCTGGATCATGGCCCTGCCATAAGAACCCTTGTGTAACCCATGTTAACTGAAGCATTGATACTTCCCCTCTAATAAGTGACCATGTACGGAGGTTTGAACCTTCTGTCTCTGAACTAATGCAGCCTGCTATTTTAGCTCTAGCAGTAGAGGCTCATGGTTTTTAGCTCCTCGGTTCAATCCCTGTATATGGTGATCCAGCCAAGGCCATAATTACAAGTGATGACCCATACAGGGATTTGAACTTCTATAGACTTTGGTATGAGCTTCCTTAAATTGGGGGATTATGTAACCCATGTTAACAGTCTCTTTGTCACCCTTTAGTGGAGAAATCATATATAGAGGTTTGTTAGCTACTGTCGTCTAGATTACAATAATCCAATGTGCTGTATTTGAAGACCACTGGAAAGTTAGTGTAGAAGACTACTTCCCACCTTTTTAGGTGGTGGTGGTAAAAAGCAACAATAGTTCAAAAGCTGCACTGGCTTCCTATTTGCTTTCAGGTTCAGTTAAGGCACTATTTACCATTGTGGGCCGCATCCATTACTACCTGTATGGCCCTGAGGATGTCCCATGGGCTGCTATGCTGTGCTGATTGGGCCGCAAGCGGCTCACGGGCCACAGGTTGAGAATCACTTAGTTAAGGTGTTGGCTTTGGGACTTGGTTGTCAGACTGCTCTGACTATGGTATGTTATGGTGGCTAGTTCTGTTTCTGTGGAATAGTGCTATTTTTATGTACACTTCTGATGGAAGTGTTTCATGTACTTCTACCCTGAGTGCTGTCTAGGGGTGTACTTTACACATCTAAAGTGTAAATAATTATCAGCAAATTATGTTCTTGTTAGAATGGGTGTTAGTGTATGGAAGCTGTTTTGTATTTGCATATTTCCACAGTAAATAGAATTGAGGACATGTGCTCTCTTGCTTTAGAAGGGCAACTTTCAGGTGCTCAAGTTGTGTCATTAATAGTGCAGGCTTGGAAAAGTTTTCATGTACGTGTCACCTAGTTAAACACAGCAATGTAGGACTTTCCAAAGGGTAAGAGCGCGCACACAGAATTCTAATCACTAGTAATTAATTTTGTTCATTATTGAGCTGAAAATTGACCCTACAGTGTCCCTGGAATCCATATAGAACCATTTTACATGCTAAGTATGTGAAGTCAGTGCATGTTCATTTAGAATTATTGTGTTGTCTTGTACCTACGCACATTGCATACATGTTACTATTCATTACACAGGTTGCATGCTTAAATCTAAAAAAACCCAGAAGTTGAATATTTGGTCACCTATTTAAATAGTAACTTGCTGGCAGAAGGCTTTTACTGCTGATCTGTTTCCCTCCTTTTAGGCAAATGTGATTACTAATGGCACAGTTACCCTCCACGCTACAGTCAGTCACGCATTTTTGTGATCACTGTTAATACCCCTCAGTTTTGTTTATGAAGTCTTTGCACAATATGGTTTGAAAATTGTTAAGCAGTAACAAGTAATAAAGATTATGGTGTAAAAATATTATGTTTTTGAACAACAAGCCATGCTCAGTATTTGAGATGGCAGAGAATAGACTGTACCTATGGCTGGGTGTACTCCTACTGTGGAAGTAGTATATGAGACCTGGAAACTTCTCCTGTGAATCCTGTGTTGCCACTACATTGTTGTAGTAAGAATGCTTTGCTTTGAATCCAGCATACTACACAAATCATACTTCAGGGTATGGTAAAATGCTGCATACTTCAAAATGAATAGGAATGGCTTAATTCCTTACAAACAAACCTTTCTTTAAGATTTTTAGTGGGAAAACAAAACTGTTGCATTAGCCAATTGTAATTAGTCAGCAGCGTAACTGTGGAAAAACTAATATGCAGAACTGTTTGAAAGAAGGATGTTAAACAGGCTTAATTTGATACCTGCCACAAAATAAAAGTTTACTTTTACCATACAAGCTGTTGGAATTACTTTTTATCTGGTAAGTAAATAAAGTGAGGCTATACTAAAAAAACACTGAAATCAAGTGTTTCGAAAAGCACACTTAAAAAAGATATAACCATAAGGCATCACAAGTGACATTTGGATTGGCTTAGCAGGAGTTCAGGGTTGGAAGAAATTCAATAAAGTGGAGTACATTGTTCTGATCTATTATGGAAATGTTTTAGAGATACTTGGAATCAAGACAATGAGCTTTTTAACAGTCTGTAACCATTGTCTGAGGTCTTACTGTAACACATGTTTTTCATAAAGGGTAATATTTCAAACCAGAATATTCTGAGAAATCCAACTTGGCACGAGAACTTGGAATTTGTTTAAATTTCTTGTAGGTACTTTCACAAAAGCCAGTGTGTTTAGCATTTTGGAGTTGTAATTATGAACCTTTTAATCTGGCTTGTTCCCTGGTAACTGTTGGTTGTTAAGAGAATTAATCTTAACACATAGGAAAAAAAATTCTCTGGTTTTCTTAAATCAGACTTCCAGCAGGACCCTTACATGACTTGGTCAGTTGTCAACAAAGTAATAATACTTTTAAATGATTTTCCAAGGAGCTGAAGAAGTTTAGGTGTCCATTTCAGTGGAATTCCATCCTTCAGGCTCCTTTTTGAAAATCCCAACCTGGAAAGTTGTAAAATTTGTTCAGTCTTCTGTTTTTCTTTTCCAACTGTGCCACAGCCATTCAAATGTCACAATTTTACTCTTTGCCAATGCAGTTCTATATTGCTTGTGATACTCTGCATTTTCAAAATGACTTATTGCAATTTTTAATAGCTAATAAATATCCTCCTGTTTTCTTCTGCTTCAAAAGGAATTGATCCTGTCAAGCTGGAGAGAATTCAGCTTCCAGCACAGCATGCTGAGGAGAAAAGCTCATACAACCACGTACTTGCAGAAAGGCTCATCAGGATAATGAATTATGCTGCTCAACCAGGTAGAGCATTGCTGATCATGTCAACTGATTACTTTTTTTGTGCAGCAATAAGTTCCGAAAATGTAATGTCAATATTTGAAGTACTTCCCCCATGGGGAAGAGACTCGCTGTTGTTCAACTGGAACTAGCAAGCTCTTGTCAGATGGATGATAAGCAGATCTGGCCTGTGAAAGAGACACATAGCGGCATTCCACTGGGGAGCAGAGTAAGTAGGAATTCTGCTTTTCTTCTGAATAGCTGCTGTTATATTCAAGACAACAGGGAGGCCTAAGACCTTCGAGTTCCTGCGTATTGTTGAGTTACATAAGCAAAATGTCCAGCAAGCAATAACAAGAGAGTTAGTTTACATTTTAGTAACTGATATTAGGTCCCAATCCTGCACGCATACACTTCAGTAAAACTACTGCTGTGAGTAGAGTTACTTCCATGTGTAATTCTTGCAGTATTTGGCTCCTTAGTTTGTAGCTGTCCTTCATTTCTAGTCTGATTACAAATTTTCAATCGACGTTTTTTTATGCAAAATTTGGGCATTCAGCTAAATTTTTTTGACAGAAATCTGCTTTCCTTGAATTTTTTTGTTAATCAGAAAAATGAAGGGTTTTTTATAAAGTTCAAATTGGTGCGGGGAGGAACACACCCATTTTTCCAATGGCTCTAGTCATCTCACCTCTTCTAAATTAAGTAACTCATGGAAACATTGTGTTCAAGCATTAGCTCTTCACTGCTTGGTTTCTATTTAAACAAAAGCACTTCCTTAGAATCCATAATTAGCACTGCTGGGCAAAACTGGTAGTGTGTTAGACATGATTCAGAGAAGCCTCCTTATTCCCCCCTCCTGCTCCAACTCTGGACGGGGCTCTACAGGGCCTTGTTTCTGGTCCTCTTCTCCCTCTAATTTTTCTGAGTAATCTCATCCAGAAACATGGATGAGAATATGATCTTTATGCTGAGGATTGTCAGATCTACCTCTCTTCTGAACCACCATCTGCTATCCAAACTTAAATTTCTTCCTATCCTTCTGAAATCTCACGGATGTCCAACCGTCAGTTTAAGATCAACATGGCCAAAACAGAGGTCTTAATCTCACCCACCCCCAACCCCCCAATACTGCCATCCTCCCTTCTTTCTCTATCAGTGGGCAACATCCTCATCCTCCCTGTAATCTGGGCATAATCATCTTCTCTGCAAGATTTAAACACAGCCTAGATGTGAGAATCTAGACATGGCAAATTCTTTCTGCATCACATAATGTTGCTAAGATACGGTATTTCTAATCATCTACACAGCTAAAACTGTCATCAAAGTCTCCTCTTGGCTACTGCAACATCCTCCCCTCCCTCCCCCTCCCCTGGCCTTGACAGAGGCAGTCTTGCCTCGTTCATATCCATTTAAAATGTTGCTGCAACAATCACTTTCCTAGCTTGTTGCTTTATCGGTCACCTGCCACTTTGCTTCCCTTCGCTGGCTCCCACTTCCCCGCCACATCAGACACAAGTTACTTGTCTTCACTTTCAAGGCCATTCACTGTCTATCCCATGCTACTTGTTGTCTCATATGCTTTTGAGATGTTCACTCCCACTCCTGCTCTTTCAGTGATGCCAGCCTTAACTGCCCACTTGTTGTTTTTTTCAAATAAACACCCTGTATTTTCTTCCAAGTTGCCCATCATGCATAGAAGGGACTACCCAGAAAAAACTGCAAAGCTACCTCATTGTTCTCCATCAAATCCCTCCTTAAAACCCTTTTCTTAATGCCTTGAAAAAACTTAACAGTTAGACTGCTGGTGTGCTGAGACTGCTGCTTGTCATGCTGACCAATGTTGGCTCTTCGTTCTCCCCAATCAATCCACCTGTTGTGTGTATCTTATCTGTATCCACCTGTTATCTTATATTTAGATTGGGGGCAGACAGTCTTGTGTTTGTATATTGTCAACACAATGAGATCCTGGACCATGACAATGAATGATGATAATTATACTTCTGTTCCTGAAAGCTGCACTGGTGTAGCACAGTTTTTTAACCTGAAGGAGTGAGCTGGGGATGGGGAGAGAAGAGAGCTCTTAAGGTTTCCTTTCCCCAAATGTTTGAAAAATCCTGTTTGCTGGATTAGCCCAAAGCCAAAAAATTTGCTTTTAGTTTTGTGTCTGGGGCTGAGTCTCCTGGCAATAGTGATTTGACAGCTCCCAGAGAAGGAGTGGACTCCATCAGTGACAGAAATAACCTTAGCGCTCTCTCAAGAGAGAGAGCTATTTTGCAAGGTCATAATCTATGTGCCTGAGACTAGATCATGCCGTTGTAGTATAGTCTGGTTTTGTTGTGTGTGGCCGTTTGTGTGTGTGTGTGTGGGGGGGGGGGGGAATGGAAAGCCTCTGAGTAAAAAAGATTTCTCCTGAGTAAATACCCTGTACATCAGGATTGTAATTGACTTCTTACTTTAGATGGAAAAGTTCGTCTTGCAACACTGGAACTGGGCTGTCTATTACTAAAGCAGCTGGTATTATCTAAAAGTGGCAGTATTATAAAAGATGTTCACCTTGCTTGCCTTGAGGTAAGTGTGTGCTACTTCGCTATCACCTTAAAGTTAAGGCCCACATAAGTAATGGTTTTGTTGGTTATAATGGCAGCCAGACATGAACTACAGCTGCACAGATCATTCTGTTCTGTTTAGTTTCATATAATCCATCTCTACAGCAAATACCTTTTTGTTTAATTGCACAGAACTATCTGAGGAAAGAGGCTGTCTAGCGGTTAGATTAAGGAATTGGGAGGTGGGACTCCTAGGTTGTCGTCTTAGCTTTGCCATCACCTTGCTGTGTGAACTCAGGAAAGTGTCAAGATAGCTGTGTATAAGGGCACTTCTGCACTGCCCCACAGTTCTGACTCTCTAGGGGTATAAATAGCAGTGCACACCAAAGTGCTGCACTGTAACTCTGCTGTGTGGATGTTGGCAGGTGCAAACTAAACGGTTGCTACTTCACATTAACGTGGCTCTGTTTGAGGATTAAGTTAATGGGAAGTATGAACCTTTTAGTTCTCATGCAGCATCCGCATGGGGCAGTTACAGGGCAACGCTTTTGTGTGCACTGCTGTTCACACCCCCAGAGTCCAAACTGCGGGGCAGTGCAGATATGCCCTGTGTTTCTGTGTAAAATTTGGATGCTCCCCATCTCGCAGTGGTGCAGTGAGAGTTAATTATTTGTGACTCATTTTGAGTTGCTCAGATGAAAGACATTTTGTAAATGCAAAACCCCTATTCTTTTCATCAAGATGAAGATTGGGAGGCTGAGTACATAGAAACCATGCCCAGTATATAATCAGCTTTTTTTCTGAATGAAATTATCAGGAAATAATTCTCCTTTGAGTGGCTTCTTCATATTCTCATTCATGGGATATGCCAACTGGATACAGCTGAGACAGTGGAACCTTAACTAGGAGTGCTTATTAGAGTGCTCTTGCACTCCCTCCTTCCCCTTCCCTCACTGTTCCTGAACACCTAGGAGGGAGGCTAGGAAAGGGGTGTGGCTCTCTGGCCAATTCAGTTCCTTCCAGTTACTAGCGGCGATGGATTAGGAATTGCTCTCTCTCATTGGTCTGAGTCCTTCTTAAATTGCCCAACTATCTTTAATAAAAATCTGTACATATTCTAACAAAACTTTATACTATATTAGGATTTTAGTGTTAGGGTGGCTGCTCCAAGCATTAGTCCTGGAAGAAACCTTGATGGCAGACCCAAAAATTAAGCAGCTTGGCTTTAAACTCTGTGCTGCTTGCTCTTCAGGCTTCCCAGGATCAGTGTCACATGGTGCCTTGCCTGCCCCACAGAAAGATATTTATTATTAATTTTTTATTAATTGATCAGACTGATTACTGGCTAGACTGGTGAATGCTACCGTGGCAGAGAAGGCACTATTGACCAGCTCCTTGACATTACTCACACCTTCATTCCAATCATTGAACCAGACAATGCCAGTCTCCTTTTGAACCTTCAAATCTAAAGATACTGGATTTGTCTGTAAAACTGAAGGGAAGAGAACAATTTCCCACTGTAGTGCATAATACATTGGAAGATGAAGAGTAGATGGTCTTACACAAACTTCAGGAAACAAATCCTGTATTCGAAGATTGACTATCCATTGATGAAAATGCGAAGATGCTGTTGCCTTTTGCAAATTAGTGGAAAGAATACCAACTACTTCAAGAAAAGAGTTCATATGCAGTTTTTGACCTCCTACATTCTCTCAGCAGTATTAAATGGAATTTTACAATTTGTGATGCTCATGTGGGCAAGCCCAGCTTTGGTTCAACCAATATTTTAAAATACAGACAAATTATGTCATTTACCCCAAAATGGCTTCTCCTATTCCTACACACGCATAGAATCAAACTCCCTGGTGGTTTAAGTGGCTGTTCAGAGGTCTAAAGGTCGATTAGTCCTTCTGTACTGCTTCATATAAGGATGGAAAGAAGATGATTTATGGGGGTTGGAGGAAGCCTTCTCTTCCTCCACTTTAGGTTTGAGTAACAAGCAGTGATCTTGCTGTACCAATACCATATATGGGTGAAAATGTCAGTGCCTACTGAACTTTTCCCAGGCTAACAGAGAACTCGCAAATGCTATCATTATGGTGGGTCAGCAAGTGGCAAAATATGACTTGGGAACATCTCTTGATTCTTCCCACTCTGCAGTTAGAGCTGTAGTTTTTGCAGTTTCTGTTAGAAGGTTCACTTGTTTAAATCTGCAAGAATTCCAGAAACAAAGTCTCTCTCTAAATTTGGGGATCTTCCCTTAGAGAAGGACTGTTTAGTACCAAATGAGGTTTCTGGAAAAATTAGACCGGACACCCTGCCAGGTTGCTGGGCATCTAGCAGCAGCCCAAGAGGAAACGTGGTTTTCAGGTACCCATTCATAGTCTTCCTCTTTTCGACTTCCCCACAGGAGACTGTTACTAACAATATCCTCTTCACACTGAAAGGGCTACTGAAGAAACTTCAAGAATCAGTGCAAACAATCATCTTTGAGAGCAGTGATGTCGGGCCTTTGGCCCCAAGTTTGACATACTGCCCAGGAATGGCAATCCAGTACTAATTGAAGTGTATTTCCCTCAATTTAGAGCCTGACTGGATCATTTTTTCCACTGCATTTCCACAGGCAAGTGTCTTTTTTAGAAATTACAAGAGGTATCAATACAGTTCAAAACTATTCATCCTTCCATTCCCTATTAGGAACCCTCGTTGCAAAAACCTGTTGAGATAATTTGGTTCTTGCCCTCCCCAAAAGAGGGTAGTGCCAAGGAATAGAGGAGAAACACAAGGCTCTATTCAAGGTCTTTTCTTGGAGGTCTTCACCCTATACTAGACCTTAAGAAGCTCAACACTTTCATCAGGAAAATTAATTTCCATATGCTGACCCAAGCCTCTACTATACTCTCCCGTTCTTAAGGAGTGGTTGCTGCTCTCTGTTTAAAAGGACACCTGTTCCATATCTCCAAAAGACTCACTCATCGTAAGTACCTTCATTTAGTGGGGCAGGATCATTTTAGTACAAGATGGTCCCTTTTGGACTTTCTGCTGCCACAGAGTATTTACAAAATGTGCATCTGTGGTGGCAACTCACATAAGAGGGAATTTATGTGAACCATTTGAACAACAGGTTATGGAATCAAAGGAACACCTTTACAATGCTCTCTTCTGCATATACTCCCTTTGAAAGATCTGGGTTCATGATAAATTGAAAAGTTACTCTTACCAATCTCCTATAAAAGCTCTTTACCTTTTGAATGGATATTAAGTAGTGTTTTACCTCAAATTCATGGGATTTTTAGTTTCAAAATAAGTCACCCTATATGCTAATCTCAAAATGAGAACCTTATAGCACTGGCTGTCAACCAGATACAGAGTACAAGACAGTGTGTATTGAAAATTAACCATTCCAAAGAAAGTGCTGTGATTTTTGAGGTGCGGCACTCAATTTGCAATGTCTTCAGGGGTATACCATTCAGCCCTCTTGTTCCATTTTAACAGTTACCTCTGATGTGCCAACAATGGATGGGGGCCTCACTGCTTCTGGTTCACAGTATAGGGAACACTAAAATCCCCCAGAGGCTAAGTTACAAATAAACCTTCTGGGGCTCAGAGAAATTTGTTAGGCATTAAAAACTTTCTTATGTCACCTCCAGCACAGTGGCTCCAGGTGGTTATGAACAATATCACAAACAGGGAGGTTCCTATTCTACTCAACTTTGCAGAGAGGTTACAGTTTTATGGGAATGATGTATTCTTATGCACCTGTCAGGGAAGAACAGCAACCTGACAGACCAACTAAGAAGAATAACAATAGAGGCTCACAAGTGGTCACTGAAAACACCAATGATGGAGGAACTCTCTGCGTGGTGGGGACACCACATTATTTACAAAGAAGTCTGTTTGGAAGTGTCAAAGGTTTTGTTCATGAGCACAGAGAAACAGGCATTTTGAGTTTTGATTCTGCATCTAATGAAGGCAAGGACTCCTGCGTGCCTTTCTTCCTATCCTCTTATGCAGGGGGTCATAAGGAAAGTAAATCAGGACAAGGTCAAGATAATCTTATTCACGCCTGCTTGGCCCAGAGAACAATGGTCCCCAGACCTACTGTACCTCTTAGCAGGGACCTACAAAGTGCTGCCTGTTACTCCATATTTACTGATCCAACAAGATAATGGAGTCTGTCCTCTAGATCAAAGCACACTGCATGTCACCACATGGGCAATAGATTTCTAATGGACTTTGAACTACTTTTGTTATGCTGATGTTCAGAATGTCTTAATGAGCTCCAGAAAAGAATCTAATCAAATGGTACAATTTAAAACTGAAAAGCTTCAGTGTCAGCAGGTAATAATACATCCCCTTTGACTGCCCAATTCAATGTATACTGGAATACTTGCTCCAGCTTAAAATCTCAGACTTGCTGCTTTCTTTAAAGTTCATTTATCTGCCATATCAGCCTTCTATTCTTTTGATGATAAATGTTTGCTTGTGAAACAGTTAAGTCTCTTTAAACATTTCTTAACATTTTATCCTCCTATTAAACTGTCATCCTGGCAGGACATAAATCTGGTTCTCACACATTTAATGCAATGGCCATATGAGCCGATGGGAGAATTTGTTTTTATTTCATTTATCAAAGTAGCACTCCTGGAGGCAGTTGTGTGTGCAAGGTGAGTGAGCAAGTTATAGGCACGTATGGTAAAACCACCATTTACAGTTTTTTCATGAGGACAAAATAGTTGTATATCTTCACTCCCTAATTTCTCCCTAAAGTAGTTAGACTTTCACATTAATCAGTTCACTTCTGTTTCTCTGAGTTTCATGTGCAGAAGGATGAAGCCAAACTGCATACTCTTCATGTTAAAGCTTTAGCTTACTATTTAGATGGGAATAAAGAGTTCAGACATTCACTAAAGCTATATCTCCTTTGCTTAGAATAAAAAGGGGCAAGCTGTGTCTTCCTAAACATTACTCATCTGGGTCAAAGCCTGTATAGGAGAGGCTTTTACATTCATTTCAGGAATGGGAATGGAATATATAAGGTCTTGATCTGCCAGGGCCAAAGGAGCTTCAGTACCATATCTCAGACACATACCAATTAGAAATCTGTAAATCTGCAACTTGGAGCTCTAGTTCACACTCCTACAAAACATTGCTGTCTGAACCTCAAGTGCAGATCTGAAGCTCAGTTTGGCAGAGCAGTCATTCATTCACTTATTAATTAGGACTTCTCATCTCGCCTTCCTTTGCATCTACTGCTTGCCAGTCTCTCCCATGCATGGGAATATATAGAGGCCACTTGAAGGAGAAATAACAGTATATTTGTAACTGTAGGTCAAGATGGACTCTGCATATTTGCACTCTCTGACCACCTTCCCCTCTTCCTTGACTCTCATAAACTAGACTTGAAGCAGAGGGAAGGGACTGAGGTGGCTGGAGCGCTACAGGTTCTTTTATAGCCTGACCCCAAGAACATTTGGGATTGGTAAGGGGAGGGGCAAGAGGATATGAGTGCTCCAGTGGCCACTGCTAGTTAAAGTTTCACTGTCTCAGTGCACCCGCTGGCACATCCCAGGAGTGCTAATATGCAGAGTCCATTTCAAAGAACTCCAGTTGCAAGTAAGTAACCTTAATTTTGGGTGTTAATCTGATCGCTGATCTATTTTTTTTTTCTCTAGGGTGCAAGAGAAGAGAGTGTTCATCTTCTGCGGCGCTTCTATAAGGTACTTTTTTTATAAAGAGGTGGATAAAATTAATCTTTTCTTATTTTAAATATTTCTTCTTCTAACTGAAGTAGACTACACTGTAGAAAAAAATGTACACAATATTTGAAGAAAATGATGGAGTTAAGTACCATAAATTATATTGCCCGTATTGTATGCAGTGTCTTTGTAGCTATTTTGGTCCCAGGATATTAGAGGGCCAAAGTGGGTGAGGTAATATCTTTTTATTGGACCGACTTCAGAAGGGTTTTAAGCCCTATGCTGGTTGCAAGATGTTTCTGCCAGTGAGTGACCCTCGCTCCAGGTGCCTGAAGTTTCTGGGTGAGGGCCACATTCAAGACCCACTGCTGGACCTATAAAGACTTGAAGCTGCATACAAAAAAGGACAGGGAGGTTGTCTTGTGTCCATCTTTGGAACCTTCCCACTTGGTGCAGGTGCCAAGTACATCTATGTTTGCTGTATGTGCCCCTCCAGACGTTCTCATTTACCCCCCAAAGATCAAAGGTAAGGCACCAATCCCCTTTCCTGGTGCTGAGGAAAAAACACACAAGATCCAATGAACACCGTTCCTCTAATGTGGGTAGATCTGATTCTGGCAGGAGACTGAGATCCCTTTTGCCATCTATCCTCAGAGTAGCAGATATGGCAGGTAGACAACGCGCCCTGGTACCGACCTCTGCTATATCTGTGTAAGAATCATTGACTCTGGCACTGGCTTCTGCGTGGTCGAGGCCAGGTCTTACTTTGGTGCCGACGCTTGTGGTGCAGCAACTGCTGGGCCAAGGAGGTGTCTCAGTGCTGACAACACCTGATACTTGTGCAGCACGTAGAGTTTTGCTCTGTCTCTCTGTGCCAGATTCTTCAGTCATGCAGGCGATAGGCCTACTGGTACTGGTCCCCTCTCTCTTCCCCTGCCCTAGCACACTCTGTCCCAGCAGAAGTGCTATTTCAAGGCAGGGACAGCAGGTCATAGTGCCATCAATGATCAAGTCCTTGGAATGTCCAACTCTTTTTTTCTCATCCTGTCCAGTCCAGGGATAAACAAAGTATGTTGTCCAAGTACGATCATCCAGCAGATGTTCCATTTTCAGAATCGAGTGGCACAGCACCATAGTGGCTTAAAGATCACTCTGGATCCTCCTCAGAGTCAGAGGTTGATTCCTGCGCACCACCTTTCCAGGATAGGAAGTCATACCAGTCATTGCCATTATTGGGAGGATCCCAGTCCCAGGTAGCTATCTGACTTTGGAAGGCGTTCTGGAAACTGAGATCCATGGAGCAGTTATAGTTGGGGTCCTATGCCTCACCGTTGGCCTTTTTGAAACCCTTGAGTCACCCTCCCACAGCAGTCTTCCCTGTTCCTCCTGCTGCAAAGTCACCTAGCAGGTGCTGAGACAGATCCCATGAAAATGTTCAGGTTCCTGTCTTTGGTACTGAGCAAGAACCACAGGCTCCTCCACAAATTCTTGTGGCAGAAGCCTAACCATTAGAGAAGGTTCAAACCCAGCTGCCTTTGAACTCATCTTCCTCATTGCCTCATGACGCCACAATGTCTGGGGATTCCTCTCCTGTCCACGATAATTTCAGGTCATATCAAGAACTGTTAGAGTAGCTAACTCTCTTGATATTCAAATTGAAGTGATTCAGGAGATTTCCCATAGACTGATGGACATACTAGCCTCTGCAGGGCGTTCGGGTGGCTCTGCCCATAAATGTGGCCTTTTGTAGCATACAAAGTAGAGTGGCTTCTCTGCCCCTGACTGCTATGAGAACCAAGAGGAGGTGGTATGTCCCTTCTCAGAGATATGAACATTTTTTACACACAGCCTTCATCAGGTTCATTAGCAGTGAGTGAAAGATCACATCAGGGATAATTATCTTCTACCACGAAGGACAAAAAAGCAGAGAAACTCCAACTTTTTGGTAGAAGGGTTTATTCCACATCTGGGTTTCAGTATTGAATCTCCAATCACCAGGTCTTACTGGCTAGATACAGTTTCACACTCTGGGACATTATGCTGAAGTTCTTGAACAAATTGCTGGAGGAGGCCAGGCAGCACTTCCAGGCCATGATAGAGGAGGGTAAACTAGTGGCTAGACCCTCCCTCCAGACAGCCTTGGACAGGGCTGACTCAGTGGCTAGGGACATGGCATCCTCAATAACTGTATGCAGATGTTTGTGGCTAGTCATCCAGTCTCTCACCAGAAATTCAGCAGGCAACCCAGGATCTTCCCTTTGAAGGTCCTACACTTTTCTCTCAAAGTACTGATGAGCTGTTATGTAGACACACAGATTTGAGCCCCAGGTTAAAATCTTTGGGTATTTACACACCCTTTCTTAAAAGGAAGCAATTCTGCTTTCAGCCTCTTCAGAGATACTTATTCTACCTACTTAAGCACCACAATGGAGAAAGACACAGAAGAATACCACCACTTTATTGTAATGCAGATTCCTTGAGACAGTATGCAGCCTCTAGTCAGGCTATTTGACTGCTTTTTTGAGGACAGGATACCAACTTATCATATTAGTTTCTTCCATCCATATTTTTTCCAGCAGGTTATTGATGTCCTACATGACCACTGATGAATGGGTTCTAAGCACCCTGGCATCTATCATCCCCTCCACAGATCCCAGCAACTTGAGTGATGCATATTTTTATGTGGCTATCCACCAGAGCCACAGGAGGTTCCTAAGATTTGTGGAGCACAACACTCATCAGTTTGCAGCCTGGCTTTTTGGTCTATTGGCAGCCCTGTGAGATTTTATAAAATGCATGATGGTAGTAGCAGAATTTCTAAGGACCCATCAGCATTACTAGTACCAAATTCAAATCCCAAGGAGGAGTGGGATCTGCCACATGGGGAAACAGCCTGTCCAAACCCTTTAAGAATCTGATGGTCATAAGGTTAGAAAACACTGATCTGTTCTCTATTGGTGGATGGAATGCAGAGAGAGCTTCTGAAGGAATTTTTAGAGAAATTTTGATGCTTTCAGTGAAACAAATAATCCAGGAGATGCTAGATAGAAGCCAGGATTGTTTCTGGCCACTGCTTCTTCATTACTTCTGTCTATGAAGGTAGTATTCTTGGTGGCCATTAACTTCACGAGAAGGGGATCTGACCCTCCATACACAAGTTTTTTTATAAGGATAAAGTATATTTACATCCTCATCCAAAGTTCTTCACTAAAGACATCTCGGAGTTCCACCTTTAATCAAGCCATGTACTTACCATCCTTGTTTCCTAAGCTACGTTTTCGTGAGGATGAAGAGGGACTTCATACTTTGGATGCCAGAAGGGCATTGGAATTTTATTTGGACAGAACTAGATCTTTCAGAAGATCTACCTAGCTGTTTGTTGCAGTTGCAGACAGAATGAAAGGCCTCCCAGTTTTTAGGCAGAAGATGTAATTGTGGATTTTATCCTGTATAAGTCTGTGCTATGACATTGCCAAAGTACTTCCACCAGTCAGGGTGGAAGCTCACTCCACACGAGCCCAAGTGGCTTCTGCTGCTTTCTGGCTGAGGCCAAAGACAAGAGATGTTTGTAAAGATGCAGCATGGTCATTGGTGCATACTTTAACAAGACACTATGCTATATCCCAACAATCCAAAAATGATGCCTAGTTTTGGTAAGTAGTTCAATTGTTCAGGTAGACTCCAAAATCCTACTCCAGTGTAAACTGCTTGTAAGATACCTAAAGTGGAATGAACATGTGCCTTCGTTCTAAGGAATAAAAACAGTTACTAACCTGTTCTGTAATTGTTCTTTGAGATGTATCGCACATGTCCATTCCACAACCAACACCTTTTCCACTCTACGTTGGAATTTATCTGGTAGGACGGAACTGAGGGTGTGTCGAGGACAGCTCCACCTTTTCTACCATTAGCTAGTAACACAAGCATGCAAAAGGTGCTTGTGCTATCCTGATGAGTACTGCTAAGAAAAGAACATCTTCAGCTCTGGTGCACTGGGTGTGCACATAAATGTGAAATGGAATGGGCATCTACAACGCATCTTGAAGAAAAACAGTTATAGAACAGGTTAGTAACAATTTTGTCTTGAACATGGATTAGTGAGTAGAGCACAAGCAAGGTATCAGAGGTGTATGATTGTAGTTTATTACATGGTTCTGCTACTTATGAATGGAACAGAACCTGAAACTTAAACCTCATTGGAGTACATCAGGGACTCTATCAGTGTTAGGGAAACACATGGTTATTAATGACACTTCTTGCTCAGCAATTATCTTTAGAAGGCTCATAATTTATTCTCAGCATCTTAAATATTTTCTTTTTTCCCCTATTTAAGTGAGATGTTCACAGCATTGCACTTCTTTTAGTGCATTGTAAACAAATCATGAGAGAACTGAAATATTCAAGCTGACACTTTAACTCCTCCTAACAATAAACTAATGTCAAATATCCCAAAACAATTAATGAACAGACATGAAATGCTCCTATTTTGGTAAGTTCTTAAAAGAATGAGTGCTGAACGATGATGCAGGATTTCTTTTTTACTTGAATTTACTGGTGACTTACGAGAAATGTGGGTAATGAAAAACAGATGGCTTCTCAACCATGACCCAGGATCCCTAATGTATATGTTTATACATGGAGAAATAATATCTTGGTTTTTTTAAGGGAGAAGAGATTTT
Organism: Natator depressus; assembly: GCF_965152275.1. Taxonomy (NCBI): domain Eukaryota; kingdom Metazoa; phylum Chordata; order Testudines; family Cheloniidae; genus Natator; species Natator depressus. Next base: position 23,251,449 of record NC_134243.1, on the reverse strand, counting down.
TCTGGATATGTTTGAAGACGAATACAGGAGTATGACAGTAAGTGATTAGAAAATAGAGGTTAAAATAGAAATGCTGATGTAAAACCTCACAAAATACCAAGGATTTTATTTATAGGACTGGAATAATAAAACTGCATGTGTTTTGCTCAGAGGAGCGTAACTACATTTTAATATAAGGCCTTTTATCTAAAAATTCCCCAATACTCTAAATTTCTATAAAAAGCCTAGAGATCACTTAATCCCCTGAGAAGTGTAGTATCTGTTTAACAGCATGCCGAAACACTAATCAATGGAAGTAAAAAAAATCCTCTTTTCCTCTGGTAGGTGTGTAGAATGTAATAACCCTGGTTTCCATGCTAGATCCCAGTTTTGGTGTACACTGCTTCTCTTGTGAAATGGAGGAATGGAATCTTACTGACAACAGACAGCAGAGCCTGGATTTTACATCCTATTTGAAAGATGGCACTTCTAGCAGCATAACACCCTGTGTAATAATCTCCATGATTTATACCTTGTCAACTCAAGTTTAGATAGTTTTAATTAAAACTGATTTTTCTGAGCAATGATACTAGTGGCAGTTGACATTGCTATAATCATAATGCTGGCCAGAAAACAGTCCCTGATTTTGCAAAGATTTAATATTTAACCTATAAACATCATGTCTTAAAACAGTGTTTGGGCATCTCTGACCTTGGGTTGCCAGACTGCTAGTGTCACAAATATTTTTTCCTGTTAGATAATAGCAGGAGGCACAATAATTAACAATTACGTCTCCTATTAAAGTGTACAACCTACAGGTTGTATATTACAAAAAAAAAAAATCTTTTAACATTGGGAGGAACCTTGTGAGTCTGCTCAAAGTGGGGAGGTTGGAAATCTTTGGTCTGAAATGTTTCCTCCAATCTTTGCGTATTGAATAGCTTTCACTGAATGTTGGTGTGGTTCTATTCTGAAAAGTGCCTGAAAAACTTGTGCTGGATGGTTCCATGTGTATTACCTCTCTACTTGGCACTGAGTCCATGTGCTATGAAATCAAAGTTGTTCTCTCGCAGTTCTGCAAATGCATTCTGAGATCTAAGGACCAGATTCTTCTCCCATCTTATGCCAACATTAGACTGATGTAAATCTATTAACTTGATGAGTTTTCTGATTTACACCAGCAGATGAGAAAATCAGGCCCTAAGAGTCCAGTTGCATTCTCTCCTTCAAGCACAATCATTGTAACAGAGGCTTTTTTGGCAAAATGAGGTAGTCCATGACATCTGTGCATCTCTGTTGCCTTTAACAGGGTTACGAAAGGGTATGTGATTTGTTCATAGTGAATAATTCTGTTGAAGCAGAAGGAGGAGTAGAAACCAGCTTGCTCACTACTGTCTTTGCAGGGCCAATGAGTAAAAAGTTTGTATTTCACCAGCATCAGCAGATCTGAGTCAGATGGTGCCATATCTGCATTTTTACTTTTCCAGGGTAGAACTGTACTTTGAAATGTTAGTTCACCTTTTCAGTAAGAAACCTGATCAACTTTGTTCCTGAATGTGATTTTATCTTTAAGATAGCTGATTCACCTTATCTCAGAGCTGTTCATTTCTTGTAGTTATGCATTCACAATAGCATTATCTTTAATTTAGACTTCCATGTTATTTTTTCTGCTATCTTAATCTTGCAGATTAATACCCACCAAATTTCTTATTCACCAAAACAGTTTTAACTGAGTTATGCAACATTTTAGATACCTTAGGAATTTCTTCAAAAGGTATATGATGCTGAGAAGTCTTTTTTTAATTATTATTATTATTTTATTATTAGCAAGCTATGGGGACCTGCATTCAGAACCTGTGTTTGTGGCAGACACCAGTCTGAGATTACAGTGCTTAGATCCTTATCTGTTTCAGCCCTGTCTTGTTTTGCAGCATCTGGAAGCACATCATCATAACAAGAGTAGGCTTCAGTTGTCAGCCATCCAACATGCCTACTGTGACGGGTTGGATCACAGAAACCCCCTTGGGGCTGCCAACTGATGTGCCAAGATTACTTCTGCCCCTGCTTTCCCTGCCAGCTTGGGACTCTAGCACCGTGTCTTGCTGAGCCAGACATGCCAGTCTGCTGCAACACAGACCCAGGGTCTGAACCATGTGTCCCAAAGCTGCAGACAAACTGAAAGCAACTTAAGAAGTGTTCCTGTCTTTGACACTCAGATGCCCAACTCCCAATGGGGTCCAAACCCCAAATAAATCCATTTTACCCTGTATAAAGCTTATATAGGGTAAACTCATAAATTGTTCACCCTCTAGAACACTGATAGAGAGGTATGCACAGCTGTTTGCCACCCCCCCCAGGTATTAATACATACTCTGAGTTAATTAATAAGTAAAAAGTGATTTTATTAAATACAGAAAGTAGGATTTAAGTGGTTCCAAGTAGTGACAGACAGAACAAAGTGAATTACCAAGCAAAATAAAATAGAACACGCAAGTCTATGTCTAAGAAAACTGAATACAGATAAAAACCTCACCCAGTAAGCTTACTTTTATAGACTAGTCTCCTAGTCTGGGTCCAGCAATCACTCACACCCCCGTAGTTACTGTCCTTTGTTCCAGTTTCTTTCAGGTATCCTTGGGGTTGGAGAGGCTATCTCTTGAGCCAGCTGAAGACAAAATGGAGGGGTGTCCCAGGTGTTTAAATAGACTTTCTCCTGTGGGTGGACACACCCCCTTCCCCTTGTGTAGAATCCAGCTACAAAATGGAGTTTTGGAGTCACATGGGCAAGTCACAGGTCCATGTATGACTGAGTTTCTTACCAGCCAAGCCACATTCCTGGGAAAGCTCAGATGTGGATTGGCATCTTCAAGATCCATTGTCCATTAAGTGCTTCTTGATTGGGCATTTAACTTGCACATTCCTTCTCAAGAAGCTGACCAAATACTTACAAAGGCTACTTAAAAATCAAGCCAGTACACACCCAATATTCATAACTTCGAACACAATAATGATACATGCATACAAATAGGATTAATAGATTCAGTAGATCATAAGCTTTACAGAGATATTACATGGCATATGTAGCATAAAACATATTCTAGTTTTGTCATATATACATTCATAAGCATATTTCCATAAAGCCTTATGGGGGGCACTGTCACACCTACTTTCCCCTTTTCTTTGGGACACCATCTGAAAAAA